>NC_091462.1:120647663-121247663 GCF_027789765.1 Dendropsophus ebraccatus
TACAATAGTGTTTAGGCACCATCTCCCCCATCTTAGATATTCCCATGTAATTCCTCCTGGTAATCCCCCCAATACATACTACCCTCCATGTGGTAGGTATGCCCCTGAAGGTCACTCCCCTGATAGCCCCCCCAAATGTAATCCCCTGTGGTTACCCAAAAAATACTTACTTAGTTGCAAACATTTGGAACTTTTTTCCAGGGACACTTTAGCGTTGAAAAGGGGTTTGGCTTGTTGTGGGTGTGGATTCAAAATTTCCCAGTTACAATTTACAGTCAGAAAAACACAAAACCAGCATTACACACCCCAGTATCAGGTCCCCAGAATATTACACACCCCAGTATCAGGTCCCCAGAATATTACACACCCCAGTATCAGGTCCCCAGTATATTGCACACCCCAGTGTCAGGTCCCCAGTGTATTACACACCCCAGTATCAGGTCCCAATATATTAAACACCCCAGTGTCACTTCCCAGTATATTACACACCCCAGTGTCAGTTCCCAGTATAATACACACCCCAGTATCAGGTCCCTAGTATATTACACACCCCAGTGTCAGGTCCCAGTATATTACACACCCCAGTGTCAGGTCCCAGTATATTACACACCCCAGTGTCAGGTCCCAGTATATTACACACCCCAGTGTCAGACAGAGGAACCAAGAGGGAGGGGAAGGTGAGGATACAGCAGGGGGTAACAGAGAAACCAAGAGGGGGGGAAGGTGAGGATACAGCGGGGGGTAACAGAGTAACCAAGAGGGGGGGAAGGTGAGGATACAGCGGGGGGTAACAGAGTAACCAAGAGGGGGGGAAGGTGAGGATACAGCGGGGGGTAACAGAGTAACCAAGAGGGGGGGAAGGTGAGGATACAGCGGGGGGTAACAGAGTAACCAAGAGGGGGGGAAGGTGAGGATACAGCGGGGGGTAACAGAGAAACCTGAGGATTCTGCTATTTTATTTGTTTTGTATAAGATGGAATTGTTAATAAAGTTTTTTTTCTCTCAAAAATAAATAAATAAATAATAATAACGCTGGGGTCGTGGCCTCACACCTCCTTGCTATGTATAATGACTCTCTGGAGGTGGGCCATCTTCGAACTCCCTTCAGGAGGCCTTGATCATTCTGCTCTTAAAACTGGACAAAGACCCGTTATCCCCATCCTCATATCGACCTATTTAGCTTCTTACAATAGATGTCAAAATCCTGGCTAAGGTGCTGGCGATGCGGCTGAATGGAGTTGTTCGTTCAGTGCTCCATCCTGACCAGACCGGATTCATGCGCCACCGATATTAACATCTCCCGCCTATATATGAATATCGCTGCCAGTGCATCAGACGCAGCTCCACGTCCTCAGCCTAGACATACAAAAGGCATTCGACTCTGTTGAGTGGCCATATCTGTGGTCTCTTCTTGGTAGAATGCGGTTTGGTCCACGGTTCCTGGCTTGGGTCCGTTTATTGTATACTGAGCCCACAGCTAGTATACGCACCAATATAGATATCTCCACCTCCTTCTCCCTGGGGCGGGGGACACGGCAGGGATGTCCGCTATCGCCCTTGCTCTTTGCCATTGAGCCGCTGGCGGCGGCTGTCCGTGCCTCGCCCTCTATCCGTGGCCTCCAGAGGGGATTGATTGTTGAAAAAGTGTCGCTATATGCGGATGATACCCTGGTGGACCTGGCTGACGTAGGCCCCTCCCTCCTAGCCCTGATGTCACGCATACAAGACTTTGGCTTAGACCAGTTCACAACCAAACCGGATAAACTACCAGTGTTAATGCCCCTGGCACTCTCTCTCCCCCTGCCCGTTATCCTCCTGAACGGACTGTTGGTGGCCTGCCAGTTCCGTTACTTGGGTGTGGAGGTCACAGTCTCAATAGACAGCTATATGCCCCTAAACTTAAATCTCCCCCATTGATCCTACCCAGTAGTGACAACGGGAGTGATCCCCATTTTTGTAGGCGGAGTTTAGTTGCTGCAAGGAGAGGTGTTACCAACAGGGGATTTTTCTAGATGTGCACTATTTCTGCTTTTGCACTTTAAATAGACCAGTCTATTCCAGTCTATTCCAGTCTATTCCAGTCTATTCATGCCATTTACCATCAGGGATAAGCCTGGTCTGTTTTCTGTGGTGCTGATTTGTTTGGCTCAGAATTGTCTCTAAATCCTCTCCTGCTTTGCCTCCTGGGTAATGAGCATTTTCTTCTCCCTTTCTTTTCCAGATACCGGAAAGCAGAGGATTACCGCAGATTCGTTTGGACTACGTCGATGACTGACCATTTTATTGCACAGTAAAGTCCGCCAATGAGGGGTGTGGGGGGTGTTTTTATTTGAATAAAAACATTTTCTCGGTGTGATGTTTTCTTTCATTACTACTTTATAGACTTAGTAATGGAAGCTGTCTGGTAGACGGAATCCATTACTAAGTTGGGGCCTAGTGTTAGCCGGTATAAAATGGCTAACACTAACCCCCTATTATTACCCCAGTACCCAATGCCACCAGGGGTACTGGGAAGAGCCGGGTGCCAGTGGTCCCGGAGCCTCAAAATTGGCGCTCCTGGACCGGGTGGCAGCAGGCTGGTAAGATTAGGCTGGGGAGGGCCTAAACCAATGGCTTTTCCTACCCTGGTGTTGTTTGGTTTTTAACCCGGCTGGATATGAAAAGGGGGGGGGATCCTATGCGGTTTTTCTTTTTAAATAAATGAATAATAATAATAATAAAAAAAAAACCACATAGGATCATCCTACAGCGGGGCTTACCGTCGCGGGGAGCGAAGCTTACCGGGACATTTGGGGACTACTAGCAACTGCCGATTTCCGCAGCGATTTCGGAGCGGCGCTTAATGTCGCCGCAGCGATTTCGGGAGCGAAGCTTACCGGGACATTTGGGGACTACTAGCAACTGCCGATTTCCGCAGCGATTTCGGAGTGGCGCTTAATGTCGCCGCAGCGATTTGGGGGGCGGGGCTTACTGGGACATTTGGGGACTACTAGCAACTGCCGAGGAAGACTCAGCAGGTAACCCCCAGCCCCCCCCTTCCCCATGGAGATCGCACTGCATCTGCCCCAGCAAGGAAGGGGGTTAAGTCCCTGGGGATCAGACTGTAACTTCTATGTCGGGATTTTAAATTTCCGGCCGAGAAGCAGACCGATTTCTGCTTCTGGGTGAAAAACCCTGTAGGGTAGGGAATCCCGGCTTAATTAAGGGGATTCCCTACTCCTGTACTGTAAGGAGGGGTGAGCTATGCACCCCTCCTTACTGTACAGCCCCAGGGGGTTAGTAGTGATGCTGCTGCATCACTATTTAACCCCTTACACTCCGTGGACCTGGTGCACTGCACCCGACCCACGGAGCAAACTGGCTCCACAGTATAGGGGGTGAAATAGACCATTCACCACAAGAGCAGAGGATCAGCTGACCTAGTAATAGTCAGCAAGCACCAGCGGATGTGAAGCACGGACGGTTAGGTCGGGCCGACTCCCGATGAATACATGGAAAACAGAAGGACTGCATCCGGCTCCACAAGAATGAAGTAAAAATCTGTTTCTTTATTGGATCATTTAAAATAGTCCCAAACTCACTGCACACTAGAGGATGATTTTGTACCTGAGTCTGACACTGAGTGAGTCTGATCTGGACAGGATTCGGAGATTCTTTTACTGGCAGGGCAGGTCTCCTCGAATTGGTTATGCACACCTTGCGCCCAAACATCAGAGGGGTCTGGCAGCTCCTAATATGTATCTGTACTTCCTGGCGTTGGTCTATGCAAACTGGTGGTTGGATTTGGATCTCAGCAACGCGGCGGTAGCACTGGCTGGGGCGTTGGTTAGGCCCTCATAGGATCCAACCAACACCCTGTATAGGTATACCCCTTGGCCACGGTGCAGAGAGTGTGGTCGATGGTACAGAAACAGATGTCATCACCCCCCTCTTCCCCCCGCACGCCCTTGTGGCTGAATCCCCATCTGCCGGAGCTCATTGGCCCTCCGGGCGCTGCCCTGTGGGGTAAACACGAGATCCGGTCTCTGTCCCATCTATTTTCCTCGGACAATGTATTCCGCTCCTTCTCTGCTGTGTGTGTTGTATGGGGCGCTTCGTACAGCGGTTTTTCATTACCTGCAGTTACGGCACGCTGTTCAGACTCCGTTTGGCGGCCTCACAGTTCCCCTGGAGTTCGCACCGGCTGAGAAGCTGCTGGGTTCACCGAATCTTGACAAACCCCTGACGCGCAGCTACTTAATGTTGTGTCCGGAGGATACTTCCCCATTCCAGAAGGCCTATGAGAGATGGGTGGTGGATGTCCCCTACCTGAGCCATCAGCATTGGAAAGAGGTGGTGAATACTTATTATCCTACGGTAGTTAGCGCCCGGGACCGATCGATTCAGTTCTGCTTCTTGATGAGAACGTACTATACCCCGGAGAGGCTCAGGAAGATGGGGGTGTCCCCCTTGGACGCTTGTTTTAAATGCCAGGGGGCCGTTGTAACCTTTATACATGCAGTGTGGTCAGGCCCTAAGATACAGGCCTTTTGGCGTTCGGTTCTGCAATTCCTGTCCGACCACTTTGATTTTCCATTTGTTTGCACGCCTATGGTCTGTCTATTAGGTATCACTAACGGGATTACGCAAAATAAATATTGCAGGGTGTTCATACGTTTTCTTTTATTTTGTGCTAAAAAAATTATAGCAATGGAGTGGAAGTGCACCGACGTTCCTTCCTTGGCCCACTGGAAACAGCTGGTTAACAAATACGTCCCACGATATGAGGCCCTCTACAAACATCGCAAATGCCCTAGGAAGTTCAAGGAGATCTGGATACATTGGCTCATGTTAGATAAGACGGTGGACGGCTGAGCCTATCTGTGGGGGGAGGGGGGGGGGGGGGTCGCTGTATTTCTGTGTGTGTGTGAGTGCATGTGTGGTCTATGTGTTCTGTCCGATCTCAGCCGTACAACCACGTGTCCTAGCGGTGGGCAATCTTTAGGGGTTACACACCTGTTGTCGTCTCTCTGCTGGGTTATCCGGTCTCATGGCTTTTCTTGACCTCCAGTGCATGTATGGGGCGGACTGTGCCCCACTATGTTCTTGTTTATGAGTATATTTTTTATGCAAAAGTTTAAATAAAATCTTTAAAAAAAAAAAAAAGTCAGAGCGAAGAATGTGTTCAGGATCACGTGATCAACACTTTTATCAGACAAAACTAAACACATATGTATAATACAGAGGGGCAGGTCACATGTCCGGCGGCTCATTCCATTTAATCCAGTTGGTCGTTTATTGTCCAGTCTGAACAGAGACAACTGTGGTCCGCACGTAGTCTATGTTCCCGCTACTAGTTGATATAAATTCGGTGAAAATCGTGCGCCCCAAAAGCTGCATTACACTTAGGACATTTCCGCTGTCTGGAGTCGTATCGGGTCTTCACACACTCAAAGCAGAAGACGTGGAAACACTTAGTGAGGACGGCGTCTTTCTTACGGGTGTTACAGCACGGGCAGGTGAGACGGGCCTACAGAGAAAGCACAGGGTCAGCAACGAAGGAACCAGGCCAAACTCCACCTCACAACCATGTCCCCCCAACATCCACATCAGGGTCCCCACACCCCTGTCTCTCCTCCTCCTCCTGATTCTCAGGCCCCTCTCCTCTGTCTCTCCTCCTCCGGATTCTCAGGCCCCACTCCTCTGTCTCTCCTCCTCCTCCTGATTCTCAGGCCCCGCTCCTCTGTCTCTCCTCCTCCTCCTGATTCTCAGGCCCCGCTCCTCTGTCTCTCCTCCTCCTCCTGATTCTCCAACCCCGCTCCTTTGACTCTCCTCCTCCTCCTCCTCCTGATTGTCAGGCCCCTCTCCTCTGTCTCTCCTCCTCCTCCTCCTCCTGATTCTCAGGCCCAGCTCCTCTGTCTCTCCTCCTACTCCTCCTGAATCTCAGGCCCCGCTCCTCTGTCTCTCCTCCTCCTCCTGATTCTCAGGCCCCGCTCCTCTGTCTCTCCTCCTCCTCCTAATTCTCAGGCCCTGCTCCTCTGTCTCTCCTCCTCCTGATTCTCAGGCCCCGCTCCTCTGTCTCTCCTCCTACTCCTCCTGATTCTCAGGCCCCGCTCCTCTGTCTCTCCTCCTACTCCTCCTGAATCTCAGGCCCCGCTCCTCTGTCTCTCCTCCTACTCCTCCTGATTCTCAGGCCCCGCTCCTCTGTCTCTCCTCCTCCTCCTCCTGATTCTCAGGCTCCGCTCCTCTGTCTCTCCTCCTCCTGATTCTCAGGCCCCGCTCCTCTGTCTCTCCTCATACTCCTCCTGAATCTCAGGCCCTGCTCCTCTGTCTCTCCTCCTCCTCCTCCTAAATCACAGGCCCCGCTCCTCTGTTTCTCCTCCTGATTGTCAGGCCCCGCTCCTCTGTCTTTCCTCCTCCTCCTGATTGTCAGGCCCCTCTCCTCTGTCTCTCCTTCTCCTCCTGATTCTCAGGCCCCGCTCCTCTGTCTCTCCTCCTACTCCTCCTGAATCTCAGGCCCCGCTCCTCTGTCTCTTCTCCTACTCCTCCTGAAAGTCAGGCCCCGCTCCTCTGTCTCTCCTCCTACTCCTCCTGAATCTCAGGCCCCGCTCCTCTGTCTCTCCTCCTCCTGATTCACAGGCCCCGCTCCTCTGTCTCTCCTCCTCCTCCTGATTCTCAGGCCCCGCTCCTCTGTCTCTCCTCCTCCTCCTAATTCTCAGGCCCTGCTCCTCTGTCTCTCCTCCTCCTGATTCTCAGGCCCCGCTCCTCTGTCTCTCCTCCTACTCCTCCTGAATCTTAGGCCCCGCTCCTCTGTCTCTCCTCCTGCTCCTCCTGAATCTCAGGCCCCGGTCCTCTGTCTCTCCTCCTCCTCCTGATTGTCAGGCCCCTCTCCTCCTCCTCCTAATTCTCAGGCCCTGCTCCTCTGTTTCTCCTCCTCCTGATTCTCAGGCCCCGCTCCTCTGTCTCTCCTCCTCCTCCTGATTCTCCAACCCCGCTCCTCTGACTCTCCTCCTCCGCCTCCTGATTGTCAGGCCCCTCTCCTCTGTCTCTCCTCCTCCTCCTCCTGATTCTCAGGCTCCGCTCCTCTGTCTCTCCTTCTACTCCTCCTGATTCTCAGGCTCCGCTCCTCTGTCTCTCCTCCTCCTCCTAATTCTCAGGCTCCGCTCCTCTGTCTCTCCTCCTCCTCCTGATTGTCAGGCCCTGCTCCTCTGTCTCTCCTCCTCCCCCTCCTGATTCTCAGGCCCCGCTCCTCTGTCTCTCCTCCTCCCCCTCCTGATTCTCAGGCCCCGCTCCTCTGTCTCTCCTACTCCTGATTCTAAGGCCCCGCCCCTCTGTCTCTCCTCCTCCTCCTGATTCTCAGGCCCCGCTCCTCTGTCTCTCCTCCTCCTCCTGATTCTCAGGCCCTGCTCCTCTGTCTCTCCTCCTCCTCCTGATTCTCAGGCCCCGCTCCTCTGTATCTCCTCCTCCTGATTCTCAGGCCCCGCTCCTGTCTTTCCTCCTCCTCCTCATTCTCAGGCCCCGCTCCTCTGTCTCTCAGGCCCCGCTCCTCTGTGTCTCCTCCTCCTCCTCCTGATTCTCAGGCCCCGCTCCTCTGTCTCTCCTCCTCCTCCTGATTCTCAGGCCCTGCTCCTCTGTCTCTCCTCCTCCTCCTGATTCTCAGGCCCCGCTCCTCTGTCTCTCCTCCTCATTCTCAGGCCCCGCTCTTCTGTCTCTCCTCCTGATTCTCAGGCCCCGCTCTCCTCTCTCCTCCTGATTCTCAGGCCCCGCTCCCCTGTATCTCCTCCTCCTGATTCTCAGGCCCCGCTCCTCTGTCTCCTCTTCTCCTCCTGATTCTCAGGCCCCACTCCTCTCTCTCCTCCTCCTCCTGATTCTCAGGCCCCGCTCCTCTGTATCTCCTCCTCCTGATTCTCGGGCCCCGCTCCTGTCTCTCCTCCTCCTCCTCATTCTCAGGCCCCGCTCCTCTGTCTCTTCTCCTCCTCCTGATTCTCGGGCCCCGCTCCTGTCTCTCCTCCTCCTCCTCATTCTCAGGCCCCGCTCTTCTGTCTCTCCTCCTGATTCTCAGGCCCCGCTCTCCTCTCTCCTCCTGATTCTCAGGCCCCGCTCCCCTGTATCTCCTCCTCCTGATTCTCAGGCCCCGCTCCTCTGTCTCCTCTTCTCCTCCTGATTCTCAGGCCCCACTCCTCTCTCTCCTCCTCCTCCTGATTCTCAGGCCCCGCTCCTCTGTATCTCCTCCTCCTGATTCTCGGGCCCCGCTCCTGTCTCTCCTCCTCCTCCTCATTCTCAGGCCCCGCTCCTCTGTCTCTTCTCCTCCTCCTGATTCTCAGGCCTGCTCCTTTGTCTCGCCTTCTCCTCCTGATTCTCAGGCCCCGCTCCTCTGTCTCGTCTTCTCCTCCTGATTCTCAGGCCCCGCTCCTCTGTCTCTCTTCCTCCTCCTGATTCTCAGGCCCCGCGCTCCTCTCTCTCCTCCTGATTGTCAGGCCCCGCTCCTCTGTCTTTCCTCCTCCTCCTGACTCTCAGGCCCCGCTCCTCTGTCTCTCCTCCTCCTCCTGACTCTCAGGCCCTGCTCCTCTGTCTCCCCTTCTCCTGATTCTCAGGCCCCGCTCCTCTGTCTCTCCTCCTCCTCCTGACTCTCAGGCCCTGCTCCTCTTTCTCCCCTCCTCCTGATTCTCAGGCCCCGCTACTCCTTCTCTTCTCCTTCTCCTGATTCTCAGGCCCCGCTCCTCTGTCTCTTCTCCTCCTCCTGATTCTCAGGCCCCGCTACTCTGTCTCTTCTCCTTCTCCTGATTCTCAGGCCCCGCTCCTCTGTCTCTTCTCCTCCTCCTGATTCTCAGGCCCCGCTCCTCTGTCTCTTCTCCTCCTCCTGATTCTCAGGCCCCGCTACTCTGTCTCTTCTCCTTCTCCTGATTCTCAGGCCCCGCTCCTCTGTCTCTCCTCCTCAGGCCCCGCTCCTCTGTCTCTTCTCCTCCTCCTGATTCTCCGGCCCCGCTCCTCTGTCTTTCCTCCTCCTCATTCTCAGGCCCCGCTCCTCTGTCTCTTCTCCTCCTCCTGATTCTCAGGCCCCGCTCCTCTGTCTCTTCTCCTCCTCCTGATTCTCAGGCCCCGCTCCTCTGTCTCTCCGGCCCCGCTCCTCTGTCTCTTCTTCTCCTCCTGATTCTCAGGCCCCACTCCTCTGTCTCTCCTCCTCCTCCTCATTCTCAGGCCCCGCTCCTCTGTCTCTCAGGCCCCGCTCCTCTGTTTCCCCAGCCATCATCCTTCCCTCTTGTCTTACTCTGTACTCCTTTATCTCTTCCTGCAGGATCTGGTCAGCATCAGCATAAACTTCCATCTTCTTTTGTTTTTCAAGTTTTCTGCGCAAGCGTGAGATCTCTTCCTATAGAAAACCACAAGCGTTAGATGGAAGAAAATACCTAAACCTATGAGGGGTAGGACGTTGGTACGGGGAGGGAAGGTTGGTGAGAAGTTGGCAGTGGGTTAGGAGGACACGGACATAAGGGTAGGGAGACATTACCTGTGCTCGCTTTAGGCTGAACGACTCCTTTTCCTTTGCAGAGCGGTTGTCGCACACAAAGCTCTGCGTGTCGCGTAGCGTAGTGACAATGTGTTCTAGCTGAACCTTCAGGTCCTCCGCTAACTGAGCCGCTTCAACCGCCTATGATTAGAATGCAGTCAGTAACAGCACGGACCCCTCTAGCTCCCCCCTCCCCCCCACTGATAGGATAATAAGACCCCCTGCCATCCACCCTCCATGTATTGCATGATAATACCCCCATACCCCCATACCCCCCCCCACTCACCTTCCTTTTCTGAATCTCTAACGCCTGTGTCCTGAGTGTCAGCTCCTTCTCTATGGCGGCCAGTGAGGTGTGCAGAACCCGCTCCCGCTCCTCCAGCTTCTGCACTTGTAAGAGCTGAGCGTCAACCTGCCGAAGGAGAAGCAGCAAGACCCTATCACGGCACATGGCGGAGCAGAGAGACCCCACCACAGCACATGGCGGAGCACTGAGACCCCACCACAGCACATGGCGGAGCAGAGAGACCCCACCACAGCACATGGCGGAGCACTGAGACCCCATCACGGCACATGGCGGAGCAGAGAGACCCCATCACGGGACATGGCGGAGCAGAGAGACCCCATCACGGGACATGGCGGAGCAGCAAGACCCCAGCACGGCACATGGCGGAGCAGCCAGACCCCAGCACGGCACATGGCGGAGCAGCGAGACCCCAGCACGGCACATGGCGGAGCAGAGAGACCCCAGCACGGCACATGGCGGAGCAGAGAGACCCCAGCACGGCACATGGCGGAGCAGCGAGACCCCAGCACGGCACATGGCGGAGCAGAGAGACCCCAGCACGGCACATGGCGGAGCAGAGAGACCCCAGCACGGCACATGGCGGAGCAGAGAGACCCCAGCACGGCACATGGCGGAGCAGAGAGACCCCAGCACGGCACATGGCGGAGCAGAGAGACCCCAGCATGGCACATGGCGGAGCAGAGAGACCCCAATCACGGCACATGGCGGAGCAGCGAGACCCCAATCACGGTACATGGCGGAGCAGAGAGACCCCCGCAGGGCACATGGTGGAGCAGCGAGACCACATCATGGGACATGGCGGAGCAGCGAGACCACATCATGGGACATGGCGGAGCAGTGAGACCCCAGCACGGCACATGGCGGAGCAGAGAGACTCCAGCACGGCACATGGTAGTCACCTGAGTCTTGAGGCCCTGCACCTGCTCGGCCAGCTCCTCCTTCTCCTCGCGCAGTAGTTTGTGGATCTGGTTGGATTTGATTCGCTCTGACATCAGCTTGAAGTTGGCGTCGTCCTTCTCCCGAAGCTGCTGCATCAGGCGGATATTCTGCTCCTGCATGTCCTCGAATGCCTGCCCGGTGACATCCATCTCCGACAGCAGCGCCTCCTCCTCCTGGACAGCCAGTACATGAGAGGATGGTGGAGACACCCACCCCGGCACAAACACCCATCCACCCCAGTCGCTGGGCACACGCACAAACACAACCACTTCGCCTGACACACGCATGCACAAACACCCATTAGCCCTGGCGAGCACGCGCACCCCCCCCCCCCACCCACTCGGCCCGACACACACACACACACACCCCACTTGCTCTGGCGCACACACACACCCCACTCGCTCTGGCGCACACACACACACCCCACTTGCTCTGGCGCACACACACACCCCACTTGCTCTGGCGCACACACACACCCCACTCGCTCTGGCACACACACACACCCCACTTGCTCTGGCACACACACACACCCCACTTGCTCTGGCGCACACACACACCCAACTCGCTCTGGTGCACACACACACACCCCACTTGCTCTGGCACACACACACACCCCACTTGCTCTGGCGCACACACACACCCAACTCGCTCTGGCGCACACACACACCCCACTTGCTCTGGCACACACACACACACCCCACTTGCTCTGGCGCACACACACACCCAACTCGCTCTGGCGCACACACACACACCACTTGCTCTGGCGCACACACACCAGCACACACACACACACCACTTGCTCTGGCGCACACACACACACCCCACTTGCTCTGGCGCACACACACACACACACCCCACTTGCTCTGGCGCACACACACACACCCCACTCGCTCTGGCGCACACACACACACACCACTTGCTCTGGCGCACACACACCAGCACACACACACACCCCACTCGCTCTGGCGCACACACACACACACACACCACTTGCTCTGGCGCACACACACACACACCACTTGCTCTGGCGCACACACACACACCACTTGCTCTGGCGCACACACACACACCACTTGCTCTGGCGCACACACACCAGCACACACACACCCCACTCGCTCTGGCGCACACACACCAGCACACACACACACACCACTTGCTCTGGCGCACACACACACACACCACTTGCTCTGGCGCACACACACCAGCACACACACACCCCACTCGCTCTGGCGCACACACACACACACCACTCGCTCTGGCGCACACACCAGCACACACACACACACCACTCGCTCTGGCGCACACACACACCACTTGCTCTGGCGCACACACACCAGCACACACCCCACTCGCTCTGGCGCACACACACACACACCACTTGCTCTGGCGCACACACACCAGCACACACACACCCCACTCGCTCTGGCGCACACACACACACACCACTCGCTCTGGCGCACACACCAGCACACACACACACACCACTCGCTCTGGCGCACACACACACCACTTGCTCTGGCGCACACACACCAGCACACACCCCACTCGCTCTGGCGCACACACACACACACCACTTGCTCTGGCGCACACACACCAGCACACACACACCCCACTCGCTCTGGCGCACACACACACACACACCACTCGCTCTGGCGCACACACCAGCACACACACACACACCACTCGCTCTGGCGCACACACACACCACTTGCTCTGGCGCACACACACCAGCACACACACACCCCACTCGCTCTGGCGCACACACACACACACACCACTTGCTCTGGCGCACACACACCAGCACACACACACACACACCACTTGCTCTGGCGCACACACACACACCCCACTCGCTCTGGCGCACACACACACACACACACCACTCGCTCTGGCGCACACACACACCACTTGCTCTGGCGCACACACACCAGCACACACACACCCCACTCGCTCTGGCGCACACACACACACCACTCGCTCTGGCGCACACACACCAGCACACACACACACACACACACACACACCACTCGCCTGTTTGGTAGCACTGAGTTTCCGCTGCAGGTGTTCTATCTGCTCCTCAGCCAGTTTAATCTTCCGGAGCGCCTCCTCATCCGCCAGCTTCTTCCGCTCTCTACGATCCTTTTCTTCTAGAGCCTGAACTCGAGAGCGCAGCTCCTCCACCTGACAGACATATAATACAGTGTGAGGCGTAACGTGGGTGAAAGGTGAGGGCCCCGCGGGTCACAGCATGGGGACACACCTCGGCCTTGGTCTTCCTCTCAGCCGCCATCAGCTGCACTTTGTCCCGCTGCTCCTTGGGTGCAGATTTATACATATCAAGAAGCAGCTTCATCTCCTTCTGACTCTCCTGGGCTTTCCTGCACAAAGAGACCGGTCACAGAGAGGCAAGGGGGGGGGGGGGGGGGGGGGGGAGTGCAGTCGGGAGAGGGGGGAGGGGAGGAGAGGGGGGAGGAGAGGGGAGGGGGAGGAGAGGAGAGGGGGGAGGGGAGGAGAGGAGAGGGGGGAGGGGAGGAGAGGGGGGAGGGGGGGGGGGGGAGTGCAGGTCGGGAGAGGGGGGAGGGGAGGAGAGGGGGGAGGGGGGGGGGGAGTGCAGGTCGGGAGAGGGGGGAGGGGAGGAGAGGGGGGAGGGGAGGAGAGGGGGGAGGGGGGGGGGGAGTGCAGGTCGGGAGAGGGGGGAGGGGAGGAGAGGGGGAGGGGGGGGGGGAGTGCAGGTCGGGAGAGGGGGGAGGGGAGGAGAGGGGGGAGGGGAGGAGAGGGGGGAGGGGAGGGGAGGGGAAAGAGAGTGCAGGTCGGGAGAGGGGGGGAGGGGAGGGGGAGGAGAGTGCAGGTCGGGAGAGGGGGGAGGGGAGGGGGAGGAGAGTGCAGGTCGGGAGAGGGGGGAGGGGAGGAGAGGGGGGAGGGGAGGAGAGGGGGGAGGGGAGGGGAGGGGAAAGAGAGTGCAGGTCGGGAGAGGGGGGAGGGGAGGGGGAGGAGAGTGCAGGTCGGGGGAGGGGAGGAGAGTGCAGGCCGGGAGAGGGGGGAGGGGGAGGAGAGTGCAGGCCGGGAGAGGGGGGGGGGGAGGGGGAGGAGAGTGCAGGTCGGGGGGGAGGGGAGGGGGAGGAGGAGTGCAGGTCGGGAGAGGGGGGGAGGGGAGGGGGAGGAGAGTGCAGGTCGGGAGAGGGGGGAGGGGGAGGAGAGTGCAGGTCGGGAGAGGGGGGAGGGGAGGAGAGGAGAGTGCAGGTCGGGGGAGGGGAGGAGAGTGCAGGCCGGGAGAGGGGGGAGGGGGAGGAGAGTGCAGGCCGGGAGAGGGGGGAGGGGGAGGAGAGTGCAGGCCGGGAGAGGGGGGAGGGGAGGGGGAGGAGAGTGCAGGTCGGGAGAGGGGGGAGGGGAGGAGAGTGCAGGTCGGGGGAGGGGAGGAGAGTGCAGGTCGGGGGAGGGGAGGAGAGGAGAGTGCAGGTCGGGGGAGGGGAGGAGAGTGCAGGCCGGGAGAGGGGGGAGGGGGAGGAGAGTGCAGGCCGGGAGGGGGGGAGGGGGAGGAGAGTGCAGGCCGGGAGAGGGGGGAGGGGGAGGAGAGTGCAGGTCGGGAGAGGGGGGAGGGGAGGAGAGGAGAGTGCAGGCCGGGAGAGGGGGGAGGGGGAGGAGAGTGCAGGCCGGGAGAGGGGGGAGGGGGAGGAGAGTGCAGGCCGGGAGAGGGGGGAGGAGAGTGCAGGCCGGGAGAGGGGGGAGGAGAGTGCAGGCCGGGAGAGGGGGGAGGAGAGTGCAGGCCGGGAGAGGGGGGAGGAGAGTGCAGGTCGGGAGAGGGGGGAGGGGGAGGATAGTGCAGGCCGGAGAAGGGAGGATAGTGCAGGCCGGGAGAAGGGGAGGAGAGTGCAGGTCGGGAGAGGCGGGAGGGGAGGAGAGGAGAGTGCAGGTCGGGGGAGGGAGGAGAGTGCAGGCCGGGAGAGGGGGGAGGAGAGTGCAGGCCGGGAGAGGGGGGAGGAGAGTGCAGGCCGGGAGAGGGGGGAGGAGAGTGCAGGCCGGGAGAGGGGGGAGGAGAGTGCAGGTCGGGAGAGGGGGGAGGGGGAGGATAGTGCAGGCCGGGAGAAGGGGAGGATAGTGCAGGCCGGGAGAAGGGGGAGGAGAGTGCAGGTCGGGAGAGGCGGGAGGGGAGGAGAGGAGAGTGCAGGTCGGGGGAGGGGAGGAGAGTGCAGGCCGGGAGAGGGGGGAGGGGGAGGAGAGTGCAGGCCGGGAGAAGGGGGAGGAGAGTGCAGGTCGGGAGAGGCGGGAGGGGAGGAGAGGAGAGTGCAGGTCGGGGGAGGGGAGGAGAGTGCAGGCCGGGAGAAGGGGGAGGAGAGTGCAGGCCGGGAGAGGGGGGAGGGGGAGGAGAGTGCAGGCCGGGAGAAGGGGAGGAGAGTGCAGGCCGGGAGAAGGGGAGGAGAGTGCAGGCCGGGAGAAGGGGGAGGAGAGTGCAGGTCGGGGGAGGGGAGGAGAGTGCAGGTCGGGAGAGGGGGGAGGGGGAGGAGAGGAGAGTGCAGGTCGGGGGAGGGGAGGAGAGTGCAGGCCGGGAGAGGGGGGAGGGGGAGGAGAGGAGAGTACAGGTCGGGAGAGGGGGGAGGGGGAGGAGAGTGCAGGTCGGGAGAGGGGGGAGGAGAGGAGAGTGCAGGTCGGGAAAGGGGGGAGGGGGAGGAGAGTGCAGGTCGGGAAAGGGGGGAGGGGGAGGAGAGTGCAGGTCGGGAAAGGGGGGAGGGGGAGGAGAGTGCAGGTCGGGGGAGGGGAGGAGAGTGCAGGTTGGGAAAGGGGGAGTTGGAGGAGAACGTAGGCCTGGAGAGGGGGTAAGCTAGGCCTAGAGGTATAGACCAGGAGGTAGGCCTCACTTACTTGAGCTCAGCCCGGAGCTGTTTCAGGATGTCTGAATCCTTTCTCTTGGAATCTTCCCCCTTCTGTTTGTCTCTCTCTCGATCTCGCTCCTTCTCCCGATCCCGTTCTTTCTCGCGCTCCCGCTCTAGCTCTCGCTCACGTGTCTTGCTCCGTTCCAGCTCTTTCTTCTGCTCCTCCTCTTCTTTCTTCACCTCTGGGGTGGTTGGTGTTTCGGGGTCTCGTATCACAGCCACAGACGACTCCTTCACATCTACAGCGACCGATTCCTCCTCTTTAATGGCAGGAGGGGTGACCTCCGCAATGGACAGTACGGACCCCGGGCACTGAGGGACCTGGAGACGCATCTAGAGAGGGGGCAGAGGTCACAGGGTAATGGTGGGCTCCATCACCAGCCTCCTCCCACACACTGTATACAGGGGTCTACATCACAGGGTAATGGGGGGCTCCATCACCAGCCTCCTCCCACACTGTATACGGGGGTCTACATCACAGGGTAATGGTGGGCTTCATCACCAGCCTCCTCCCACACTGTATACGGGGGTCTACATCACAGGGTAATGGTGGGCTCCATCACCAGCCTTCTCCCACACACTGTATACGGGGGTCTACATCACAGGGTAATGGTGGGCTCCATCACCAGCCTCCTCCCACACTGTATACGGGGGTCTACATCACAGGGTAATGGTGGGCTTCATCACCAGCCTCCTCCCACACTGTATACGGGGGTTTACATCACAGAGTAATGGGGGGCTCCATCACCAGCCTCCTCACACACTGTATACGGGGGTCTACATCACAGAGTAATGGGGGGCTCCATCACCAGCCTCCTCCCACACACTGTATACGGGGGTTTACATCACAGAGTAATGGGGGGCTCCATCACCAGCCTCCTCCCAAACTGTATACGGGGGTTTACATCACAGAGTAATGGTGGGCTCCATCACCAGCCTTCTCCCACACACTGTATACGGGGGTCTACATCACAGGGTAATGGTGGGCTCCATCACCAGCCTCCTCCCACACTGTATACGGGGGTCTACATCACAGGGTAATGGTGGGCTCCATCACCAGCCTCCTCCCACACTGTATACGGGGGTCTACATCAAAGGGTAATGGTGGGCTCCATCACCAGCCTCCTCCCACACACTGTATACAGGGGTCTACATCACAGGGTAATGGTGGGCTCCATCACCAGCCTCCTCCCACACACTGTATACAGGGGTCATGGTGGGCACACCCCTCCCTCACCTTGCTCACCTCTCCTTGGGCATCTCGCACCTTGCGCTTGTACCGCTGGACATCCCCCTTCAGCTGGTGGTTGTGGTTCTGGAGACTTCCGATCAGATGACGCATTTCACGATTAATTGGACCTAAAACAGAAGAATTCACATCCAGCAAAGCCCCCCAACCAGTCACCAGAGGCCCCCGCCCCCAACCAGTCACCAGAGGCCCCCACCCCCCAACCAGTCACCAGAGGCCCCCGCCCCCAACCAGTCACCAGAGGCCCCCGCCCCCAACCAGTCACCAGAGGCCCCCGCCCGCAACAGTCACCAGAGGCCTCCACCCCCCCAACCAGTCAGCAGAGGCCCCCACCCCCCCAACCAGTCAGCAGAGGCCCCCACCCCCCCAACCAGTCACCAGAGGCCCCCACCCCCCCAACCAGTCACCAGAGGCCCCCAACCAGTCACCAGAGGCCCCCACCCCCCCAACCAGTCACCAGAGGCCCCCACCCCCCCAACCAGTCACCAGAGGCCCCCAACCAGTCACCAGAGGCCCCCCACCCCCCCAACCAGTCACCAGAGGTCCCCACCCCCCCAACCAGTCACCAGAGGCCCCCACCCCCCCCAACCAGTCACCAGAGGCCCCCACCCCCCCAACCAGTCACCAGAGGCCCCCGCCCCCAACCAGTCACCAGAGGCCCCCAACCAGTCACCAGAGGCCCCCACCCCCCCAACCAGTCACCAGAGGTCCCCACCCCCCCAACCAGTCACCAGAGGCCCCCACCCCCCCAACCAGTCACCAGAGGCCCCCACCCCCCCCAACCAGTCACCAGAGGCCCCCACCCCCCCAACCAGTCACCAGAGGCCCCCACCCCCCCAACCAGTCACCAGAGGCCCCCGCCCCCCCAACCAGTCACCAGAGGCCCCCGCCCCCAACCAGTCACCAGAGGCCCCCGCCCCCAACCAGTCACCAGAGGCCCCGCCCCCAACCAGTCACCAGAGGCCCCTGCCCCCAACCAGTCACCAGAGGCCCCCGCCCCCAACCAGTCATCATAACTCCCCCACCCCCCAGAGGGCTGCCCCATAGAGAGTCACCAATCACCGCCCCAAAACTAGTTAACCAGTCGCCAGAGCTTCCCAACCACTAATCAGACAGCCCCCCCCTCCCCCCGGACCAGTTCCTGGAGTGCCACTCACCTCGACCAGTCACCAGAACCCTTCACCCCCCAAACAGTCACCATGCTGACAGTCTCCGTTACCTGCTTGCTCATTGGCCGCCAAATTCTGCTCAAACTCTATTCTTAGCATCTCGTACTCCTTGCGCACCTGGGCGAGTGTGTCCTCCAGCTGGATGACCTCGGTGCGGAGCTTCTTCTGCACAGACAGCTCCTCGCTCTGCAGGGGGGACAGCCCAGAATAAGACCCCCCTTCCGGTATATAGAGGGGACCCCCCAGTATATAGAAGGGACCCCCCCTCCCCAGAATATAGAGGGGAACCCCCCAGTATATAGAAGGGACCCCCCCCCCAGTATATAGAGGGGACCCCCCCGGGTGTGGCGCCCACCTCCATGCGCTCGATCTGCCGCAGGTGGCTGTTCTTGGTGCTAAGCAGCAGAGCTCGCGCTTCGTCCAGCTGGGTCTTCACCTGGAGGGACTCGTTGTAGAGAAGAGAGAACTGGGACTGCAGACAGCGGAAGTCCTGCGTGCACCTGACCGCCTCCTCCGGGAGGGTCCGCAGATCCAGCTGGAAGGAGAGAAGAGCGGTCAGGAGGCCGGCCCCCCCGCACCCCCCCTCCCCCAACTCTCCCCCATCTACCTTTAGCTTCTCCTTCAGCCGCACAGCAGCCTGCAGCTCGTTCTGCAGCTTCTCCAGCTCACACATCCGGCTATTGGCCAGCTCCTGGTTCTGCTCCAGCTCCGCATTCAGCATCTCAAACTGTGACCAGACACGTCAGTAAGAGGGAGGCCGTCAGCAAGAAGGGATGCAGTCAGTAAGAGGACATCAGCAAGGAGGGATGCAGTCAGTAAGAGGACATCAGCAACGAGGGATGCTGTCAGTAAGGAGGGGCAAGCGTCAGTAAGAGAAAGGGTATCAGCAAGGAGGGATGCCGTCAGTAAGGAGGGGCAAGCGTCAGTAAGAGAAAGGGTATCAGCAAGGAGGGATGCCGTCAGTAAGAGGGAGGTCGTCAGCATGGAGGGGCAAGCGTCAGTAAGAGACAGGGTATCAGCAAGGAGGGATGTCGTCAGTAAGAGAGAGGCCGTCAGCAAGGGACAAAGCGTCAGCAAGGAGGGGTGAGCGTCAGTAAGAGAGGCAGTCAGTAAGAGAGAGGCCATCAGCAAGGAGGGATGCTGTCAATAAGAGGGAGGCCGTCAGCAAGGAGGGATGCCGTCAGTAAGAGGAAGGCCGTCATTCCGGCTACAACAATGGCTGCTTAGAGAAGAAAGCGGCGCCGCTGCCTCATCCCTGCTGGACGGGGGAGCTCTATGTACGGGGAGCAGCGTGCCGGTACCGGGCCGATCCTCATTCCCGTCTGCGCTCGGCTTACTATGACCGCTGTGGGGCTCAGCACCGGGAGGTAAGAAGTTCCCGGCCTGGCTATCATGGCCCATGCTGAACACTGTCAGCAACTGCTAGACAAGTTACAGAAACAGCGAGAAGCAGGCTTCCTGTGTGACTGCACTATTGTCGTTGGTGATTACCAGTACAAAGCTCATAGGAATGTATTGGCTTCTTTCAGTGAATACTTCCGAGCCCTTTTTAAGGAGACCTTGGACTGTACTATACTCCTGGACCAGAAGCAGGTGACCCCAGCTGCTTTCCAGACAATGCTGGATTTTATTTATAGTGGCGACTTACATTGTGACAGATGTCTAGAAGAAATCCTTGCTGGGGCAGAATACTTGAGGATTGAAGAAGTAATTTTAACATGTAGAACTAAATTGGACTGTGCTTTGATGGAGGAAGCCTGCAGTGCAGAGCTGCCTGCTGCAGAGGATTGTTCTGACCCAGAAAAGCATACAGAAAGAGCAGAGAAAAGAGACCATTTATGTCCATCTAAGAAGATTACAAACAGAAAAACTGCTAGGAGCAAAAAATGGAAGAAGAAGAAATTATCGACCCAAAAAACTCCCAAAAACGTGGCAGAGCAACAGAAATCTGCATCAGGGTCCTGCCTGCCTGTAGATAAAACACAAGAATCTTCAGGGGAGCAGCCCACTGCTGTGAATGAGAGCTGCTTACCGCCACTCACTACAGTACTGAACTGTGAAAGCTTTTTACCTGAAGCGATTGTTACACAGCCTGCACCAGTGAGGCAAAAACAGTCCAAATCTCCCCAAAATGGAGCTCTAAAGGAACACTGTATGGCTAATATTACAAGTGCATCTAATGTGTGCAGGATGGAGGGCTTGGTAAAAGACATCGATCAGAAATACTTCAAGAATAAACCTACGTGCAATACTTGTGGAAAGATTTTCTCAGAAGCAAGCAGTCTTCGGCGGCACATGCGGATCCACAAAGGTGTTAAACCTTATGTGTGCCATTTATGTGGAAAAGCTTTCACTCAGTGCAACCAGCTAAAAACGCACGTGAGGACCCATACAGGAGAAAAGCCATATCAGTGCAAGCTCTGTGACAAGGGGTTTGCCCAGAAATGCCAATTGGTCTTTCATAGCCGGATGCATCATGGAGAGGAGAAACCCTATAAATGCGACATGTGCAATCTACAGTTTGCAACTTCCAGCAATTTGAAGATTCATGTCAGAAAACACAGTGGAGAAAAGCCATATGTCTGTGATAGGTGTGGTCAGCGATTTGCACAGGCGAGCACCCTTACCTACCATGTCCGGCGACACACGGGAGAGAAACCGTATGTCTGTGACACCTGTGGAAAAGCATTTGCTGTCTCCAGTTCTCTAATCACTCATGCAAGGAAGCATACAGGGGAGAAACCTTACATCTGTGGAGTTTGTGGAAAGAGTTTCATTTCTTCTGGAGAACTTAACAAACACTTTCGGTCACACACAGGAGAAAGGCCCTTTGTCTGTGAAGTGTGTGGCAACTCATATACTGATGTGAAAAACTTGAAGAAGCACAGGCTGAAAATGCACAGTGGAGATAAAGAGACAGAGGAAGCAGAACCTACTGATGGAAGCCTCATTGAGGAAGACACTACAAAGAATAGTGCAGCTCCTGACTGCCTGGATCTGAAGCCATCTGAGCTATTCTTGCCTCTCACTCTCCACATTGGCCCAGAGGACCATCAGATGTTGCTTCCTGTAACAGATAACCAGTGTCTCTCTTCTGATGCTTTGCTGAGGACATCAGTCAGCAGCTATTCAGAGCCACAATTTATATTTTTACAGCAAATGTACTGACAAAGAACTGTCTACAATCACACTAAACACTTTCTAGCAATGTCATACAGAATTACTGTATATGCTGAAGTTTTAGATCTGCACTTTTTGCTTTTAGAGGAACATTTTACTTGATGTGCTATAGAGGTGTAATAAATACCCCCTGCAGAGTTTTTACCATCAAAAAAAAAAAAAAAAAAAAAGAGGAAGGCCGTCAGCAAGGGACAAGGCGTCAGCAAGGGACAAGGCGTCAGCAAGGAGGGGCGAGCATCAGTAAGAGAGAGGGCGTCAGCAAGGAGGGATGCCGTCAGTAACAGGGAGGCCGTCAGCACAGAGTGAAGAGCGTCAGTAAGAGAGAGAGGGCGTCAGCAAGGAGGGATGCTGTCAGTAAGAGGGAAGCGGTCAGCAAGGAATGGCGAGCGTCAGTAAGAGGGAGGGCGTCAGCAAGGAGAGACGAGTGTAAGTAAGAGAGAGAGGGCGTCAGCAAGGAGAGACGAGTGTAAGTAAGAGAGAGAGGGCGTCAGCAAGGAGAGACGAGTGTAAGTAAGAGAGAGAGGGCGTCAGCAAGGAGAGACGAGTGTAAGTAAGAGAGAGAGGGCGTCAGCAAGGAGAGACGAGTGTAAGTAAGAGAGAGAGGGCGTCAGCAAGGAGGGAAGCTGTTAGTAAGAATGAAGCTGTCTGCAAGTGAGAGCAGGGAGTCTGGAGCACACTACCTTCTGCACAGTCAGCGTTGTCTGTCCTCCCTGGAAACTTCCAGAACTCCCTGATATGTGGTGTCCAGAATTGAGCTGCGGGAGAAGAAACAAGAAATCAGGGGCCGCACAGCTACGGGGACCTCCCGCCAGGGGAGCCACACAGCTACGGGGACCCCCGCCAGGGGAACCACACAGCTACGGGGACCCCCGCCAGGGGAGCCACACAGCTACGGGGACCCCCGCCAGGGGAACCACACAGCTACGGGGACCCCCGCCAGGGGAACCACACAGCTACGGGGACCCCCGCCAGGGGAACCACACAGCTACGGGGACCCCCGCCAGGGGAACCACACAGCTACGGGGACCCCCGCCAGGGGAGCCACACAGCTACGGGGACCCCCGCCAGGGGAACCACACAGCTACGGGGACCCCCGCCAGGGGAACCACACAGCTACGGGGACCCCCGCCAGGGGAACCACACAGCTACGGGGACCCCCGCCAGGGGAGCCACACAGCTACGGGGACCTCCCGCCAGGGGAGCCACACAGCTACGGGGACCCCCGCCAGGGGAGCCACACAGCTACGGGGACCCCCGCCAGGGGAACCACACAGCTACGGGGACCCCCGCCAGGGGAACCACACAGCTACGGGGACCCCCGCCAGGGGAACCACACAGCTACGGGGACCCCCGCCAGGGGAACCACACAGCTACGGGGACCCCCGCCAGGGGAGCCACACAGCTACGGGGACCCCCGCCAGGGGAACCACAAAGCTACGGGGACCCCCGCCAGGGGAACCACAAAGCTACGGGGACCCCCGCCAGGGGAGCCACACAGCTACGGGGACCCCCGCCAGGGGAGCCACACAGCTACGGGGACCCCCGCCAGGGGAACCACACAGCTACGGGGACCCCCGCCAGGGGAGCCACACAGCTACGGGGACCCCCGCCAGGGGAACCACAAAGCTACGGGGACCCCCGCCAGGGGAGCCACACAGCTACGGGGACCCCCGCCAGGGGAACCACACAGCTACGGGGACCCCTGCCAGGGGAGCGCAGTCACTGGGACCCCGCCAGGGAAGCTGCACAGTCATGGGGACCCCTATTGGGAAATGGGTGGCCTCTACCTGTTCCAGGGCCTCTGCCAGGTGTCGGTTCAGCTTTTGCTCGTGTTTGCGCAGCTTCTCTATATCCCACTGCAGATCCTCAATGCTGCGCTCCATCTCAGACACTTTGGTCTCTGATGACGTGACCCGGTCCTGCAGCTCATGATGCTGGGGGATCAGACAGAAGCTCATGTCACATAGTGATGGGGGAGACATGGAGGACACGGGGACCCAGGAGTGACCCGGTCCTGCAGCTCATGATGCTGGGGGATCAGACAGTGATGGGGGAGACATGGAGGACACAAGGACCCAGGAGGCGGCTCACCTGTAAGGAGATGCGGTGGTGCTTCTCCTGCAGGACGGTGGCCAGGTCCTGCAGCCGGTGATTCTCACTGAACAGATCCTTACTCATGGTCCGCAGAGCCTCGTCCACCTGCTCAGAGTCTACGGGGGACACAGACACTGTGACATCATGCTGATCCCTCCCATAAGCCTCTCGGCCCTCCTGGTACTTACCAATGCTGTGACCACGCTGGCACAGCTCCTGCATGCGGCCATGCAACTTGTTGGAGGTCTCCAGGATGCAGGACACTGCGCGCTTGCTAAACTCCATGCGCTCCTGTAGCTGCAGCTCAATCTCCTCGGGGGTGCTGCTGGCCAGAGTGGCCAGAAAGGTGAGAGAGGATTCTGGGAGAACGCCCAACGGGGTGAGAGATGGCGGAGCCACGGGAGGTGCCCCACATGAGTCTGCAGACAAGAGAAGACAAATTACCTCCCAGGAACATGGACCCCGCTCACTGGTGATAGGACAGGACTCGCCAGCACGCCAGCCGTCCGCCAGGAGCCTCGCCAGCACACGCCCGCCAGGAGCTTCGGCCAGCACCCGTAGCCGCCCGCCAGGAGCCTCGCCAGCACACGCCCGCCAGGAGCTTCAGACAGCACACGCAGCCGCCCGCCAGGAGCCTCGCCAGCACACGCAGCTGCCCGCCAGGAGCCTCGCCAGCACGCACAGGGCAGGTCATCGTGATAGAAACATAGTGCCCCTCACAGGTGTGAAGCCTGTGACCCCTACCTTTACTATCAGTGGCCTCCGTGGGTGTCTCCCCCGCAGCCTCAGGGTCTGGGGGGATCTCCTTGTTTACGGGGGGCACATCTGTAGCCACACTCTGCACACCTGGCTCAGAGTCGTATCGCTTCAACAACTGCTGCACATTCTCATCCAGCTATAGATACGAAAACAAAAGAGTGCCATTATATCGGAGGGACTAACCCCAATCATCTAGCATGACCTCCTCAATGTCCTCCTCATCTACCATCTCTGGACATCATCTCCTCCTCAATGTCCTCCTCATCTACCATCCCTGGACATCATCTCCTCCTCATCTACCATCCCTGGACATCACCGCCTCAATGTCCTCCTCCTCATGTCCTACTACTCATCTACCATCCCTGGACCTCATCTACCATCACCTCCTCATCTACCATCCCTGGACATCACCTTCTCAATTTCCTTTTCATCTACCATCCCTGGACATCATCTCCTCATCATCTACTATCACCTCCTCATCTACCATCCCTGGACATCACCTCCTCAACGTCCTCCTCATCTACCATCCCTGGACATCACCTTCTCAATTTCCTCTTCATCTACCATCCCTGGACATCATCTCCTCATCTACTATCACCTCCTCATCTACCATCCCTGGACATCACCTCCTCAATGTCCTCCTCATCTACCATCCCTGGACATCACCTCCTCAATGTCCTCCTCATCTACCATCCCTGGACATCACCTCCTCAATGTCCTCCTCATCTACCATCCCTGGACATCACCTCCTCAATGTCCTCCTCATCTACCAATCCCTGGACATCACCTCCTCAATGTCCTCCTCATCTACCATCCCTGGACATCACCTCCTCAATGTCCTCCTCATCTACCATCCCTGGACATCACCTCCTCAATGTCCTCCTCATCTACCATCCCTGGACATCACCTCCTCAATGTCCTCCTCATCTACCATCCCTGGACATCACCTCCTCAATGTCCTCCTCATCTACCATCCCTGGACATCACCTCCTCAATGTCCTCCTCATCTACCATCCCTGGACATCACCTCCTCATCTACCATCCCTGGACATCACCTTTTCAATGTCCTCCTCATCTACCATCACTGGACATCATCTCCTCCTCATCTACCATCACTGGACATCATCTCCTCAATGTCCTCCTACTCATCTACCATCACTGGACATCATCTCCTCCTCATCTACCATCCCTGGACAACACCACCTCAATGTCCTCCTACTCATCTACCATCCCTGGACAACACCACCTCAATGTCCTCCTACTCATCTACCATCCCTGGACAACACCACCTCAATGTCCTCCTACTCATCTACCATCCCTGGACAACACCACCTCAATGTCCTTGTAATGCTAGGTATAAATGAAGTATATTGGCGGCCATTTTATGTGTCATTCTCCATTTCACATCTTTAAAGGTCCTTCACTGATGGATGACCCAGATGACAGTATACATGAGACTTCTAGGTCATCCAACAAGTTTGAAGGCTTTTACTGATCCAATGGAGATAGTTTGCCGAACTAACAGAACGTTTGACCAGCCTCAGTGATTCAACAGAATATAGTATAGCGCATAGTATCATCTAAACAAGAAAACCTCATATCATTGCTTTAGGATTAATCTGTGCATTGTCCCATTGTGTGAGTATTGTCCTCTGAAGGATTAGACCTGGCCATTCTATTCTATAACATGAGGTAATACAAACAAACAGGACAGAGATCTGTGTATTGTAAACTTAGTGCAGCACTAAAGTGTATAAAGTTATTGATTCTAAGTGTGTAAAAAACCTGAGAGCTGCAGCCATGTGGTAGAGAGGTTTGGACCTGTGGTAATGACGCTTCCATAGTGTAGGCCCGGGACGCTTCCATAGTGTAGGCCCAGGACGCTTCCATGGTGTAGGCCCAGGACGCTTCCATAGTGTAGGCCCGGGACGCTTCCATATTCCATAGTGTAGGCCCGGGACGCTTCCATGGTGTAGGCCCGGGACGCTTCCATAGTGTAGGCCCGGGACGCTTCCATGGTGTAGGCCCAGGACGCTTCCATAGTGTAGGCCCGGGACGCTTCCATATTCCATAGTGTAGGCCCAGGACGCTTCCATGGTGTAGGCCCAGGACGCTTCCATAGTGTAGGCCCGGGACGCTTCCCTAGTGTAGGCCCGGGACGCTTCCATAGTGTAGGCCCGGGACGCTTCCATAGTGTAGGCCCGGGACGCTTCCATAGTGTAGGCCCGGGACGCTTCCATAGTGTAGGCCCGGGACGCTTCCATAGTGTAGGCCCGGGACGCTTCCATAGTGTAGGCCCGGGACGCTTCCATGGTGTAGGCCCAGGACGCTTCCATATTCCATAGTGTAGGCCCGGGACGCTTCCATAGTGTAGGCCCGGGACGCTTCCATAGTGTAGGCCCGGGACGCTTCCATAGTGTAGGCCCGGGACGCTTCCATAGTGTAGGCCCGGGACGCTTCCATATTCCATAGTGTAGGCCCGGGACGCTTCCATAGTGTAGGCCCGGGACGCTTCCATAGTGTAGGCCCGGGACGCTTCCATAGTGTAGGCCCGGGACGCTTCCATAGTGTAGGCCCGGGACGCTTCCATGGTGTAGGCCCAGGACGCTTCCATAGTGTAGGCCCGGGACGCTTCCATATTCCATAGTGTAGGCCCGGGACGCTTCCATATTCCATAGTGTAGGCCCGGGACGCTTCCATAGTGTAGGCCCGGGACGCTTCCATAGTGTAGGCCCGGGACGCTTCCATAGTGTAGGCCCGGGACGCTTCCATAGTGTAGGCCCGGGGCGCTTTCATAGTGTAGGCCCGGGACGCTTCCATAGTGTAGGCCCGGGACGCTTCCATAGTGTAGGCCCGGGACGCTTCCATAGTGTAGGCCCGGGACGCTTCCATAGTGTAGGCCCGGGACGCTTCCATAGTGTAGGCCCGGGACGCTTTCATAGTGTAGGCCCGGGACGCTTTCATAGTGTAGGCCCGGGACGCTTTCATAGTGTAGGCCCGGGACGCTTTCATAGTGTAGGCCCGGGACGCTTTCATAGTGTAGGTCCGGGAGGCTTCCATAGTGTAGGCCCGGGACGCTTCCATAGTGTAGGCCCGGGACACTTCCATAGTGTAGGCCCGGGACGCTTCCATAGTGTAGGCCCGGGAGGCTTCCATAGTGTAGGCCCGGGACACTTCCATAGTGTAGGCCCGGGGCGCTTTCATAGTGTAGGCCCAGAACTTGGTCTCTGTCAGTTGGAACTCTCCCCAGTTGAAGTTCTATGACAGATGAAGTATCGTTATGTTCCTGGTAGTGATTTGTTCTCTGTCCTGCGCCGATTTGCGGCTGATGTTTGGTTTTGGCCACTTGCGGCTTTGCTTGTGGCTGATACTAGAAGGACAGATGATGTGACTATGCACTAGTGATATTGTAAGTACTTAACCTTTGTATTAATGTCTATGCAAAAGTGTTCGCAATCTCATACTAAGAAAACCTGGTTATTGTATTTCTGATATACCATCTGTATAGAATCCTTTTATAGGTTTCTATCATCTTCTCAATCATTTGTTTAATAAAATTGCGTTGTATCTTAATTGATTGCCTTCTCTAAATACGTATCTGAACCTTTTGCTAAAGAGTTAGCAAAACAGTCCTCCTCATCTACCATCCCTGGACAACATCCCCTTAATGTCCTCCTCATCTACCATCCCTGGACATCATCTCCTCATCTACCATCCCTGGACATCACTACTACAATGTCCTCCTCCTCATCTACCATTCCTGTACATCACCTCCTCATCTACCATCCCTGGACAACATCTCCTCAATGTCCTCATCTACCATCCCTGGACAACATCCCCTTAATGTCCTCCTCATCTACCATCCCTGGACATCATCTCCTCCTCATCTACCATCCCTGGACATCACCTCCACAATGTCCTCCTCCTCATCTACCATTCCTGTACATCACCTACTCATCTATCATCCCTGGACAACATCTCCTCAATGTCCTCATCTACCATCCCTGGACATAACCTCCACAATGTCCTCCTCCTCATCTACCATCCCTGGACAACATATCCTCAATGTCCTCCTCATCTACCATCCCTGGACATCATCTCCTCATCTACCATCCCTGGACATCACCTCCACAATGTCCTCCTCCTCATCTACCATCCCTGGACAACATATCCTCAATGTCCTCCTCATCTACCATCCCTGGACATCATCTCCTCATCTACCATCCCTGGACATCACCTCCACAATGTCCTCCTCCTCATCTACCATCCCTGGACAACATATCCTCAATGTCCTCCTCATCTACCATCCCTGGACATCATCTCCTCATCTACCATCCCTGGACATCACCTCCACAATGTCCTCCTCCTCATCTACCATTCCTGTACATCACCTCCTCATCTACCATCCCTGGACAACATATCCTCAATGTCCTCCTCATCTACCATCCCTGGACATCATCTCCTCAATGTCCTCCTCATCTATCATCCCTGGACATCATCTCCTCCACATCTACCATCCCTGGACATCATCTCCTCAATGTCCTCCTCATCTACCATCCCTGGACATCATCTCTTCAATATCCTCCCCCTCATCTACCATCCCTGGACATCACCTTATCATCTACCATCCCTGGACATCACCTCATCATCTACCATCCCTGGACATCACCTCCACAATGTCCTCATCTACCATCCCTGGACAACATCTCCTCAATGTCCTCATCTACCATCTCTGGACATCATCTCCTCAATGTCCTCCTCATCTACCATCCCTGGACATCATCTCCTCCTCATCTACCATCTCTGGACATCATCTCCTCAATGTCCTCCTCATCTACCATCCCTGGACATCATCTCCTCCTCATCTACCATCCCTGGACATCATCTCCTCAATGTCTTCCTCATCTACCATCCCTGGACATCATCTCCTCAATGTCTTCCTCATCTACCATCCCTGGACATCATCTCCTCATCTACCATCCCTGGACAACATCTCCTCAATGTCCTCATCTACCATCTCTGGACATCATCTCCTCAATGTCCTCCTCATCTACCATCCCTGGACATCATCTCCTCCTCATCTACCATCCCTGGACATCATCTCCTCCTCATCTACCATCCCTGGACATCATCTCCTCCTCATCTACCATCCCTGGACATCATCTCCTCAATGTCCTCCTACCAGCCCTGATCCTTATCCCCACACCCTAACCTCCCAGCCTTTAATGGTGTTCCTGTGAATCTGTACAGCGCTGTAGTTCCCCCATTCCTGCGTTTGTCGGTGGTCCCAGTACTTTTCATTTTGTTTGTTTCCCTCACCCTACTCCAATAGCGGTTTACAATGAGAAGCGTGGCGTCATCGGTGGCTTGCCGTTTCTCCAGCTTCTCTATCTTCTCTCGCAACTCGTCCTCCACCCCCTGACGCTGCTCCAGCCGTTCCGCCAGTTTCTTGTTTTTGAATTGTAAGACCTTCATGTCCATCTCCTCCTGTGGAGAAGAAATGGCACCAGGATGTAAGACAATAGTTAACAGCGATGACTACGACACCCAACCCTGGTGACACTGACCGTAGAGGAGATGCCACCCAGCCGTATGGGCTCGATGAGTGTTGTGGTGGTCTTCTCTTCATGGTTGGGCTTCTTCTCTGGGGGACCCAATGCTCCATCGCTGGAGGCTCTCTTACTACCAGAGGCAGACATTGTAGACGCTCACAGAAGATACCTCTCCTTCACACTCCAGACGTCTCACATCTACAGATGACAGAAAGAAGGTGAGAAAGGGAGGTCCGGAGCAGCGGAAGATATACAGCTGTGAGTTATACCACAAGGGGGTCCAGTTATACAAACACCCCTCAATGTGTCCAGAACATGGATAATACAGAACACACGGCCCCGAGGTAATAAGCTAACCTCCTCCTCCTCCTGCAGCCATTATATTATTACTGATCCTCCTCCTCCTCCTGCAGCCATTATATTATTACTGATCCTCCTCCTCCTGCAGACATTATATTATTACTGATCCTCCTCCTCCTCCTGCAAACATTATATTATTACTGATCCTCCTCTTCCTCCTGCAGCCATTATATTATTACTGATCCTCCTCCTGCAGACATTATATTATTACTGATCCTCCTCCTCCTGCAGCCATTATATTATTACTGATCCTCCTCCTGCAGACATTATATTATTACTGATCCTCCTCCTCCTCCTGCAGACATTATATTATTACTGATCCTCCTCCTCCTAATGCAGCCATTATATTATTACTGATCCTCCTCCTCCTGCAGCCATTATATTATTACTGATCCTCCTCCTCCTCCTCCTCCTGCAGACATTATATTATTACTGATCCTCCTCCTCCTCCTGCAGCCATTATTACTGATCCTCCTCCTCCTCCTGCAGCCATTATATTATTACTGATCCTCCTCCTCCTCCTGCAGCCATTATATTATTACTGATCCTCCTCCTCCTCCTGCAGCCATTATATTATTACTGATCCTCCTCCTCCTCCTGCAGCCATTATATTATTACTGATCCTCCTCCTCCTGCAGACATTATATTATTACTGATCCTCCTCCTGCAGACATTATATTATTACTGATCCTCCTCCCGCAGACATTATATTATTACTGATCCTCCTCCTCCTCCTCCTCCTCCTGCAGACATTATATTATTACTGATCCTCCTCCTCCTGCAGACATTATATTATTACTGATCCTCCTCCTCCTGCAGACATTATATTATTACTGATCCTCCTCCTCCTGCAGACATTATATTATTACTGATCCTCCTCCTCCTGCAGACATTATATTATTACTGATCCTCCTCCTCCTGCAGACATTATATTATTACTGATCCTCCTCCTCCTTTCAGACATTATATTATTACTGATCCTCCTCTCCTGCAGACATTATATTATTACTGATCCTCCTCCTCCTGCAGACATTATATTATTACTGATCCTCCTCCTCCTGCAGACATTATATTATTACTGATCCTCCTCCTCCTCCTCCTGCAGCCATTATATTATTACTGATCCTCCTGCAGCCATTATATTATTACTGATCCTCCTCCTCCTGCAGCCATTATATTATTACTGATCCTCCTCCTCCTCCTGCAGACATTACATTACTGATCCTCCTCCTCCTGCAGACATTATATTATTACTGATGATCCTCCTCCTCCTGCAGACATTATATTATTACTGATCCTCCTCCTCCTGCAGCCATTATATTATTACTGATCCTCCTCCTCCTGCAGCCATTATATTATTACTGATCCTCCTCCTCCTGCAGACATTATATTATTACTGATCCTCCTCCTCCTGCAGACATTATATTATTACTGATCCTCCTCCTCCTGCAGACATTATATTATTACTGATCCTCCTCCTCCTGCAGACATTATATTATTACTGATCCTCCTCCTCCTTCTGCAGCCATTATATTATTACCGATCCTCCTCCTCCTTCTGCAGCCATTATATTATTACTGATCCTCCTCCTCCAGCCATTATATTATTACTGATCCTCCTCCTCCAGCCATTATATTATTACTGATCCTCCTCCTCCTGTAGCCATTATATTATTACTGATCCTCCTCCTCCTCCCATTATATTATTACTGATCCTCCTCCTCCTCCCATTATATTATTACTGATCCTCCTCCTCCTCCTGCAGACATTATATTATTACTGATCCTCCTCCTCCTCCTCCTGCAGCCATTATATTATTACTGATCCTCCTCCTCCTGCAGCCATTATATTATTACTGATCCTCCTCCTCCTGCAGCCATTATATTATTACTGATCCTCCTCCTCCTGCAGCCATTATATTATTACTGATCCTCCTCCTCCTCCCATTATATTATTACTGATCCTCCTCCCATTATATTATTACTGATCCTCCTCCTCCTCCTGCAGACATTATATTATTACTGATCCTCCTCCTCCTGCAGCCATTATATTATTACTGATCCTCCTCCTCTTCCTGCAGACATTATATTATTACTGATCCTCCTCCTCCTCCTCCTGCAGCCATTATATTATTACTGATCCTCCTCCTCTTCCTGCAGACATTATATTATTACTGATCCTCCTCCTCCTCCTCCTCCTGCAGCCATTATATTATTACTGATCCTCCTCCTCCTCCTGCAGACATTATATTATTACTGATCCTCCTCCTCCTCCTGCAGCCATTATATTATTACTGATCCTCCTCCTCCTGCAGCCATTATATTATTACTGATCCTCCTCCTCCTCCTGCAGACATTATATTATTACTGATCCTCCTCCTCCTCCTGCAGACATTATATTATTACTGATCCTCCTCCTCCTCCTGCAGACATTATATTATTACTGATCCTCCTCCTCCTGCAGACATTATATTATTACTGATCCTCCTCCTCCTGCAGCCATTATATTATTACTGATCCTCCTCCTCCTCCTGCAGACATTATATTATTACTGATCCTCCTCCTCCTGCAGACATTATATTATTACTGATCCTCCTCCTCCTCCTGCAGACATTATATTATTACTGATCCTCCTCCTCCTCCTGCAGACATTATATTACTGATCCTCCTCCTCCTCCTGCAGACATTATATTACTGATCCTCCTCCTCCTCCTGCAGACATTATATTATTACTGATCCTCCTCCTCCTCCTGCAGACATTATATTATTACTGATCCTCCTCCTCCTGCAGACATTATATTACTGATCCTCCTCCTCCTGCAGACATTATATTATTACTGATCCTCCTCCTCCTGCAGACATTATATTATTACTGATCCTCCTCCTCCTCCTCCCATTATATTATTACTGATCCTCCTCCTCCTGCAGACATTATATTATTACTGATCCTCCTCCTCCTGCAGACATTATATTATTACTGATCCTCCTCCTCCTGCAGCCATTATATTATTACTGATCCTCCTCCTCCTGCAGACATTATATTATTACTGATCCTCCTCCTCCTCCTGCAGACATTATATTATTACTGATCCTCCTCCTCCTGCAGACATTATATTACTGATCCTCCTCCTCCTCCTGCAGACATTATATTATTACTGATCCTCCTCCTCCTCCTCCTGCAGCCATTATATTATTACTGATCCTCCTCCTCCTGCAGCCATTATATTATTACTGATCCTCCTCCTGCAGACATTATATTATTACTGATCCTCCTCCTCCTGCAGACATTATATTATTACTGATCCTCCTCCTCCTCCTGCAGCCATTATATTATTACTGATCCTCCTCCTCCTCCAGCCATTATATTATTACTGATCCTCCTCCTCCTCCAGCCATTATATTATTACTGATCCTCCTCCTCCTGCAGACATTATATTATTACTGATCCTCCTCCTCCTCCCATTATATTATTACTGATCCTCCTCCTCCTCCTCCTGCAGACATTATATTATTACTGATCCTCCTCCTGCAGACATTATATTATTACTGATCCTCCTCCTCCTGCAGACATTATATTATTACTGATCCTCCTCCTCCTCCTCCTCCCATTATATTATTACTGATCCTCCTCCTGCAGACATTATATTATTACTGATCCTCCTCCTCCTGCAGACATTATATTATTACTGATCCTCCTCCTCCTCCTGCAGCCATTATATTATTACTGATCCTCCTCCTCCTCCTGCAGACATTATATTATTACTGATCCTCCTCCCATTATATTATTACTGATCCTCCTCCTCCTCCCATTATATTATTACTGATCCTCCTCCTCCTGCAGACATTATATTATTACTGATCCTCCTCCTCCTCCTGCAGACATTATATTATTACTGATCCTCCTCCTCCTCCTGCAGACATTATATTATTACTGATCCTCCTCCTCCTCCTGCAGACATTATATTATTACTTGATCCCTCCTCCTCCTGCAGCCATTTATGATTACTGATCCTCCTCCTCCTGCAGACATTATATTATTACTGATCCTCTCTCCTCCTCCTGCAGACATTATATTATACTGATCCTCCTCCTCCTGCAGACATATATATTACTGATCCTCCTCCTCCTGCAGACATTATATTATTACTGATCCTCCCTCCTCCTGCAGACATTATATTATTACTGATCCTCTCCCCTCCTCCTGCAGCCAATTATATTATTACTGATCCTCCCCCTCCTCTGCAGCCATTATAGTATTACTGATCCTCCTCCTCCTCCTGCAGACATTATATTATTACTGATCCTCCTCCTCCTCCTGCAGACATTATATTATTACTGATCCTCCTCCTCCTCCTGCAGCCATTATATTACTGATCCTCCTCCTCCTCCTCCTGCAGACATTATATTATTACTGATCCTCCTCCTCCTCCTCCTGCAGACATTATATTATTACTGATCCTCCTCCTCCTCCTGCAGACATTATATTATTACTGATCCTCCTCCTCCTCCTGCAGACATTATATTATTACTGATCCTCCTCCTCCTCCTGCAGACATTATATTATTACTGATCCTCCTCCTCCTCCTGCAGACATTATATTATTACTGATCCTCCTCCTCCTCCTGCAGACATTATATTATTACTGATCCTCCTCCTCCTCCTGCAGACATTATATTATTACTGATCCTCCTCCTCCTCCTGCAGCCATTATATTATTACTGATCCTCCTCCTCCTGCAGCCATTATATTATTACTGATCCTCCTCCTCCTGCAGACATTATATTATTACTGATCCTCCTCCTCCTGCAGACATTATATTACTGATCCTCCTCCTCCTGCAGACATTATATTATTACTGATCCTCCTCCTCCTGCAGACATTATATTATTACTGATCCTCCTCCTCCTCCTGCAGCCATTATATTATTACTGATCCTCCTCCTCCTCCTCCTGCAGACATTATATTATTACTGATCCTCCTCCTCCTTCTGCAGCCATTATATTATTACTGATCCTCCTCCTCCTCCTCCTGCAGACATTATATTATTACTGATCCTCCTCCTCCTCCTGCAGCCATTATATTATTACTGATCCTCCTCCTCCTGCAGCCATTATATTATTACTGATCCTCCTCCTCCTGCAGACATTATATTATTACTGATCCTCCTCCTCCTCCTCCTCCTGCAGCCATTATATTATTACTGATCCTCCTCCTCCTGCAGACATTATATTATTACTGATCCTCCTCCTCCTGCAGACATTATATTATTACTGATCCTCCTCCTCCTGCAGACATTATATTATTACTGATCCTCCTCCTCCTCCTCCTGCAGCCATTATATTATTACTGATCCTCCTCCTCCTGCAGCCATTATATTATTACTGATCCTCCTCCTCCTCCTGCAGCCATTATATTATTACTGATCCTCCTGCAGCCATTATATTATTACTGATCCTCCTCCTCCTCCTCCTGCAGCCATTATATTATTACTGATCCTCCTCCTCCTCCAGCAGACATTATATTATTACTGATCCTCCTCCTCCTGCAGACATTATATTATTACTGATCCTCCTCCTCCTGCAGACATTATATTACTGATCCTCCTCCTCCTGCAGACATTATATTATTACTGATCCTCCTCCTCCTGCAGACATTATATTACTGATCCTCCTCCTCCTGCAGCCATTATATTATTACTGATCCTCCTGCAGCCATTATATTATTACTGATCCTCCTCCTGCAGACATTATATTATTACTGATCCTCCTCCTGCAGCCATTATATTATTACTGATCCTCCTCCTCCTCCAGCCATTATATTATTACTGATCCTCCTCCTCCTCCTGCAGCCATTATATTATTACTGATCCTCCTCCTCCTCCAGCAGACATTATATTATTACTGATCCTCCTCCTCCTCCTGCAGACATTATATTATTACTGATCCTCCTCCTCCTGCAGACATTATATTACTGATCCTCCTCCTCCTGCAGACATTATATTACTGATCCTCCTCCTCCTGCAGACATTATATTATTACTGATCCTCCTCCTCCTCCTGCAGACATTATATTATTACTGATCCTCCTCCTCCTGCAGACATTATATTATTACTGATCCTCCTCCTCCTCCTGCAGACATTATATTATTACTGATCCTCCTCCTCCTCCTCCTGCAGACATTATATTATTACTGATCCTCCTCCTGCAGACATTATATTATTACTGATCCTCCTCCTCCTCCTGCAGCCATTATATTATTACTGATCCTCCTCCTCCTGCAGCCATTATATTATTACTGATCCTCCTCCTCCTGCAGACATTATATTATTACTGATCCTCCTCCTCGTCTGTACTGATCCTCCTCCTCCTCCTGCAGCCATTATATTATTACTGATCCTCCTCCTCCTCCTGCAGACATAATATTATTACTGATCCTCCTCCTGCAGCCATTATATTATTACTGATCCTCCTCCTCCTGCAGACATTATATTACTGATCCTCCTCCTCCTGCAGACATTATATTATTACTGATCCTCCTCCTCCTCCTGCAGCCATTATATTATTACTGATCCTCCTCCTCCTGCAGCCATTATATTATTACTGATCCTCCTCCTCCTGCAGCCATTATATTATTACTGATCCTCCTCCTGCAGACATTATATTATTACTGATCCTCCTCCTGCAGACATTATATTATTACTGATCCTCCTCCTGCAGACATTATATTATTACTGATCCTCCTCCTCCTCCTCCTCCTGCAGACATTATATTATTACTGATCCTCCTCCTGCAGACATTATATTATTACTGATCCTCCTCCTCCTCCTGCAGACATTATATTATTACTGATCCTCCTCCTCCTCCTGCAGACATTATATTATTACTGATCCTCCTCCTCCTCCTGCAGACATTATATTATTACTGATCCTCCTCCTCCTCCCATTATATTATTACTGATCTCTTCCCCGTAGATGATACCGCACTGATCATCCTGCACAGATACCGCAGCCTCAGTAGAGCTCCCGTGCACACGGGTGACCGGACACACATTACACAGGAGAATTATAACACTTCTCTCTTACCTTCTCCGCCGCCATCCTTCACGACAGCCGGAAGTGATTGTGAGATATCCGCGCATGCGTACTGAGGTCAAAGGATACGCGTCACTTCTACCTGTGTCCCACCTCCTCTACAGTTATTAGCTGTCGTAGATGTCAGTCATGTGACGCTCAGCTACAATTGGCTGCTGTATGTTAAGCGCGACCAGAATCAGTTACCCATGGTAACCGGTTGTCCAGGAAACCAGACGCCGAGCAGGATGTGTGACGAAGCAGAGAACGGCGGATGGAACCGGGTGAGAGACGTGAGGAGAGCCGAGGGGGGAGGTGTACCGGGAGACGTGAGGAGGGGGAGGTGTACCGGGAGACGTGAGGAGGGGGAGGTGTACCGGGAGACGTGAGGAGGAGGGGGGAGGTGTACCGGGAGACGTGAGGAGGGGGAGGTGTACCGGGAGACGTGAGGAGGAGGGGGAGGTGTATCGGGAGACGTGAGGAGAGCCGAGGGGGGAGGTGTACCGGGAGACGTGAGGAGGGGGAGGTTACCGGGAGACGTGAGGAGGAGGGGGAGGTGTACCGGGAGACGTGAGGAGAGCCGAGGGGGGAGGTGTACCGGAGACGTGAGGAGGAGGGGGGAGGTGTACCGGGAGACGTGAGGAGGAGGGGGAGGTGTACCGGGAGACGTGAGGAGGAGGGGGGAGGTGTACCGGGAGACGTGAGGAGGGGGAGGTGTACCGGGAGACGTGAGGAGGAGGGGGAGGTGTACCGGGAGACGTGAGGAGAGCCGAGGGGGGAGGTGTACGGGGAGACGTGAGGAGAGCCGAGGGGGGAGGTGTACCGGGAGACGTGAGGAGGAGGGGGGAGGTGTACCGGGAGACGTGAGGAGGAGGGGGGAGGTGTACCGGGAGACGTGAGGAGGAGGGGGGAGGTGTACCGGGAGACGTGAGGAGGAGGGGGGAGGTGTACCGGGAGACGTGAGGAGGAGGGGGGAGGTGTACCGGGAGACGTGAGGAGGAGGGGGAGGTGTACCGGGAGACGTGAGGAGGAGGGGGAGGTGTACCGGGAGACGTGAGGAGGAGGGGGAGGTGTACCGGGAGACGTGAGGAGGAGGGGGGAGGTGTACCGGGAGACGTGAGGAGGAGGGGGGAGGTGTACCGGGAGACGTGAGGAGGGGGAGGTGTACCGGGAGACGTGAGGAGAGCCGAGGGGGGAGGTGTACCGGGAGACGTGAGGAGGGGGAGGTGTACCGGGAGACGTGAGGAGGGGGGAGGTGTACCGAGAGACGTGAGGAGGGGGGAGGTGTACCGGGAGACGTGAGGAGGGGGGAGGTGTACCGAGAGACGTGAGGAGAGCCGAGGGGGGAGGTGTATCGGGAGACGTGAGGAGGGGGGAGGTGTACGGGGAGACGTGAGGAGAGCCGAGGGGGGAGGTGTACCGGGAGACGTGAGGAGGAGGGGGAGGTGTACCGGGAGACGTGAGGAGGAGGGGGAGGTGTACCGGGAGACGTGAGGAGGAGGGGGAGGTGTACCGGGAGACGTGAGGAGGAGGGGGAGGTGTACCGGGAGACGTGAGGAGAGCCGAGGGGGGAGGTGTACCGGGAGACGTGAGGAGAGCCGAGGGGGGAGGTGTACCGGGAGACGTGAGGAGGAGGGGGAGGTGTACCGGGAGACGTGAGGAGGAGGGGGAGGTGTACCGGGAGACGTGAGGAGGAGGGGGAGGTGTACCGGGAGACGTGAGGAGGGGGGGGAGGTGTACCGGGAGAACGGGAGGAGGAGGGGGAGGTGTACCGGGAGACGTGAGGAGGAGGGGGAGGTTGTACCGGGAGACGTGAGGAGGAGGGGGAGGTGTACCGGGAGACGGTGAGGAGGAGGGGGAGGTGTACCGGGAGACGTGAGGAGGAGGGGGGAGGTGTACCGGGAGACGTGAGGAGGAGGGGGAGGTGTACCGGGAGACGTGAGGAGAGCCGAGGGGGGAGGTGTACCGGGAGACGTGAGGAGGGGGAGGTGTACCGGGAGACGTGAGGAGGGGGAGGTGTACCGGGAGACGTGAGGAGGAGGGGGAGGTGTACCGAGAGACGTGAGGAGGAGGGAGGTGTACCGGGAGACGTGAGGAGAGCCGAGGGGGGAGGTGTACCGGGAGACGTGAGGAGAGCCGAGGGGGGAGGTGTACCGGGAGACGTGAGGAGAGCCGAGGGGGGAGGTGTACCGGGAGACGTGAGGAGGGGGAGGTGTACCGGGAGACGTGAGGAGAGCCGAGGGGGGAGGTGTATCGGGAGACGTGAGGAGGGGGGAGGTGTACCGGGAGACGTGAGGAGAGCCGAGGTGGGAGGTGTACCGGGAGACGTGAGGAGAGCCGAGGGGGGAGGTGTACCGGGAGACGTGAGGAGGGGGGAGGTGTACCGGGAGACGTGAGGAGAGCCGAGGGGGGAGGTGTACCGGGAGACGTGAGGAGAGCCGAGGGGGGAGGTGTACCGGGAGACGTGAGGAGGGGGAGGTGTACCGGGAGACGTGAGGAGAGCCGAGGGGGGAGGTGTACCTGGAGACGTGAGTAGAGCCGAGGGGGGAGGTGTACCGGGAGACGTGAGGAGAGCCGAGGGGGGAAGTGTACCGGGAGACGTGAGGAGAGCCGAGGGGGGAGGTGTACCGGGAGACGTGAGGAGGTGGAGGTGTACCGGGAGACGTGAGGAGAGCCGAGGGGGGAGGTGTATTGGGAGACGTGAGGAGAGCCGAGGGGGGAGGTGTACCGGGAGACGTGAGGAGAGCCGAGGTGGGAGGTGTACCGGGAGACGTGAGGAGAGCCGAGGGGGGAGGTGTACCGGGAGACGTGAGGAGGGGGAGGTGTACCGGGAGACGTGAGGAGAGCCGAGGGGGGAGGTGTACCGGGAGACGTGAGGAGAGCCGAGGGGGAGTGTACCGGGAGACGTGAGGAGGGGAGGTGTACCGGGAGACGTGAGGAGAGCCGAGGGGGGAGGTGTACCGGGAGACGTGAGGAGAGCCGAGGGGGGAGGTGTACCGGGAGACGTGAGGAGGGGGAGGTGTACCGGGAGACGTGAGGAGAGCCGAGGGGGGAGGTGTACCGGGAGACTGGAGGAGGGGAGGGTGTACAGGGAGACGTGAGGAGGGGGGGAGGTGTACCGAGAGACGTGAGGAGGGGGGAGGTGTACCGGGAGACGTGAGGAGGGGGGAGGTGTACCGAGAGACGTGAGGAGAGCCGAAGGGGGGAGGGTGTATCGGGAGACGTGAGGGAGGGGGAGGTGTACGGGGAGAACGTGAGGAGAGCCGAGGGGGGAGGTGTACCGGGAGACGTGAGGAGGAGGGGGAGGTGTACCTGGAAGACGTGAGGAGGAGGGGGAGGTGTACCGGGAGGACCGTGAGGAGGGAGGGGGGAGGTGTACCGGGAGACGTGAGGGAGGAGGGGGAGGTGTACCGGAAGACGTGAGGAGAGCCGAGGGGGAGGTGTACCGGGAGACGTTGAGGAGGAGGGGGAGGTGTACCGGAGACTGAGATGAGGGGGAGGTGTACCGGGAGACGTGAGGAGGAGGGGGAGGTGTACCGGGAGACGTGAGGAGGGGGGAGGTGTACCGGGAGACGTGAGGAGGAGGGGGAGGTGTACCGGGAGACGTGAGGAAGGAGGGGGGAGGTGTACCGGGAGACGTGAGAGGAGGGGGAGGTGTACCGGGGAGACGTGAGGAGGAGGGGGAGGTGTACCGGGAGACGTGAGGAGAGGGGAGGTGTACCGGGAGACGTGAGGAGGAGGGGGAGGTGTACCGGGAGACGTGAGGAGAGCCGAGGGGGGAGGGTGTACCGGGAGACGTGAGAGTGGGGAGGTGTACCGGGAGACGTGAGGAGGGGGAGGTTGTACCGGGAGACGTGGAGGAGGAGGGGGAGGTTTACCGAGAGACGTTAGGAGGAGGGGAGGTGTACCGGGGAGACGTGAGGAGAGCCGAGGGGGGAGGTGTACCGGGAGACGTGAGGAGAGCCGAGGGGGGAGGTGTACCGGGAGACGTGAGGAGAGCCGAGGGGGGAGGTGTACCGGGAGACGTGAGGAGGGGGGAGGTGTACCGGGAGACGTGAGGAGAGCCGAGGGGGAGGTGTATCGGGAGACGTGAGGAGGGGTGGGTGTACCGGGAGACGTGAGGAGAGCCGAGGTGGGAGGTGTACCGGGAGACGTGAGGAGAGCCGAGGGGGGAGGTGTACCGGGAAGACGTGAGGAGGGGGAGGTGTACCGGGAGACGTGAGGAGAGCCGAGGGGGAGGTGTACCGGGAGAACGTGAGGAGAGCCGAGGGGGGAGGTGTAACCGGGAGAAACGTAGAGGGGAGAGCCGAGGGGGAGGTGTACCGGGAGACGTGAGGAGAGCCGGAGGGGGGGAGGTGTACCGGGAGACGTGAGTAGAGCCGAGGGGGAGGTGTACCGTGGAGACGGTGAGGAGAGCCGAGGGGGGAAGGGTACCGGGAGACGTGAGGAGAGCCGAGGGGGAGGTGTACCGGAGACGTGAGGAGGTGGAGGTTGTACCGGGAGACGTGAGGAGAGCCGAGGGGGAGTGTATTGGAGACGTTGAGGAGAGCCGAGGGGGGGAGGTGTACCGGGAGACGTGAGGAGAGCCGAGGTGGGAGGTGTACCGGGAGACGTGAGGAGAGCCGAGGGGGGAGGTGTACCGGAGACGTGAGGAGGGGGAGGTGTAACGTGGAGACTTGAGGAGAGCCGAGGTGGGGAGGTGGTACCGGAGACGTGAGTAAGCCGAGGGGGGAGGTGTACCGGGAGACGTGAGGAGGGGGAGGTGTACCGGGAGACGTGAGGAAGCCGAGGGGGGAGGTGTACCGGGAGACGTGAGGAGAGCCGAGGGGGGAGGTGGTACCGGAGGACGTGAGGAGAGCCGAGGGGGGAGGTGTACCGGGAGACGTGAGGAGGTGGAGGTGTACCGGGAGTACGTGAGGAGAGCCGAGGGGGGAGGTGTATTGGGAGACGTGAGGAGAGCGAGGGGGGAGGTGTACCGGGAGACGTGAGGCGAACCGAGGGGGAGGTGTACCGGGAGACGTGAGGAGGAGGGGGGAGGTGTACCGGAGACGTTGAGGAGAGCCGAGGGGGGGAGGTGTACCGGGAGACGTGAGGAGGAGGGGGGAGGTGTACCGGGAGACGTGAGGAGAGCAGAGGGGGGAGGTGTACCGGGAGACGTGAGGAGAGCCGAGGGGGGAGGTGTACCGGGAAACGTGAGGAGAGCCGAAGGAGGAGGTGTACCGGGAAACTTGAGGAGGAGGGGGGAGGTGTATCGGGAGACGTGAAGAGGGGGGAGGTGTACCGGGAGACGTGAGGAGGGGGGAGGTGTAGCGGGTGACGTGAGGAGGGGGGAGGTGTACCGGGAGACGTGAGGAGGGGGGAGGTGTACCAGGAGACGTGAGGAGAGCGGAGGGGGAAGGTGTACCGGGAGACGTGAGGAGAGCGGAGGGGGGAGGTGTACCGGGAGACGTGAGGAGAGCGGAGGGGGGAAGTGTACCGGGAGACGTGAGGAGAGCGGAGGGGGGAGGTGTATCGGGAGACGTTAGGAGAGCGGAGGGGGGAGGTGTAGCGGGTGACGTGAGGAGGGGGAGGTGTACCGGGAGACGTGAGGAGGGGGGAGGTGTACCGGGAGACGTGAGGAGGGGGGAGGTGTACCGGGAGACGTGAGGAGAGCCGAGGGGGAAGGTGTTTTGGGAGACGTGAGGAGGTGTACCGGGAGACGTGAGGAGGTGTACCGGGAGACGTGAGGAGGTGTACCGGGAGACGTGAGGAGGTGTACCGGGAGACGTGAGGAGGGGGTAGGTGTACCGGGAGACGTGAGGAGGGGGGAGGTGTACCGGGAGACGTGAGGAGGGGGGAGGTGTACCGGGAGACGTGAGGAGGGGGAGGTGTACCGGGAGACGTGAGGAGGGGGGAGGTGTACTGGGAGACGTGAGGAGGGGGAGGTGTACCGAAGACGTGAGGAGGGGGAGGTGTACCGGGAGACGTGAGGTGAGCGGAGGGGGGAGGTGTACCGGGAGGGGGAGGTGTACCGGGAGACGTGAGGAGGTGTAGCGGGAGACGTGAGGAGGGGGAGGTGTAGCGGGAGACATGAGGAGGGGGGAGGTGTACCGGGAGACGTGAGGAGAGCGGAGGGGGGAGGTGTAGCAGGAGACGTGAGGAGGGAGGAGGTGTAGCGGGAGACGTGAGGAGGGGGAGGTGTACCGGGAGACGTGAGGAGGGGGGAGGTGTACCGGGAGACGTGACGAAAGCAGGGGTGGGGGGAGACGTGAGGAGAGTGGAGGGGGGAGGTGTACCAGGAGATGTGAGGAGAGTGGAGGGGGGAGGTGTATTGGGAGACGTGAGGGGGGGAAGTGTGCTGGGAGACGTAAGGAAAGTGGAGGGTGGGAGGTGTATCGAGATACGTGAGGAGACCAGGGGGAGGTGTACCGGGAGACATGATGTGAGCGGAGGGGTAGTGTGTACCAGGAGACGTGAGAAGAGCAGAGGGGGGGGGTGTACTGGGAGACGTGAGGAGAGCGAAGATGGGAGGTGTATTGGGAGACGTGAGGGGAGAGGGTGTACCGGGAAACGTGTGGGGGGAGTTGTGCCGGGAGACTTGAGGGGTGGGGGTGTACTGGGAGAGCGGAGGTGTACAAGGACACGTGAGGAAAGCGGAGGGGGAGGAGTAGAGCGGAGGTGTAACGGAAGACATGGGAGGGGGGGGTTGTACCAAGAGACGTGAGGAGGACGGAGGGGAAGGTGTACCGGGAGACGTGGGGGGAGGAGTAACGGGAGACGTGAGGAGGGGGGAGGTGTACTGGAAGATGTGAGGAGAGTGGGATCGGAGATGTACCGGAAGATGTGAGGAGGTGTACCGGGAGACGTGAAGAGAGCGGAGGGGGGGAGGTGTACCTGGAGACACGAGGAGAGTGGAGGAGGGAAGGTGTGCCAGTAGACTCAAGGAGAGCGGAAAGGGGGGGTGTATTGGGAGAGTGCCGAGGGTGAGGTGTACCAGGAGAGGACTGGGGGGAGGTGGACCAGGAGACGTGTGGAGAGTGGGGGGAGGTGTACCGGGAGACTTGAGGAGACTAAGGGGAGGTGTATCGGGAGATGTGGGGGGGGTGACGTGAGGAGAGCGAGGGGAGTTGTACCGGGAGACGTGATGTGAGGAGATCGAGGGGAGGTGTCCCAGGAGACGTTATGTAAGGAGAGCGAGGGGAGGTGTACCGGGAGACGTTACGTAAATAGAGCGAGGGGAGGTGTATCGGGAGACTTGATTTGAGTAGAGCAAGTGGAGGTGTATAAGGAGACGTAATGTGAGGAGAGCGAGGGGAGGTGTTTTGGGAGACGTGATGTGAAGAGAGCGAAGGGAGATGTACCAGGAGACGTGATGTGAGGAGAGCGAGGAGAGGTGTATCTGGAGACGTAATACGAGGAGAGATGTACCAGGAGACGTGATGTGAGGAGAGCGAGGAGAGGTGTATCTGGAGACGTAATGCGAGGAGAGATGTACCAGGAGACGTGATGTGAGGAGATCAAGGGGAGGTATACCGGGAGACTAAGGGGAGGTGTACCGGGAGATGTGAGGGGGGGGGGGACTTGAGGAGAGTGAGGGGAGTTGTACCGGGAGACGTGACGTGAGGAGAGCGAGGGGAGGTGTACCGGGAGACGTGATGTAAGGAGAGCGAGGGGAGGTGTATCGGGAGATGTGACGTGAGGAGAGATGTACCAAGAGACGTGATGTGAAGAGAGCAAGGGGAGGTGTATCGGGAGACTTGATTTGAGGAGAGCAAGGGGAGGTATATATGGAGACTTGATTTGAGGAGAGCGAGTGGAGGTGTATTGGGAGACGTAATGTGAGGAGAGCGAGGGGAGATGTACCAGGAGACGTGATGTGAGGAGAGCGAGGAGAGGTGTATCGGGAGACGTGATGTGAGGAGAGCGAGGGGAGATGTACCAGGAGACGTGATGTGAGGAGAGCGAGGAGAGGTGTATTTGGAGACGTAATGCGAGGAGAGATGTACCAGGAGACGTGATGTGAGGAGATCAAGGGGAGGTGTACCGGGAGACTAAGGGGAGGTGTACCGGGAGATGTGAGGGGGGGGGGGACTTGAGGAGAGTGAGGGGAGTTGTACCGGGAGACGTGACGTGAGGAGAGCGAGGGGAGGTGTACCGGGAGACGTGATGTAAGGAGAGCGAGGGGAGGTGTATCGGGAGATGTGACGTGAGGAGAGATGTACCAGGAGACGTGATGTGAAGAGAGCAAGGGGAGGTGTATCGGGAGACTTGATTTGAGGAGAGCGAGGGGAGGTATATATGGAGACTTGATTTGAGGAGAGCGAGTGGAGGTGTATTGGGAGACGTAATGTGAGGAGAGCGAGGGGAGATGTACCAGGAGACGTGATGGGAGGAGAGCGAGGAGAGGTGTATCGGGAGACGTGATGTGAGGAGAGCGAGGGGAGGTGTATCGGGAGACGTAATGTGAGGAGAGCGAGGGGAGATGTACCAGGAGACGTGATGGGAGGAGAGCGAGGAGAGGTGTATCGGGAGACGTGATGTGAGGAGAGATGTACCAGGAGACGTGATGGGAGGAGAGTGAGGAGAGATGTATCGTGAGACGTGATGTGAGGAGATGAAGGGGAGGTGTATCGGGAGACGTGACGTGATTAGAGCGAGGGGAGGTGTCCCGGGAGACGTGATGTGAGGAGAGCGAGGAGAGGTGTATCGGGAGACGTGACGTGAGGACAGTGGGAGAGAGGTGTGTCGGGAGACGTGACGTCATTAGAGCGAGGGGAGGTGTACCAGGAGACGTGATGTGATTAGAGCGAGGGGAGGTGTACCAGGAGACGTGACGTGATTAGAGCAAGGGGAGGTGTACCTGGAGACGTGATGTGAGGAGAGTGGGAGAGAGGTGTACCTGGAGACGTGATGTGAGGAGAGTGGGAGAGAGGTGTACCTCTGGATGGGGGAGAGGCATGGTCTGCATAGCGGGGTCTACAGTACTGTACTCTGACCGGGAAGTGACGTAACCCCAGAGTAATCAACGCTTCATTATGTTCTAGGTAAAAATTAAAGAAGCCAAAGTGTCTCTGTGGTGAGTGTGTAAACTGCCCCGCCCTTATGTGTGTGTACTGTGTATACTGTCCCGCCCCTATGTGTATATACCGTGTATACTGTCCCGCCCCCTTTGTGTATATACTGTGTGTACTGTCCCGCCCCTTCGTGTATATACCGTGTATACTGCCCCGCCCCTTTGTGTATATACTGTGTATACTGCCCCGCCCCTATGTGTATACACTGTGTATACTTCCCCGCCCCTATGTGTATATACTGTGTATACTGTCCCGACCCTATGTGTATATACCGTGTATACTGTCCCGCCCCTATGTGTATATACTGTATGTAGCCCTTCCCCTGTGTGTGTACATACTGTATGTAGCCCTTCCCGTGTGTGTGTGTGTGTGTGTGTGTGTATATCTGTATCCCTCCCCCTGTGTGTGTGTGTGTGTATGTCTGTAGCCTTATATATACGTATAAGCTGTTCCCTTAGCCCCTCCCCTGCTGTCCCCTTAGCCCCTCCCCTGCTGTCTCCTCCCCTGCTGTCCCCTTAGCCCCTCCCCTGCTATGTCTCTTCCTCTGCTGCCTCCTTAGCCCCTCCCCTGCTGTGTCTCCTCCCCTGCTATCCCCTTAGCCCATTCCCATGCTGTCCCTTTAGCCCCTCACCTGCTGTGTCTCCTTCTCTACTGTTCCCTTAGCCCCTCCTCTTCTGTTTTCCCTTTCTCTGCTGTTACTTTAGCCCCTCCCCTGCTGTGTCCCCTTCTCTGCTGTTCCCTTAGCCCCTCCCCTGCTGTGTCTCCTCCCCTGCTGTTTCCCCTCCTCTGCTGTCCCCTTAGTCCCTCTCCTGCTGTGTCCCCTTCCCTACTTCCCTTTAGCCCCTCTCCTGCTGTGTTTTCTCCTCTGCTGTCCCTTAGCCCCTCTCCTGCTGTGTCTCCTCCTCTGCTGTTCCCTTAGCCACTCTCCTGCTGTGTCTCCTCCTCTGCTGTTCCCTTAGCCACTCTCCTGCTGTGTCTCCTCCTCTGCTGTTCCCTTAGCCCCTCTCCTGCTGTGTCTCCTCCTCTGCTGTTCCCTTAGCCCCTCCCCTGCTGTGTCTCCTCCTCTGCTTTTTTCTTTAGCTCCTCCCCTGCTGTCTCCTCCTCTGCTGTTACCTTAGCCCCTCCCCTGCTGTGTCTCCTCCTCTGCTGCCTCCTTAGCCCCTCCCCTGCTGCGTGTCTCCTCCTCTGCTGCCTCCTTAGCCCCTCCCCTGCTGTGTCCCCTCCCCTGCTGTGTTTTCTCCTCTGCTGTCCCCTTATCCCCTCCTCTGCTGTCCCCTTAGCCACTCTCCTGCTGTGTCTCCTCCTCTGCTGTTCCCTTAGCCCCTCCCCTGCTGTGTCCCCTCCCCTGCTGTGTTTTCTCCTCTGCTGTCCCCTTATCCCCTCCTCTGCTGTTCCCTTAGCCACTCTCCTGCTGTGTCTCCTCCTCTGCTGTTCCCTTAGCTCCTCCCCTGCTGTGTCTCCTCCTCTGCTGTTACCTTAGCCCCTCCCCTGCTGCCTCCTTAGCCCCTCCCCTGCTGCGTGTCTCCTCCTCCACATCTTACAGATTTTGGTCTTTTAGGAGAGATTTGACAGTGAGCGACCTGGAAAGGCTGGAACACTCCCAAAGCAGTGAGGATATCTGCAGGTAGTATTATCTGCGGTTAGTGTAGTACACTGGGGGATGATAGATGACAGTGTACCCCCCCCCCCCCCCCCATCATGTGTCCTCTCCTGTATACAGCTCCGGGGGATGATAGATGACAGTGTAACCCCCCCCCATCATGTGTCCTCTCCTGTATACAGCTCCGGGGGATGATAGATGACAGTGTACCCCCCCCCCCCCCCCCCATCATGTGTCCTCTCCTGTATACAGCTCCGGGGGATGATAGATGACAGTGTACCCCCCCCCATCATGTGTCCTCTCCTGTATACAGCTCCGGGGGATGATAGATGACAGTGTACCCCCCCCCATCATGTGTCCTCTCCTGTATACAGCTCCGGGAGATGATAGATGACAGTGTACCCCCCCCCCCCATCATGTGTCCTCTCCTGTATACAGCTCCGGGGGATGATAGATGACAGTGTACCCCCCCCCCCCCATCATGTGTCCTCTCCTGTATACAGCTCCGGGAGATGATAGATGACAGTGTACCCCCCCCCATCATGTGTCCTCTCCTGTATACAGCTCCGGGAGATGATAGATGACAGTGTACCCCCCCCCCCATCATGTGTCCTCTCCTGTATACAGCTCCGGGGGATGATAGATGACAGTGTAACCCCCCCCCATCATGTGTCCTCTCCTGTATACAGCTCCGGGGGATGATAGATGACAGTGTAACCCCCCCCCCCCCCCCATGTGTCCTCTCCTGTATACAGCTCCGGGGGATGATAGATGACAGTGTACCCCCCCTCCCCCCATCATGTGTCCTCTCCTGTATACAGCTCCGGGGGATGATAGATGACAGTGTAACCCCCCCCCATCATGTGTCCTCTCCTGTATACAGCTCCGGGGGATGATAGATGACAGTGTAACCCCCCCCCCCCCCCCCCATGTGTCCTCTCCTGTATACAGCTCCGGGGGATGATAGATGACAGTGTACCCCCCCCCCCCCCCCCCATCATGTGTCCTCTCCTGTATACAGCTCCGGGGGATGATAGATGACAGTGTACCCCCCCCTCCCCCCCATCATGTGTCCTCTCCTGTATACAGCTCCGGGGGATGATAGATGACAGTGTACCCCCCCTCCCCCCCATCATGTGTCCTCTCCTGTATACAGCTCCGGGGGATGATAGATGACAGTGTAACCCCCCCCCCCCCCATCATGTGTCCTCTCCTGTATACAGCTCCGGGGATGATAGATGACAGTGTACCCCCCCCCCCCCATCATGTGTCCTCTCCTGTATACAGCTCCGGGGGATGATAGATGACAGTGTACCCCCCCCCCCCCCATCATGTGTCCTCTCCTGTATACAGCTCCGGGGGATGATAGATGACAGTGTAACCCCCCCCCCCATCATGTGTCCTCTCCTGTATACAGCTCCGGGGGATGATAGATGACAGTGTAACCCCCCCCCCCCATGTGTCCTCTCCTGTATACAGCTCCGGGGGATGATAGATGACAGTGTACCCCCCCTCCCCCCCATCATGTGTCCTCTCCTGTATACAGCTCCGGGGGATGATAGATGACAGTGTACCCCCCCCATCATGTGTCCTCTCCTGTATACAGCTCCGGGGGATGATAGATGACAGTGTACCCCCCCCCATCATGTGTCCTCTCCTGTATACAGCTCCGGGGGATGATAGATGACAGTGTACCCCCCCTCCCCCCCATCATGTGTCCTCTCCTGTATACAGCTCCGGGGGATGATAGATGACAGTGTACCCCCCCCCATCATGTGTCCTCTCCTGTATACAGCTCCGGGGGATGATAGATGACAGTGTAACCCTCCCCCCCCCCATCATGTGTCCTCTCCTGTATACAGCTCCGGGGGATGATAGATGATAGTGTACCCCCCCTCCCCCCCATCATGTGTCCTCTCCTGTATACAGCTCCGGGGGATGATAGATGACAGTGTACCCCCCCCCCCCCATCATGTGTCCCTCTCCTGTATACAGCTCCGGGGGATGATAGATGACAGTGTAACCCCCCCCCATCATGTGTCCTCTCCTGTATACAGCTCCGGGGGATGATAGATGACAGTGTAACCCCCCCCCATCATGTGTCCTCTCCTGTATACAGCTCCGGGGGATGATAGATGACAGTGTAACCCCCCCCCCATCATGTGTCCTCTCCTGTATACAGCTCCGGGGGATGATAGATGACAGTGTAACCCCCCCCCCCCCCCCCCATGTGTCCTCTCCTGTATACAGCTCCGGGGGATGATAGATGACAGTGTAACCCTCCCCCCCCCCCATCATGTGTCCTCTCCTGTATACAGCTCCGGGGGATGATAGATGACAGTGTACCCCCCCTCCCCCCCATCATGTGTCCTCTTTTGTATACAGCTCCGGGGGATGATAGATGACAGTGTACCCCCCCTCCCCCCCATCATGTGTCCTCTCCTGTATACAGCTCCGGGGGATGATAGATGACAGTGTACCCCCCCTCCCCCCCATCATGTGTCCTCTCCTGTATACAGCTCCGGGGGATGATAGATGACAGTGTACCCCCCCCCCCCCATCATGTGTCCTCTCCTGTATACAGCTCCGGGGGATGATAGATGACAGTGTAACCCCCCCCCCATCATGTGTCCTCTCCTGTATACAGCTCCGGGGGATGATAGATGACAGTGTAACCCCCCCCCCCCCCCCATGTGTCCTCTCCTGTATACAGCTCCGGGGGATGATAGATGACAGTGTACCCCCCCTCCCCCCCATCATGTGTCCTCTCCTGTATACAGCTCCGGGGGATGATAGATGACAGTGTAACCCCCTCCCCCCCATCATGTGTCCTCTCCTGTATACAGCTCCGGGGGATGATAGATGACAGTGTACCCCCCCTCCCCCCCCATCATGTGTCCTCTCCTGTATACAGCTCCGGGGGATGATAGATGACAGTGTAACCCTCCCCCCCCCCATCATGTGTCCTCTCCTGTATACAGCTCCGGGGATGATAGATGACAGTGTACCCCCCCCCCCCCCCCCCCCCCCCCCCCATCATGTGTCCTCTCCTGTATACAGCTCCGGGGGATGTTAGATGACAGTGTAACCCCCCCCCCCCCCCATCATGTGTCCTCTCCTGTATACAGCTCCGGGGGATGATAGATGACAGTGTAACACCCCCCCCCCCCCCATGTGTCCTCTCCTGTATACAGCTCCGGGAGATGATAGATGACAGTGTCACCTTTCTTCGGGCAGGGCCCTGTGTGATTGGCTAGATGGGAGCAGTGACTGGGCTGATCCTCGCTCCTCGGCTCTGCTGGATCTCTATTACTACGCAGTCAGGTTTTGCAGAGACTGCGGCTTCACCAGGGAGCAGACGTCCTGTGTTCTGTCCATTGTGAAGGAGACCCACGTGGCTTGTGTAGGTGAGACCCCTGATGTCTGATCATTATTTGGAGTGGTGGGGCTGCAGGCTATACACCCCCTCTACCCCCTTATACCCCTGTACCCCTTTATCTGTCTAGGGTCACCCCTGAGCAATGTCGCACAGTGTTACCACCACCTTCAGGAGATGCTCCTCTGTCACGCTGTCCATGTAAGTTTCACCACGTTCTGGTCACTGTCACCCTGACCCCCCCCCCCCTCCCCACGTGTTCCGGTCACTGTCACCCCTGTCTCTTCCACGTGTTCCGGTCACTGTCACCCCTGTCTCCCCCCATGTGTTCCGGTCACTGTGACCCATGTCTCCCCCCTACGTGTTCTGGTCACTGTGACCCATGTCTCCCCCCTACGTGTTCCGGTCACTGTGACCCATGTCTCCCCCCTACATGTTCCGGTCACTGTGACCCATGTCTCCCCCCCACGTGTTCCGGTCACTGTGACCCCTGTCTTCCCCCCACGTGTTCCGGTCAGTGTCACCCCTGTCTTCCCCCCATGTGTTCCGGTCAGTGTCACCCCTGTCTTCCCCCACGTGTTCCGGTCACTGTCACCCCTGTCTCCCCTCACGTGTTCCTGTCCATGTCTCCCCCCTACGTGTTCCGGTCACTTTGACCCCTGTCTCCCCCCTACGTGTTCCGGTCACTGTGACCCCTGTTTCCCCCCATGTGTTCCGGTCACTGTGACCCCTGTTTCCCCCCATGTGTTCCGGTCACTGTCACCCCTGTCTCCCCCCACGTGTTCCGGTTAGTGTCACCCCTGTCTCCCCCCATGTGTTCCGGTCACTGTCACCCCTGTCTCCCCCCCCCCCCCACACGTGTTCCGGTCACTGTCACCCCTGTTTCCCCTCACGTGTTCCTGTCCATGTCTCCCCCCTACGTGTTCCGGTCACTTTGACCCCTGTCTCCCCCTTACGTGTTCCGGTCAGTGTCACCCCTGTCTCCCCCCACGTGTTCCGGTCAGTGTCACCCCTGTCTCCCCCCCCACGTGTTCCGGTCAGTGTCACCCCTGTCTCCCCCCCCACGTGTTCCGGTCAGTGTCACCCCTGTCTCCCCCCACGTGTTCCGGTCACTGTCACCCCTGTCTCCCCCCACGTGTTCCGGTCCATGTCTCCCCCCCCCCCCCCCCCCCCACGTGTTTCGTCACTGTCGTCCCTGTCTCCCCCCCCCCCCCCCCCCCCTACGTGTTCCGGTCACTGTGACCCCTGTCTCCCCCCCTACGTGTTCCGGTCACTGTGACCCTGTCTCCCCCACGTGTTCCGGTCCATGTCTCCCCCCACGTGTTCGGTCACTGTGACCCCTGTCTCCCCCCACGTGTTCCGGTCACTGTGACCCCTGTCTCCTCCCACGTGTTCCGGTCCATGTCTCCCCCCCCCCCCCCCACTACGTGTTCCGGTCACTGTGACCCCTGTCTCCCCCCACGTGTTCCGGTCACTGTGACCCCTGTCTCCCCCCACGTGTTCCGGTCACTGTGACCCCTGTCTCCCCCCACGTGTTCCGGTCACTGTGACCCCTGTCTCCCCCCACGTGTTCCGGTCACTGTGACCCCTGTCTCCCCCACGTGTTCCGGTCCATGTCTCCCCCCCCACGTGTTCGGTCACTGTGACCCCTGTCTCCCCCCATGTGTTCCGGTCACTGTGACCCCTGTCTCCCCCCATGTGTTCCGGTCACTGTGACCCCTGTCTCCCCCCACGTGTTCCGGTCACTGTGACCCCTGTCTCCCCCCACGTGTTCCGGTCACTGTCGCCCCTGTCTCCCTCCACGTGTTCCGGTCACTGTCGCCCCTGTCTCCCCCCACGTGTTCCGGTCACTGTCGCCCCTGTCTCCCTCCACGTGTTCCGGTCACTGTCGCCCCTGTCTCCCTCCACGTGTTCCGGTCACTGTCGCCCCTGTCTCCCCCCACGTGTTCCGGTCACTGTCACCCCTGTCTCCCCTCACGTGTTCCTGTCCATGTCTCCCCCCTATGTGTTCCGGTCACTGTCACCCCTGTCTCCCCCCACGTGTTCCGGTCACTGTCACCCTGCCCCCCCCCCACACACACGTGTTCCGGTCACTGTCACCCCTGTCTCCCCCCACGTGTTCCGGTCACTGTCACCCCTGTCTCCCCCCACGTGTTCCGGTCACTGTCACCCTGACCCCCCCCCCCCCCCCACACACACACACACGTGTTCCGGTCACTGTCACCCCTGTCTCCCCCCACGTGTTCCGGTCACTGTCACCCTGACCCCCCCCCCCCCCCCCCCACACACACACACGTGTTCCGGTCACTGTCACCCCTGTCCCCCCCCACGTGTTGTGGTCCATGTCTCCCCCCTACGTGTTCCGGTCACTGTCCCCCGTTCTCTTTTGCAGCGTCCTCCCTTCAGCAGCACCATCTTCTCCCCGCAGCAGCTTCTGCAGGTGACGCACTATGTTGTGGAGACCTATTTTCGCCATTTCAAGCTGTATAAATACGTGTTCACCCCTCAGGTAAGGAGGGCGATGGAGGCCATCTGATCATTACCTCTTTCTTAGCAACCAGATTTCAGCTCTGGAGGATGTAGGTGGGGTTGCTATGGTACCTGTGGACATTCTTCTGCAGCAGTGCTGAGTACACTTGTGTTTCCTTGCAGGTTCATTTAGATCTCTCAGTCACGTACAGTGGAATTGCTGAGACCGAGGATACAAGGACAAGTGATGAAGGTGCAGTGACTGAGCAGCAGAGAGGAGGCAGTGCTGGGTACTGGGGTAGCAGTCAGGGGAGTACTAGGACAGCACATTGCCTGGAGGAGCAGTAGGTACCGTGGCACAGGTGGGGCAGCAGTAGGTAGAACAGCAGTGGGTAGCATGGCAATGGGCAGGGCAGCAGTATGTAGCACAGCAGAGGTGAGGCAGCAGTAGGTAGCGTGGCACAGGTGGGTCAGCAGTAGGTAGAACAGCAGAGGTTAGGCAGCACAGCAGTGGGCGGGGCAGCAGAATGTAGCACAGCAGAGGTGAAGCAGCAGTAGGTAGTGTGGCACAGGCGGGGCAGCAGTAGGTAGCACAACGGAGGTGAGGCAGCAGTAGGTAGTGCAGCACACCAGTAGGTAGTGTGGCACAGGCGGAGCAGCAGTAGGTAGCACAGCAGTGGGCGGGGCAGCAGTTGGTAGCACGGCAGTGGGCGGAGCAGCAGTATGTAGCACAGCAGAGGTGAGGCGGCAGTGGGTAGCACAGCAGAGGTGAGGCAGCAGTGGGTAGCACAGCATAGGTGAGGCAGCAGTGAGTAGCACAGCAGAGGTGAAGCAGCAGTAGGTAGTGTGGCACAGGTGGGGCAACAGTGTAGGTATCGCAGCAGTGGGTAGCACAGCAGAGGTGAGGCAGCAGTAGGTCGTGCAGCACAGGCGGGGCAGCTATAGGTAAGCACAGCAGGGCCAGGCTGTGGCACTATGGTAACACGTGGTACGGTTGTCACTTTCAGCTGCAGTAGAGAAGTATGGCCCTGATGGCAGTGCACATGGCACAGGGTAAGTGGGGAGTTCTGCTCTGAAGGCTCTCCTGGACTGTATATTCAGCTTCCTGTTGGTAATTTCCTCCTCTATCCTCAGGGAGATACTGAGCAGTTCCTGATGTGGGACATGGGCCTGGATCAAGCACCTGATGGGTGTCACCCCATCTATTCCAACCATCGCTCCAAGACAACACCACCGATCCTCCTGTCTGTGCCCTTAAGCCAATCAGCAGCCTGCAGAATGGGCCTCGGCCCAAAGACGTTATACTGGTCTGGGAGCAGCACCTCTGGATGTAGACCACCCCTTTAAGATGTCCGATTCTCTCATGTTTTATAACACCCTGTATTATAATATAATAAGCTGTTATAAAGTGACTGATGATGCTGCAGGGGTCTCTCACCTGACTAACCAGTACCTGACCTGGAGGAGGAGGAGCACCATGGCCACTAAATCTTTCATAAATATGTAAATTAGCCAGTTTAGTAGGGATTCACACCCCTCCAGGGTCCTGTACGCTATGGGGGCAGGTAACACAAGGCCCCTCCTCCTCCTTGGAGTCCAGTACACTATGGAAGCAGGTAACAGAATGCTCCTCCTTGGGGTCCTGTATACTATGGGGCAGGTAAGAGAATGCCTCCCTCTTTGGGGTCCCATACGCTATGAGGGCAGGTAAGAGAATGCCCCTCCTCTTTGGGGTCCCGTACGCTATGGGGGCAGGTAAGAGAATGCCCCTCCTCCGTGGGGTCCCATACGTTATGGGGGCAGGTAACAGAATGCTTCTCCTCCTTTGGGTCCTGTACATTATGGGGGCAGGTAAGAGAATGCTCCTCCTTCTCCTTGGGGTCCCATATGTTATGGGGGCAGGTAACAGAAGGCCCCTCCTCCTCGGGGTCCTGTACACTATGGGGGCAGGTAAGAGAAGGCCCCTCCTCCTCGGGGTCCTGTACACTATGGGGGCAGGTAAGAGAATTCCCCCCCTCCTCGGGGTCCTGTACACTATGGGGGCAGGTAAGAGAAGGCCCCTCCTCCTCGGGGTCCTGTACACAATGGGGGCAGGTAAGAGAAGGCCCCTCCTCCTCGGGGTCCTGTACACTATGGGGGCAGGTAAGAGAAGGCCCCTCCTCCTCAGGGTCCTGTACACTATGGGGGCAGGTAAGAGAAGGCCCCTCCTCCTCGGGGTCCTGTACACTATGGGGGCAGGTAAGAGAAGGCTCCTCCTCCTCGGGGTCCTGTACACTATGGGGGCAGGTAAGAGAAGGCTCCTCCTCCTCGGGGTCCTGTACACTATGGGGGCAGGTAAGAGAAGACTCCTCCTCCTCGGGGTCCTGTACACTATAGGGGCAGGTAAGAGAAGGCCCCTCCTCCTCGGGGTCCTGTACACTATGGGGGCAGGTAAGAGAAGGCCCCTCCTCCTCAGGGTCCTGTACACTATGGGGGCAGGTAAGAGAAGGCCCCTCCTCCTCGAGGTCCTGTACACTATGGGGGCAGGTAAGAGAAGGCCCCTCCTCCTCAGGGTCCTGTACACTATGGGGGCAGGTAAGAGAAGGCCCCTCCTCCTCGGTCCTGTACACTATGGGGGCAGGTATGAGAAGGCCCCTCCTCCTCGGGGTCCTGTACACTATGGGGGCAGGTAAGAGAAGGCCCCTCCTCCTCAGTCCTGTACACTATGGGGGCAGGTAAGAGAAGGCCCCTCCTCCTCGGGGTCCTGTACACTATGGGGGCAGGTATGAGAAGGCCCCTCCTCCTCGGGGTCCTGTACACTATGGGGGCAGGTAAGAGAAGGCCCCTCCTCCTCGGTCCTGTACACTATGGGGGCAGGTAAGAGAAGGCCCCTCCTCCTCGGGGTCCTGTACACTATGGGGGCAGTGGGTTCTCTATAATAACACATGCTGCCACTGGGACAGCCGGACGTGCACTCTGGATGTTGGAATCCTTTATTACATCCTCAGCCGTGTGACCAATACATAAGACGTATACAGGAGATAGTTCTGGAATCGATCTGCCCCTTCCTGGGACTGGCTCATCCATGTGCTCACCCCTCAGAGGGGCCGGGTCGTGGGTGGCAGCGGATGTATCTGCTCCGGGCTGCTGCATGCCTTATTGCACCATGAGGGGTGGATACATGTGTGTATAGCGCTGGTGTCCTCCAGCATGTGCCCCGCTGCCGCGCTCGTACTAACCATCTCCCCTCTGGAATCCACTCTGACAGCACGTCCAGGCAGCAGGCTATAAGTCTCCATCATGGTCCTCATCATCCCCCATAGTCAATAGAAGGGCTTTGGGCTGGTTCTGAAATAACGCTGCCCGATTCTGTCTTTCTCCCTTCTTCACCCAGTGGCCATAGATCCGGAAAGCACAAGCATCAATAAGTCTGCGGATGCCCTTTACCCCGTAAGGGTCTCTTATGAGAAGTTCTCGGGTGACGGGGCGAGCCCGTCGCCACCTCACCAATATACGGACACACGCCAAAGCTGTCCAGGCTGCAATCTGTGGGAGAAGAGAGAAGTTCTGTCAGGACACGTCCCATCTACAAGAGACGAGGTGCCTAGAGCACCGCCGCTCACCGTCCTGGATCCCCTGCAGCCGCCGCTACCTGTCACCATACTACCACTTCTGTCAGGACACGTCCCATCTACAAGAGACGAGGGGCATAGAGCACCGCCGCTCACCGTCCTTGATCCCCTGCAGCTGCCGCTACCTGTCACCATACTACCGCTTCTGTTAGGACACGTCCCATCTACAAGAGACGAGGGGCATAGAGCACCGCCGCTCACCGTCCTGGATCCCCTGCAGCTGCCGCTACCTGTCACCATACTACCGCTTCTGTTAGGACACGTCCCATCTACAAGAGACGAGGGGCATAGAGCACCGCCGCTCACCGTCCTGGATCCCCTGCAGCCGCCGCTACCTGTCACCATACTACCGCTTCTGTTAGGACACGTCCCATCTACAAGAGGCGAGGTGCATAGAGCACCGCCGCTCACCGTCCTGGATCCCCTGCAGCCGCCGCTACCTGTCACCATACTACCGCTTCTGTCAGGACACGTCCCATCTACAAGAGACGAGGTGTGTAGAGCACCGCCGCTCACCGTCCTGGATCCCCTGCAGCTGCCGCTACCTGTCACCATACTACCCCTTCTGTTAGGACACGTCCCATCTACAAGAGACGAGGGGCATAGAGCACCGCCGCTCACCGTCCTGGATCCCCTGCAGCTACCTGTCACCATACTACCACTTCTGTTAGGACACGTCCCATCTACAAGAGACGAGGGGCATAGAGCACCGCCGCTCACCGTCCTGGATCCCCTGCAGCCGCTGCTACCTGTCACCATACTACCGCTTCTGTTAGGACACGTCCCATCTACAAGAGACGAGGTGCATAGAGCACCGCCGCTCACCGTCCTGGATCCCCTGCAGCTGCGGCTACCTGTCACCATACTACCCCTTCTGTTAGGACACGTCCCATCTACAAGAGACGAGGTGCATAGAGCACCGCCGCTCACCGTCCTGGATCCCCTGCAGCTGCCGCTACTTGTCACCATACTACCGCTTCTGTTAGGACACGTCCCATCTACAAGAGACGAGGGGCATAGAGCACCGCCGCTCACCGTCCTTGATCCCCTGCAGCTGCCGCTACCTGTCACCATACTACCGCTTCTGTTAGGACACGTCCCATCTACAAGAGACGAGGGGCATAGAGCACCGCCGCTCACCGTCCTGGATCCCCTGCAGCTACCTGTCACCATACTACCGCTTCTGTCAGGACACGTCCCATCTACAAGAGACGAGGTGCATAGAGCACCGCCGCTCACCGTCCTGGATCCCCTGCAGCCGCCGCTACCTGTCACCATACTACCGCTTCTGTCAGGACACGTCCCATCTACAAGAGACGAGGGGCATAGAGCACCGCCGCTCACCGTCCTGGATCCCCTGCAGCTACCCGTCACCATACTACCACTTCTGTCAGGACACGTCCCATCTACAAGAGACGAGGGGCATAGAGCACCGCCGCTCACCGTCCTGGATCCCCTGCAGCTACCTGTCACCATACTACCGCTTCTGTTAGGACACGTCCCATCTACAAGAGACGAGGGGCATAGAGCACCGCCGCTCACCGTCCTGGATCCCCTGCAGCCGCTGCTACCTGTCACCATACTACCGCTTCTGTCAGGACACGTCCCATCTACAAGAGACGAGGTGCATAGAGCACCGCCGCTCACCGTCCTGGATCCCCTGCAGCCGCTGCTACCTGTCACCATACTACCACTTCTGTTAGGACACGTCCCATCTACAAGAGACGAGGGGCATAGAGCACCGCCGCTCACCGTCCTGGATCCCTTGCAGCCGCTGCTACCTGTCACCATACTACCGCTTCTGTTAGGACACGTCCCATCTACAAGAGACGAGGTGCATAGAGCACCGCCGCTCACCGTCCTGGATCCCCTGCAGCCGCCGCTACCTGTCACCATACTACCGCTTCTGTCAGGACACGTCCCATCTACAAGAGACGAGGGGCATAGAGCACCGCCGCTCACCGTCCTGGATCCCCTGCAGCTACCCGTCACCATACTACCGCTTCTGTCAGGACACGTTCCATCTACAAGAGACGAGGGGCATAGAGCACCGCCGCTCACCGTCCTGGATCCCCTGCAGCTACCTGTCACCATACTACCGCTTCTGTCAGGACACGTCCCATCTACAAGAGACGAGGGGCATAGAGCACCGCCGCTCACCGTCCTGGATCCCCTGCAGCTACCTGTCACCATACTACCGCTTCTGTCAGGACACGTCCCATCTACAAGAGACGAGGGGCATAGAGCACCGCCGCTCACCGTCCTGGATCCCCTGCAGCTGCCGCTACCTGTCACCATACTACCGCTTCTGTCAGGACACGTCCCATCTACAAGAGACGAGGGGCATAGAGCACCGCCGCTCACCGTCCTGGATCCCCTGCCGCTGCCGCTACCTGTCACCATACTACCCCTTCTGTTAGGACACGTCCCATCTACAAGAGACGAGGTGCATAGAGCACCGCCGCTCACCGTCCTGGATCCCCTGCAGCCGCCGCTACCTGTCACCATACTACCGCTTCTGTCAGGACACGTCCCATCTACAAGAGACGAGGGGCATAGAGCACCGCCGCTCACCGTCCTGGATCCCCTGCCGCTGCCGCTACCTGTCACCATACTACCCCTTCTGTTAGGACACGTCCCATCTACAAGAGACGAGGTGCATAGAGCACCGCCGCTCACCGTCCTGGATCCCCTGCAGCCGCCGCTACCTGTCACCATACTACCACTTCTCATGACTTCCCCTGATGAAGTAAGCCCCCTAATCCCCAGACACAAAGCAAGACGGAGGGCAGACTGACCCGGAAGCGGTGATACGGAGTGACGGCAGAGCCACGCTCCCGCTGATGACTTTGGAAAAATGGATGCTGGAGAGCCTGGTCTGCGGTCAGACGCTTCTCTGGAGACCCCTCCAGGAGCCGTGAGATCTAAGAAGATGTAAGAAGAGCTGAGGTACCGAGATACGCCGAGTGTCTGTGTATCACCGATCCCATCTCCGGAGGCCTTACCAGGTCTTTGGCTGTGGCAGAGCGGTCATCCCACTCTGGAGAACTGAACTGATAGCGACCATCCATAATCATCCGCAGCATTAACATCTGTCTCCGATGCCAGAACGGGGGCGAGCCGGCCAGGAGGGTGAACATGATCACCCCACACGCCCACCTACAAAACAGGCCAAGCGGTGACCAAGCCAGCCCAACATACAGGAGTATCTTCCCCATGGCATCCATACTCACAGGTCCACCTCCTTCCCGTATCCGGGGTGCGTCTCATCCATCGAGCACTTCAGGATTTCTGGGGCCAAATATCCCGGTGTCCCGCACAGCTCTGACGGGAAGAAACTAGAGATGTCTAACGGGACAACACATGCTAACACACAGGCAATATAATGCTACCAACAGGAAACAACACTATACAACAGACAACATAACACACTAACAACAGGAAATTACACACTAACAACAGGAAACATAATGCTATACACTAACAACAGGAAATAACTACACACTAACAACAGGAAACAACGCTATACACTAACAACGAAATAACTACACACTAACAACAGGAAACAACACTATACAACAGACAACATAACACACTAACAACAGGAAATAACACACTAACAACAGGAAACCACTATACAACAGACAACATAACACACTAACAACAGGAAATAACACACTAACAACAGGAAACAACACTATACAACAGACAACATAACACACTAACAACAGGAAATAACACACTAACAACAGGAAACCACTATACAACAGACAACATAACACACTAACAACAGGAAATAACACACTAACAACAGGAAACCACTATACAACAGACAACATAACACACTAACAACAGGAAATAACACACTAACAACAGGAAACAACACTATACAACAGACAACATAACACACTAACAACAGGAAATAACACACTAACAACAGGAAACCACTATACAACAGACAACATAACACACTAACAACAGGAAATAACACACTAACAACAGGAAACCACTATACAACAGACAACATAACACACTAACAACAGGAAATAACACACTAACAACAGGAAACCACTATACAACAGACAACATAACACACTAACAACAGGAAATAACACACTAACAACAGGAAACAACACTATACAACAGACAACATAACACACTAACAACAGGAAATTACACACTAACAACAGGCAACATAACGCTATACACTAACAGGAAATTACACACTAACAACAGGCAACAACGCTATACACTAACAACAGGAAATTACACACTAACAACAGGCAACATAACACGCTAACAACAGGAAATACACTACATACTAACAACAGGCAACATAATGCTAACAGGAAATAACACTACCAACAGGAAATTACACTACACACTAACAACAGGAAATAACACTACCAACAGGAAATTACACTACACACTAACAACAGGAAATAACACACTAACAACAGGAAACAACACTATACAACAGACAACATAACACACTAACAACAGGAAATTACACACTAACAACAGGCAACATAATGCTATACACTAACAACAGGAAATAACTACACACTAACAACAGGCAACATAACACACTAACAACAGGAAATAACACACTACACACTAACAACAGGAAACAACGCTATACACTAACAACTAAATAACTACACACTAACAACAGGCAACATAACACACTAACAACAGGAAATTACACACTAACAACAGGCAACATAACGCTATACACTAACAGGAAATTACACACTAACAACAGGCAACAACGCTATACACTAACAACAGGAAATTACACACTAACAACAGGCAACATAACACTAACAACAGGCAACATAACACGCTAACAACAGGAAATACACTACATACTAACAACAGGCAACATAATGCTAACAGGAAATAACACTACCAACAGGAAATTACACTACACACTAACAACAGGCAACATAACACACTAACAACAGGCAACATAACACACTAACAACAGGCAACATAATGCTAACAACAGGAAATAACACTACACACTAACAACAGGCAACATAACGCTATACACTAACAGGAAATAACATTACACACTAACAAAAGGCAATATAATGCTACCAACAGGAAATAACACTACACAATAACAGGCAACATAACACACTAACAACAGGAAATAACACACTACACACAACAGGCAAAATAATGCTACCAACAGAAAATAACACTACCAACAGGAAATAACACTACACACTAACAACAGGCAACATAACACACTAACAACAGGAAATAACACACTAACAACAGGCAACATAATGCTACCAACAGAAAATAACACACTACCAACAGGAAATAACACTACACACTAACAACAGGCAACATAACGCTATACACTAACAACAGGAAGTAACACTACACACTAACAACAGGCAACATAACACTAACAACAGGAAATAACACACTAACAACAGGCAACATAATGCTAACAACAGGAAATAACACTACACACTAACAACAGGCAACATAACGCTATACACTAACAGGAAATAACATTACACACTAACAAAAGGCAATATAATGCTACCAACAGGAAATAACACTACACAATAACAGGCAACATAACACACTAACAACAGGAAATAACACACTACACACAACAGGCAAAATAATGCTACCAACAGAAAATAACACTACACACTAACAACAGGCAACATAACACACTAACAACAAGAAAAAAACACACTAACAACAGGCAACATAATGCTACCAACAGAAAATAACACACTACCAACAGGAAATAACACTACACACTAACAACAGGCAACATAACGCTATACACTAACAACAGGAAGTAACACTACACACTAACAACAGGCAACATAACACTAACAACAGGAAATAACACACTAACAACAGGCAACATAATGCTAACAGGAAATAACACTACCAACAGGAAATTACACTACACACTAACAACAGGCAACATAACACACTAACAACAGGCAACATAATGCTAACAACAGGAAATAACACTACACACTAACAGGCAACATAACGCTATACACTAACAGGAAATAACACTACACACTAACAACAGGCAACATAACACACTAACAACAGGAAATAACACTACACACTAACAACAGGCAACATAATGCTATACACTAACAGGAAATAACACTACACACTAACAACAGGCAATATAATGCTACCAGCAGGAAATAACACTACACACTAACAACAGGCAACATAATGCTAACAACAGGAAATAACACTACACACTAACAACAGGCAACATAACACACTAACAACAGGAAATAACACTACACACTAACAACAGGCAATATAATGCTAGCAACAGAAAATAACACTACACACTAACAACAGGCAACATAACACACTAACAACAGGAAATAACACACTACACACAACAGGCAAAATAATGCTACCAACAGAAAATAACACACTACCAACAGGAAATAACACTACACACTAACAACAGGCAACATAACACACTAACAACAGGTAATATAATGCTAGCAACAGAAAATAACACTACACACTTAGAACAGGCAACATAATGCTACCAACAGAAAATAACACACTACCAACAGGAAATAACACTACACACTAACAACAGGCAACATAACGCTATACACAAACAACAGGAACACTACACACTAACAACAGGCAACATAACACTAACAACAGGAAATAACACACTACACACTAACAACAGGCAATATAACACTAGCAACAGAAAATAACACTACACACTAACAACAGGTAACATAATGTTACCAACAGAAAATAACACACTACCAACAGGAAATAACACTACACCCTACAACAGGCAACATAACACACTAACAACAGGAAATAACACACTACACATTAACAACAGGCAAAATAATGCTACCAACAGAAAATAACACTACACACTAACAACAGGCAACATAACCCACTACACACTTACAACAGGCAACATAATGCTATACACTAACAACAGGAAATAACACACTACACACTAACAACAGGCAATATAATGCTACCAACAGAAAATAACACTACCAACAGGAAATAGCACTACACACTAACAACAGGCAACATAACACACTACATACTAACAACAGGCAACATAACACACTACATACTAACAACAGGCAACATAATGCTAACAACAGGAAATAACACACTAACAACAGGCAATATAATGCTACCAACAGAAAATAACACTAAACACTAACAACAGGCAACATAACACACTACACACTAACAGGCAACATAACACACTAACAACAGGAAATTACACACTAACAACAGGCAACATAACACGCTACCAACAGGAAATAACACACTACATACTAACAACAGGCAACATAATGCTAACAACAGGAAATAACACACTACCAACAGGAAATTACACTACACACTAACAGGCAACATAACACACTAACAACAGGAAATTACACACTAACAACAGGCAACATAACGCTATACACTAACAACAGGAAGTAACACTACACACAAACAACAGGCAACATAACACACTAACAACAGGAAATAACACACTACACACTAACAACAGGAAACAAAACGCTACACAATAAACAACAGGCAACATAACACTACTAACAACAGGAAACAACATTACACACTAACAACAGGCAATATAATGCTAGCAACAGAAAATAACACTACACACTAACAACAGGCAACATAACACACTAACAACAGGAAATAACACACTACACACAACAGGCAAAATAATGCTACCAACAGAAAATAACACACTACCAACAGGAAATAACACTACACACTAACAACAGGCAACATAACACACTAACAACAGGCAACATAACACACTAACAACAGGAAATAACACACTACCAACAGGCAACATAATGCTACCAACAGAAAATAACACACTACCAACAGGAAATAACACTACACACTAACAACAGGCAACATAACGCTATACACTAACAACAGGAAGTAACACTACACACTAACAACAGGCAACATAACACTAACAACAGGAAATAACACACTAACAACAGGCAATATAATGCTAGCAACAGAAAATAACACTACACCCTAACAACAGGCAACATAATGTTACCAACAGAAAATAACACACTACCAACAGGAAATAACACTACACACTAACAACAGGCAACATAACACACTAACAACAGGAAATAACACACTACACACTAACAACAGGCAAAATAATGCTACCAACAGAAAATAACACTACACACTAACAACAGGCAACATATCACTACTAACAACAGGAAACAATACTACTAACAACATGAAACATAACACTACACACTAACATTGCAACATAACACTAACAACAGGAAACAATACTACTAACTTGCTACACACATTAACAGGCAAAATAACACTAACAACAGGTAACATAATGCTACACGCTAATAACAGGAAACATCACACTACTAACACACTAATAACAGGAAAAAAACACTAGTAATACACTAACAACAGGAAACATAGCACTACTAACACATTAACAACAGGAAACAACACTACTAACACACTAACGATAGGCAGCATAACACTACTAACACACTAACAACAGGCAACATAACAATACTAACTCGCTACACACATTAACAACAGGCAACATAACACTACTAACAGGAAACATAACGCTACACACCAACAACAGAGAATATCACACTACTAACATGATACACACACTTAACAACAGGAAACATAACACTATTAACACGCTACACACACTAACAACAGGAAACATAACACTACACACACTAACAGGAGGAAACATGGTGTGTGTAGCGTGTTAGTAGTGTTATGTTTCCTGTTAGTGTGTGTAGCGTGTTAGTAGTGTTGTTTCCTGTTGTTAGTGTGTAGCGTGTTAGTAGTGTTATGTTTCCTGTTAGTGTGTGTAGCATGTTAGTAGTGTTAAGTTTCCTGTTAGTGTGTATAGGGTGTTAGTAGTATTATGTTTGCTGCTGTTAGTGTGTATAGGGTGTTAGTAGTATTATGTTTCCTGTTAGTTTGTGTAGCGTGTTAGTAGTGTTATGTTTCCTGTTAGTGTGTGTAGCGTGTTAGTAGTGTTATGTTTCCTGTTAGTGTGTGTAGCGTGTTAGTAGTGTTATGTTTCCTGTTAGTGTGTGTAGCGTGTTAGTAGTGTTATGTTTCCAGTTAGTTTGTGTAGCGTGTTAGTAGTGTTATGTTTCCTGTTAGTGTGTGTAGCGTGTTAGTAGTGTTATGTTTCCTGTTGTTAGTGTGTGTAGTGTGTCAGTAGTGTTATGTTTCCTGTTGTTAGTGTGTAGCGTGTTAGTAGTGTTATGTTTCCTGTTGTTAGTGTGTAGCGTGTTAGTAGTGTTATGTTTCCTGTGTGTGTAGCGTGTTAGTAGTGTTATGTTTCCTGTTGTTAGTGTGTGTAGTGTGTCAGTAGTGTTATGTTTCCTGTTGTTAGTGTGTAGCGTGTTAGTAGTGTTATGTTTCCTGTTAGTGTATGTAGTGTGTTAGTAGTGTTGTTTCCGGTTGTTAGTGTGTGTAGTGTGTCAGTAGTTATGTTTCCTGTTGTTAGTGTGTGTAGTGTGTCCGTAGTGTTATGTTTCCTGTTGTTAGTGTGTGTAGTGTGTTAGTAGTGTTATGTTTCCAGTTGTTAGTGTGTCTAGTGTGTTAGTAGTGTTATGTTTCCTGTTAGTGTGTGTAGCGTGTTAGTAGTGTTATGTTTCCTGTTAGTGTGTGTAGCGTGTTAGTAGTGTTATGTTTCCTGTGTGTGTAGCGTGTTAGTAGTGTTATGTTTCCTGTTGTTAGTGTGTGTAGTGTGTTAGTAGTGTTTTTTGTTTTTTTGTATTTACAATATTTTATTGAAGTTATACATAAATACAAAGTGATAAGAACAATCATATAATAGATAAACTATGACAAGTCAGTAGACTTATATAAAATTATATAAATAAATATAACAAATCATTAAAACAAACAAAGCAACCAATTATTGCTCTAACATACAATTGAAGTAATATTGTATCATACTATGCTCTATATCAAGTAGAGGTAAGTACTCCCAGGGTTAGTAGTGTTGTTTCCAGTTGTTAGTGTGTAGCATGTTAGTAGTGTTAGGTTTCCAGTTAGTTTGTGTAGTGTGTCAGTAGTGTTATGTTTCCAGTTAGTTTGTGTAGCGTGTTAGTAGTGTTATGTTTCCTGTTAGTGTATAGGGTGTTAGTAGTGTTATGTTTCCTGTTGTTAGTGTATAGGGTGTTAGTAGTGTTATGTTTCCTGTTAGTGTGTGTAGCGTGTTAGTAGTGTTATGTTTCCTGTTGTTAGTGTATAGGGTGTTAGTAGTGTTATGTTTCCTGTTAGTGTGTGTAGCGTGTTAGTAGTGTTATGTTTCCTGTTGTTAGTGTATAGGGTGTTAGTAGTGTTGTTTCCAGTTGTTAGTGTGTAGCATGTTAGTAGTGTTATGTTTCCAGTTAGTTTGTGTAGCGTGTTAGTAGTGTTATGTTTCCTGTTAGTGTGTGTGGCGTGTTAGTAGTGTTGTTTCCTGTTAGTTTGTGTAAAGGGTGTTAGTTGTGTTATGTTTCCTGTTAGTGTGTGTAGCGTGTTAGTAGTGTTATGTTTCCTGTTGTTAGTGTGTAGTGTGTTAGTAGTGTTATGTTTCCTGTTGTTAGTTTGTGTAGCGTGTTAGTAGTGTTATGTTTCCTGTTAGTGTGTGTGGCGTGTTAGTAGTGTTATGTTTCCTGTTGTTAGTGTGTAGTGTGTTAGTAGTGTTAGCAACAGGCAACATAACACTACTAACAAGCTACACACACACACACACAACAGGCAGCATAATACTACTAACAAGCTACACACACACACAACAGGCAACATAATACTACTAACAAGCTACACACAAACAGACAACATAATACTACTAACAAGCTACACACACACAAACAGGCAATATAATACTACTAACAAGCTACACACAAACAGGCAACATAATACAGGTTATGTTTCCTGTTGTTAGTGTGTGTAGTGTGTCAGTAGTTATGTTTCCTGTTGTTAGTGTGTGTAGTGTGTTAGTAGTGTTATGTTTCCTGTTAGTGTGTCTAGTGTGTTAGTAGTGTTATGTTTCCTGTTAGTGTATGTAGCCTGTTAGTAGTGTTATGTTTCCTGTTGTTAGTGTGTGTAGTGTGTCAGTAGTGTTATGTTTCCTGTTGTTAGTGTGTGTAGTGTGTCAGTAGTGTTATGTTTCCTGTTGTTAGTGTGTGTAGTGTGTCAGTAGTGTTATGTTTCCTGTTGTTAGTGTGTGTAGTGTGTTAGTAGTGTTATGTTTCCTGTTAGTGTGTGTAGTGTGTTAGTAGTGTTATGTTTCCTGTTGTTAGTGTGTAGTAGGTAGTGTGTTAGTAGTGTTGTTTCCTGTTGTTAGTGTGTAGCGTGTTAGTAGTGTTATGTTTCCTGTTAGTGTGTCTAGTGTGTTAGTAGTGTTATGTTTCCTGTTAGTGTATGTAGCCTGTTAGTAGTGTTATGTTTCCTGTTGTTAGTGTGTGTAGTGTGTCAGTAGTGTTATGTTTCCTGTTGTTAGTGTGTGTAGTGTGTCAGTAGTGTTATGTTTCCTGTTGTTAGTGTGTGTAGTGTGTTAGTAGTGTTATGTTTCCTGTTAGTGTGTGTAGTGTGTTAGTAGTGTTATGTTTCCTGTTGTTAGTGTGTAGTAGGTAGTGTGTTAGTAGTGTTGTTTCCTGTTGTTAGTGTGTAGCGTGTTAGTAGTGTTAGGTTTCATGTTAGTGTATTTAGTGTGTCAGTAGTGTTATGTTTCCTGTTGTTAGTGTATAGGGTGTTAGTAGTGTTGTTTCCAGTTGTTAGTGTGTAGCATGTTAGTAGCGTTATGTTTCCAGTTAGTTTGTGTAGCGTGTTAATAGTGTTAGGTTTCCTGTTAGTGTATTTAGTGTGTCAGTAGTGTTATGTTTCCAGTTAATGTGTAGCGTGCTAGTAGTGTTATGTTTCCTGTTAGTGTGTGTAGCGTGTTAGTAGTGTTGTCTCCTGTTAGTTTGTGCAAAGGGTGTTAGTAGTGTTATGTTTCCTGTTGTTAGTGTGTAGTGTGTTAGTAGTGTTAGCAACAGGCAACATAACACTACTAACAAGCTACACACACACACACACACACAACAGGCAGCATAATACTACTAACAAGCTACACACACACAACAGGCAACATAATACTACTAACAAGCTACACACACACAAACAAGCTACACACACACACACACACACAACAGGCAACATAATACTACTAACAAGCTACACACACACACACACAACAGGCAACATAATACTACTAACAAGCTACACACAAACAGGCAACATAACACTACTAACAAGCTACACACACACACACACACACACAACAGGCATCATAATGCTACTAACAAGCTACACACACACACACTCAACAGGCAACATAACACTACTAACAAGCTACACACACACACACACACACACAACAGGCAACATAATACTACTAACAAGCTACACACAAACAGGCAACATAATACTACTAACAAGCTACACACACACACACAACAGGCAACATAATACTACTAACAAGCTACACACAAACAGGCAACATAATACTACTAACAAGCTACACACACACACACACAACAGGCAGCATAATACTACTAACAAGCTACACACACACACACAACAGGCAACATACTACTACTAACAAGCTACACACACACACACAACAGGCAACATAATACTACTAACAAGCTACACACACACACAAACATGCAACATAATACTACTAACAAACTACACACACACACACACACACAACAGACAACATAATACTACTAACAAGCTACACACACACACACACACAACAGACAACATAATACTACTAACAAGCTACACACACACACACACAACAGACAACATAATACTACTAACAAGCTACACACACACACACACAACAGACAACATAATACTACTAACAAGCTACACACAACAGGCAACATTAACATGCAAAGAGCCGCCCTGGTCCATGTCGGCACCTCGCAGCTTCTCCGGAGGATTCAGGACACAACTGAAGCCAAAGTCAGAGAGTTTGATGTTCAGACAGTCGTCCATCAGGATGTTCTCCGGCTTTAGGTCGCGGTGTACAATGTGATTGGCGTGTAGATAGGAGACCGCCTCAAGCAGGGAACGCATGATACACCTAGAATACACAACATACATTACCAGTGACAGGTCATGGGAGAGCCGGATGGGCACCAGTCCTGTGGACCCAATGACGTGCTGAGGCAAGGGGGCTACATAACTCCCGTAATCCCTACATACCACTCTACTGCTATCCCTACGTCTACATACCCCCCTGTAATGCCTACATCTATATACCCCCCACTATTATCCCTGCATCCGCAAACCCCCCTACTGTTATTTCTCCTGTAATCGCTACATCTACATACCCCCCCACTGTTATCCCTACCTCTACATACCCCCCACTGTTATCCCTATCTCTACATACACCCCCCACTGTTATCCTACCTCTACATACCCCCCACTGTTATCCCTATCTCTACATACCCCCCCACTGTTATCCCTACCTCTACATACCCCCCACTGTGATCCCTACTCTACATACCCCCCACGTTATCCCTATCTCTACATACCCCCCCACTGTTATCCCTACCTCTACATACCCCCCACTGTTATCCGCTATCTCTACATACCCCCCCACTGTTATCCCTACCTCTACATACCCCCCACTGTTATCCCTATCTCTACATACCCCCCACTGTTATCCCTATCTCTACATACCCCCCACTGTTATCCCTACCTCTACATACCCCCCCCCCACTGTTATCCCTACCTCTACATCCCCCCACTGTTATCCCTACCTCTACATACCCCCCACTGTTATCCCTACCTCTACATACCCCCCACTGTTATCCCTACCTCTACATACCCCCCAGTTATCCCTACCTCTACATACCCCCCCCCCCCCACTGTTATCCCTACCTCTACATAACCCCCCACTGTTATCCTATCTCTACATACCCCCCACTGTTATCCCTATCTCTACATACCCCCCACTGTTATCCTTACCTCTACATACCATCCCACTGTTATCCCTACCTCTACATACCCCCCACTGTTATCCCTATCTCTACATACCCCCCACTGTTATCCCTATCTCTACATACCCCCCCACTGTTATCCCTACCTCTACATACCCCCCACTGTTATCCCTACCTCTACATACCCCCCACTGTTATCCCTATCGCTACATACCCCCCACTGTTATCCCTATCTCTACATACCCCCCCACTGTTATCCCTACCTCTACATACCCCCCACTGTTATCCCTACCTCTACATACCCCCCACTGTTATCCCTATCGCTACATACCCCCCCACTGTTATCCCTATCTCTACATACCCCCCCCACTGTTATCCCTACCTCTACATACCCCCCACTGTTATCCCTACCTCTACATACCCCCCCACTGTTATCCCTACCACTACATACCCCCCCCACTGTTATCCCTACCTCTACATACCCCCCCACTGTTATCCCTACCACTACATACCCCCCCCCACTGTTATCCCTACCTCTACATACCCCCCCCCTGTTATCCCTACCTCTACATACCCCGCCACTGTTATCCCTACATACCTTCCTGTAATCCCTACCTCTACATACCCCCCACTGTTATCCCTACCTCTACATACCCCCCCACTGTTATCCCTACCTCTACATACCCCCCCACTGTTATCCCTACATACCCCCCTGTAATGCCTACATCTACATACCACCCACTGTTATCCCTACATACTCCTCTGTATTGCCCACATCTGCATACCCCCCATTTTTATTCCTACATACCCCCTTATTGTTATCCCTACACCCCCCCACTGTTAGCCCTACATATCCCACCCACTGTTATCCCTACATATCTCCCAACCACTGTTATCCCTATATACCCACCCACTACTATACTTACATACCTGCCCACCAATGTTATCCCTACTTACCTCCGCACCACTGTCATCCCTACATACCTCCACTGTTATCCCTACATCTACAAACTCCCCCACTGTTATCCCTACATACCTCCACTGTTATCCCTACCTCTACATACCCCCCCACTGTTATCCCTACATACCTCCACTGTTATCCCTACATCTACATACCCCCCACTGTAATCCCTACCTCTACATACCCCCCACTGTAATCCCTACCTCTACATACCCCCACTGTTATCCCTACATACTTTCCTGTAATCCCTACATCTAAATACCCCAAACTGTTATCCCTACATACCCCCCACTGTTATCCCTACATCTACATACCCCCCACTGTTATCCCTACATACCCCCCACTGTTATCCCTACATCTACATACCCCCCCCACTATTATCCCTACATACCCCCCACTGTTATCCCTACATCTACATACCCCCACTGTTATCCCTACATACCCCCCACTGTTATCCCTACATCTACATACCCCCCCACTGTTATCCCTACATACCCCCCACTGTTATCCCTACATCTACATACCACCCCACTGTTATCCCTACATACCCCCCACTGTAATCCCTACATAGCCCCCACTGTTATCCCTACATACCCTCCACGGTTATCCCTACATCCACATACCCCACCACTATTATCCCTACATACCCCTATTGTCATCCCTACACCCCCCCACTGTTATCCCTACCTCTACATACCCCCCCACTGTTATCCCTACCTCTACATACCCCCCACTGTTATCCCTACCTCTACATACCCCCCACTGTTATCCCTACCTCTACATACCCCCCTACTGTTATCCCTACCTCTACATACCCCCCCACTGTTATCCCTACCTCTACATACCCCCCCCCACTGTTATCCCTACCTCTACATACCCCCCCCCACTGTTATCCTTACCTCTACATACCCCCCCCACTGTTATCCCTACCTCTACAAACCCCCCACTGTTATCCCTACATCTATATACCCCCCCACTGTTATCACTACATACCCACCCACTACTATACCTACATACCCCCACTGTTATCCCTACATCTATATACCCCCACTGTTATCCCTACATCTATATACCCCCACTGTTATCCCTACCTCTGCATACCCCCCAGTTATCCCTATATCTACATACCCCCCACACACACTGTTATCCCTACCTCTACATACCACCCCACTGTTATCCCTACATACCTCCCTGTAATCGCTACATCTACATACCCCCACTGTTATCATTACATCTACATACCCCCCCCCACTGTTATCCCTACCTCTACATACCCCCCTCCACTGTTATCCCTACCTCTACATACCCCCCCACTGTTATCCTTACATCTACATACCCCCCCCCACTGTTATCCCTACCTCTACATACCCCCCACTGTTATCCCTACCTCTACATACCCCCACTCCACTGTTATCCTTACATCTACATACCCCCCCCCACTGTTATCCCTACCTCTACATACCCCCCACTGTTATCCCTACCTCTACATACCCCCCACTGTTATCCCTACCTCTACATACCCCCCACTGTTATCCCTACCTCTACATACCCCCCACTGTTATCCCTACCTCTACATACCCCCACCCACTGTTATCCCTACCTCTACATACCCCCCACTGTTATCCCTACCTCTACATACCCCCACCCACTGTTATCCCTACCTCTACATACCCCCCCACTGTTATCCCTACCTCTACATACCCCCACCCACTGTTATCCCTACCTCTACATACCCCCCCACTGTTATCCCTACCTCTACATACCCCCCACTGTTATCCCTACCTCTACATACCCCCCCCACACTGTTATCCCTACCTCTACATACCCCTACATCTACATACCCCCACCCACTGTTATCCCTACCTCTACATACCCCCCACTGTTATCCCTACCTCTACAAACCCCCCCACTGTTATCCCTACCTCTACATACCCCCCACTGTTATCCCTACCTATACATAACCCCCCCACTGTTATCCCTACCTCTACATACCCCCCCACTGTTATCCCCTACCTCTACATACCCCCACTGTTATCCCTACCTCTACATACCCCCCACTGTTATCCCTACCTCTACATACCCCCCACTGTTATCCCTACCTCTACATACCCCCCCACTGTTATCCCTACCTCTACATACCCCCCCCACACTGTTATCCCTACCTCTACATACCCCCACCCACTGTTATCCCTACCTCTACATACCCCCCACTGTTATCCCTACCTCTACATACCCCCCCCCACTGTTATCCCTACCTCTACATACCCCCCCACTGTTATCCCTACCTCTACATACCCCCCACTGTTATCCCTACCTCTACATACCCCCACCCACTGTTATCCCTACCTCTACATACCCCCCCCCCACTGTTATCCCTACCTCTACATACCCCCCACTGTTATCCTTACCTCTACATACCCCCCCCACTGTTATCCCTACCTCTACATACCCCCCTACTGGTTATCCCTACCTCTACATACCCCCCACTGTTATCCCTACCTCTACATCCCCCCCCCACTGTTATCCCTACCTCTGCAAACCCCCCCCACTGTTATCCCTACCTCTACATACCCCCCCCCACACTGTTATCCCTACCTCTACATACCCCCCCCCCCACACTGTTATCCCTACCTCTACAAACCCCCCACTGTTATCCCTACCTCTATGAACCCCCCCACTGTTATCCCTACCTCTACATACCCCCCCACTGTTATCCCTACCTCTACAAACCCTCCCACTGTTATCCCTACGTCTACATACCCCCCACTGTTATCCCTACCTCTACATACCCCCACTGTTATCCCTACCTCTACATACCCCCACTGTTATCCCTACCTCTACATACCCCCACTGTTATCCCTACCTCTACATACCCCCACTGTTATCCCTACCTCTACAAACCCCCCCACTGTTATCCCTACCTCTACATACCACCCCACTGTTATCCCTACATACCCCCAACACTGTTATCATTACATCTACATACCCCCACACTGTTATCATTACATCTACATACCCCCACCCACTGTTATCCCTACCTCTACATACCCCCCACTGTTATCCCTATCTCTACATACCCCCCCACTGTTATCCCTACCTCTACATACCCCCCACTGTTATCCCTACCTCTACATACCCCCACCCACTGTTATCCCTACCTCTACGAACCCCCCCACTGTTATCCCTACCTCTACATACCCCCCCACTGTTATCCCTACCTCTACAAACCCCCCCACTGTTATCCCTACCTCTACATACCCCCCACTGTTATCCCTACCTCTACATACCCCCACTGTTATCCCTACCTCTACATACCCCCCACTGTTGTCCCTACCTCTACATACCCCCACTGTTATCCCTACCTCTACAAACCCCCCCACTGTTATCCTTACCTCTACATACCCCCCCCCCCCCACTGTTATCCCTACCTCTACAAACCCCCCCACTGTTATCCCTACATCTATATACCCCTCCTCTGTTATCCCTACATCTACATACCCCCCACTGTTATCCCTACATACCCCCCACTGTTATCACTACATACCCACCCACTACTATACCTACATACCCCCACTGTTATCCCTACATCTGCATACCCCCACTGTTATCCCTACATCTACATACCCCCACCCACTGTTATCCCTACCTCTGCATACCCCCCCAGTTATCCCTACATCTACATACCCCCACCCACTGTTATCCCTACCTCTACATACCCCCCCACTGTTATCCCTACATACCTCCCTGTAATCGCTACATCTACATACCCCCCCACTGTTATCATTACATCTACATACCCCCACTGTTATCATTACATCTACATACCCCCCACTGTTATCCCTACCTCTACATACCCACACTGTTATCCCTACCTCTACATACCTCCCCACTGTTATTCACACATAGCAACCCCCCCCCCCCATCCCTTTATCCTCCACCTAATGTTATGCATTTAAACCCCCCTGTATTTTCTACATCTTCCCCACTGTAATCTCTACATATCCCCAGTAACCCCATAATCTCCATAATCCTGAGGAACCCACCTGGTCTCCTTCTCACTCAGCGTAACCTTCTCAGTCAGATAGTCAAACAGCTCCCCCCTCTTCATCCTGACCAGAAAAGAAGAGCCAGTGAGAAGCATGAAGATGCCCGGACCCCCAAAGGTCTCGTATAATACTCACAGGTCAGACACCAGGACGATGCCCGGACCACCACAGGTCTCATACTCACAGGTCAGACACCAGGACGATGCCCGGACCACCACAGGGTCTCATCTCATACTCACAGGTCAGACACCAGGACGATGCCCGGACCCCCAAAGGGTCTCATCTCATACCTCACAGTCGAAACAGGACCGATGCCCGGACCCCACCACAGGTCCTAGTCTCATACTCAAGGTCAGACACCAGGACGATGCCCGGACCACCACAGGTCTCATACTCACAGGTCAGACACCAGGACGATGCCCGACCACCACAGTGTCTCATCTCATACTCACAGGTCAGACACCAGGACGATGCCCGGACCACCACAGGTCTCATACTCACAGGTCAGACACCAGGACGATGCCGGACCACCACAGGTCTCATCTCATACTCACAGGTCAGACACCAGGACGCTGCCCGGACCACCACAGGTCTCATACTCACAGGTCAGACACCAGGACGATGCCCGGACCACCACAGGTCTCATCTCATACCTCACAGGTCAGACACCAGACGATGCCCGGACCACCACAGGGTCTCATCTCATACTCACAGGTCAGACACCAGGACGATGCCCGGACCACCACAGGGTCTCATACTCACAGGTCAGACACCAGGACGATGCCCGGACCACCACAGGGTCTCATCTCATACTCACAGGTCAGACACCAGGACGATGCCCGGACCACCACAGGTCTCATCTCATACTCACAGGTCAGACACCAGGACGATGCCCGGACCCCCAAAGGTCTCATACTCACAGGTCAGACACCAGGACGATGCCCGGACCACCACAGGTCTCATACTCACAGGTCAGACACCAGGACGATGCCCGGACCACCACAGGTCTCATACTCACAGGTCAGACACCAGGACGATGCCCGGACCACCACAGGGTCTCATCTCATACTCACAGGTCAGACACCAGGACGATGCCCGGACCACCACAGGTCTCATACTCACAGGTCAGACACCAGGACGATGCCCGGACCACCACAGGGTCTCATACTCACAGGTCAGACACCAGGACGATGCCCGGACCACCACAGGGTCTCATACTCACAGGTCAGACACCAGGACGATGCCCGGACCACCACAGGTCTCATACTCACAGGTCAGACACCAGGACGATGCCCGGACCACCACAGGTCTCATCTCATACTCACAGGTCAGACACCAGGACGATGCCCGGACCACCACAGGTCTCATGGTCTCATCTCATACTCACAGGTCAGACACCAGGACGATGCCCGGACCACCACAGGTCTCATACTCACAGGTCAGACACCAGGACGATGCCCGGACCACCACAGGTCTCATCTCATACTCACAGGTCAGACACCAGGACGATGCCCGGACCACCACAGGGTCTCATCTCATACTCACAGGTCAGACACCAGGACGATGCCCGGACCACCACAGGTCTCATCTCATACTCACAGGTCAGACACCAGGACGATGCCCGGACCACCACAGGTCTCATACTCACAGGTCAGACACCAGGACGATGCCCGGACCACCACAGGGTCTCATACTCACAGGTCAGACACCAGGACGATGCCCGGACCACCACAGGGTCTCATCTCATACTCACAGGTCAGACACCAGGACGATGCCCGGACCACCACAGGGTCTCATACTCACAGGTCAGACACCAGGACGATGCCCGGACCACCACAGGTCTCATCTCATACTCACAGGTCAGACACCAGGACGATGCCCGGACCACCACAGGTCTCATACTCACAGGTCAGACACCAGGACGATGCCCGGACCACCACAGGTCTCATCTCATACTCACAGGTCAGACACCAGGACGATGCCCGGACCACCACAGGTCTCATCTCATACTCACAGGTCAGACACCAGGACGATGCCCGAACCACCACAGGTCTCATACTCACAGGTCAGACACCAGGACGATGCCCGGACCACCACAGGGTCTCATCTCATACTCACAGGTCAGACACCAGGACGATGCCCGGACCACCACAGGGTCTCATACTCACAGGTCAGACACCAGGACGATGCCCGGACCACCACAGGGTCTCATCTCATACTCACAGGTCAGACACCAGGACGATGCCCGGACCACCACAGGTCTCATACTCACAGGTCAGACACCAGGACGATGCCCGGACCACCACAGGTCTCATACTCACAGATCAGACACCAGGACGATGCCCGGACCACCACAGGGTCTCATCTCATACTCACAGGTCAGACACCAGGATGATGCCCGGACCACCACAGGTCTCATACTCACAGGTCAGACACCAGGACGATGCCCGGACCACCACAGGGTCTCATCTCATACTCACAGGTCAGACACCAGGACGATGCCCGGACCACCACAGGTCTCATCTCATACTCACAGGTCAGACACCAGGACGATGCCCGGACCACCACAGGTCTCATACTCACAGGTCAGACACCAGGACGATGCCCGGACCACCACAGGTCAGACACCAGGACGATGCCCGGACCACCACAGGTCTCATCTCATACTCACAGGTCAGACACCAGGACGATGCCCGGACCACCACAGGTCTCATACTCACAGGTCAGACACCAGGACGATGCCCGGACCACCACAGGTCTCATACTCACAGGTCAGACACCAGGACGATGCCCGGACCACCACAGGTCTCATCTCATACTCACAGGTCAGACACCAGGACGATGCCCGGACCACCACAGGTCTCATACTCACAGGTCAGACACCAGGACGATGCCCGGACCACCACAGGTCTCATACTCACAGGTCAGACACCAGGACGATGCCCGGACCACCACAGGTCTCATCTCATACTCACAGGTCAGACACCAGGACGATGCCCGGACCACCACAGGTCTCATACTCACAGGTCAGACACCAGGACGATGCCCGGACCACCACAGGGTCTCATACTCACAGGTCAGACACCAGGACGATGCCCGGACCACCACAGGGTTTCATCTCATACTCACAGGTCAGACACCAGGACGATGCCCGGACCACCACAGGGTCTCATCTCATACTCACAGGTCAGACACCAGGACGATGCCCGGACCACCACAGGGTCTCATCTCATACTCACAGGTCAGACACCAGGACGATGCCCGGACCACCACAGGGTCTCATACTCACAGGTCAGACACCAGGACGATGCCCGGACCACCACAGGTCTCATACTCACAGGTCAGACACCAGGACGATGCCCGGACCACCACAGGGTCTCATACTCACAGGTCAGACACCAGGACGATGCCCGGACCACCACAGGTCTCATCTCATACTCACAGGTCAGACACCAGGACGATGCCCGGACCACCACAGGTCTCATCTCATACTCACAGGTCAGACACCAGGACGATGCCCGGACCACCACAGGTCTCATCTCATACTCACAGGTCAGACACCAGGACGATGCCCGGACCACCACAGGTCTCATACTCACAGGTCAGACACCAGGACGATGCCCGGACCACCACAGGTCTCATACTCACAGGTCAGACACCAGGACGATGCCCGGACCACCACAGGGTCTCATACTCACAGGTCAGACACCAGGACGATGCCCGGACCACCACAGGGTCTCATCTCATACTCACAGGTCAGACACCAGGACGATGCCCGGACCACCACAGGGTCTCATCTCATACTCACAGGTCAGACACCAGGACGATGCCCGGACCACCACAGATCTCATCTCATACTCACAGGTCAGACACCAGGACGATGCCCGGACCACCACAGGGTCTCATACTCACAGGTCAGACACCAGGACGATGCCCGGACCACCACAGGGTCTCATCTCATACTCACAAATCAGACACCAGGACGATGCCCGGACCACCACAGGTCTCATCTCATACTCACAGGTCAGACACCAGGACGATGCCCGGACCACCACAGGGTCTCATCTCATACTCACAGGTCAGACACCAGGACGATGCCCGGACCACCACAGGTCTCATCTCATACTCACAGGTCAGACACCAGGACGATGCCCGGACCACCACAGGGTCTCATACTCACAGGTCAGACACCAGGACGATGCCCGGACCACCACAGGTCTCATCTCATACTCACAGGTCAGACACCAGGACGATGCCCGGACCACCACAGGTCTCATCTCATACTCACAGGTCAGACACCAGGACGATGCCCGGACCACCACAGGTCTCATCTCATACTCACAGGTCAGACACCAGGACGATGCCCGGACCACCACAGGGTCTCATCTCATACTCACAGGTCAGACACCAGGACGATGCCCGGACCACCACAGGTCTCATACTCACAGGTCAGACACCAGGACGATGCCCGGACCACCACAGGGTCTCATCTCATACTCACAGGTCAGACACCAGGACGATGCCCGGACCACCACAGGTCTCATACTCACAGGTCAGACACCAGGACGATGCCCGGACCACCACAGGTCTCATCTCATACTCACAGGTCAGACACCAGGACGATGCCCGGACCACCACAGGGTCTCATCTCATACTCACAGGTCAGACACCAGGACGATGCCCGGACCACCACAGGTCTCATACTCACAGGTCAGACACCAGGACGATGCCCGGACCACCACAGGTCTCATACTCACAGGTCAGACACCAGGACGATGCCCGGACCACCACAGGTCTCATACTCACAGGTCAGACACCAGGACGATGCCCGGACCACCACAGGTCTCATCTCATACTCACAGGTCAGACACCAGGACGATGCCCGGACCACCACAGGGTCTCATACTCACAGGTCAGACACCAGGACGATGCCCGGACCACCACAGGGTCTCATACTCACAGGTCAGACACCAGGACGATGCCCGGACCACCACAGGTCTCATCTCATACTCACAGGTCAGACACCAGGACGATGCCCGGACCACCACAGGTCTCATCTCATACTCACAGGTCAGACACCAGGACGATGCCCGGACCACCACAGGTCTCATCTCATACTCACAGGTCAGACACCAGGACGATGCCCGGACCACCACAGGTCTCATCTCATACTCACAGGTCAGACACCAGGACGATGCCCGGACCACCACAGGGTCTCATACTCACAGGTCAGACACCAGGACGATGCCCGGACCACCACAGGTCTCATCTCATACTCACAGGTCAGACACCAGGACGATGCCCGGACCACCACAGGGTCTCATACTCACAGGTCAGACACCAGGACGATGCCCGGACCACCACAGGTCTCATCTCATACTCACAGGTCAGACACCAGGACGATGCCCGGACCACCACAGGTCTCATACTCACAGGTCAGACACCAGGACGATGCCCGGACCACCACAGGGTCTCATCTCATACTCACAGGTCAGACACCAGGACGATGCCCGGACCACCACAGGTCTCATACTCACAGGTCAGACACCAGGACGATGCCCGGACCACCACAGGTCTCATACTCACAGGTCAGACACCAGGACGATGCCCGGACCACCACAGGGTCTCATCTCATACTCACAGGTCAGACACCAGGACGATGCCCGGACCACCACAGGTCTCATCTCATACTCACAGGTCAGACACCAGGACGATGCCCGGACCACCACAGGTCTCATCTCATACTCACAGGTCAGACACCAGGACGATGCCCGGACCACCACAGGTCTCATCTCATACTCACAGGTCAGACACCAGGATGATGCCCGGACCACCACAGGTCTCATACTCACAGGTCAGACACCAGGACGATGCCCGGACCACCACAGGTCTCATCTCATACTCACAGGTCAGACACCAGGACGATGCCCGGACCACCACAGGTCTCATACTCACAGGTCAGACACCAGGACGATGCCCGGACCACCACAGGTCTCATACTCACAGGTCAGACACCAGGACGATGCCCGGACCACCACAGGGTCTCATACTCACAGGTCAGACACCAGGACGATGCCCGGACCCCCAAAGGTCTCATCTCATACTCACAGGTCAGACACCAGGACGATGCCCGGACCACCACAGGTCTCATACTCACAGGTCAGACACCAGGACGATGCCCGGACCACCACAGGGTCTCATCTCATACTCACAGGTCAGACACCAGGACGATGCCCGGACCACCACAGGTCTCATCTCATACTCACAGGTCAGACACCAGGACGATGCCCGGACCACCACAGGTCTCATACTCACAGGTCAGACACCAGGACGATGCCCGGACCACCACAGGGTCTCATCTCATACTCACAGGTCAGACACCCGGACGATGCCCGGACCACCACAGGGTCTCATCTCATACTCACAGGTCAGACACCAGGACGATGCCCGGACCACCACAGGTCTCATCTCATACTCACAGGTCAGACACCAGGACGATGCCCGGACCACCACAGGTCTCATCTCATACTCACAGGTCAGACACCAGGACGATGCCCGGACCACCACAGGTCTCATACTCACAGGTCAGACACCAGGACGATGCCCGGACCACCACAGATCTTATCTCATACTCACAGGTCAGACACCAGGACGATGCCCGGACCACCACAGGGTCTCATCTCATACTCACAGGTCAGACACCAGGACGATGCCCGGACCACCACAGGTCTCATCTCATACTCACAGGTCAGACACCAGGACGATGCCCGGACCACCACAGGTCTCATACTCACAGGTCAGACACCAGGACGATGCCCGGACCACCACAGGTCTCATACTCACAGGTCAGACACCAGGACGATGCCCGGACCACCACAGGTCTCATCTCATACTCACAGGTCAGACACCAGGACGATGCCCGGACCACCACAGGTCTCATACTCACAGGTCAGACACCAGGACGATGCCCGGACCACCACAGGTCTCATACTCACAGGTCAGACACCAGGACGATGCCCGGACCACCACAGGGTCTCATCTCATACTCACAGGTCAGACACCAGGACGATGCCCGGACCACCACAGGGTCTCATACTCACAGGTCAGACACCAGGACGATGCCCGGACCACCACAGGTCTCATACTCACAGGTCAGACACCAGGACGATGCCCGGACCACCACAGGTCTCATACTCACAGGTCAGACACCAGGACGATGCCCGGACCACCACAGGTCTCATCTCATACTCACAGGTCAGACACCAGGACGATGCCCGGACCACCACAGGTCTCATCTCATACTCACAGGTCAGACACCAGGACGATGCCCGGACCACCACAGGTCTCATACTCACAGGTCAGACACCAGGACGATGCCCGGACCACCACAGGTCTCATCTCATACTCACAGGTCAGACACCAGGACGATGCCCGGACCACCACAGGTCTCATCTCATACTCACAGGTCAGACACCAGGACGATGCCCGGACCACCACAGGGTCTCATCTCATACTCACAGGTCAGACACCAGGACGATGCCCGGACCACCACAGGTCTCATCTCATACTCACAGGTCAGACACCAGGACGATGCCCGGACCACCACAGGTCTCATCTCATACTCACAGGTCAGACACCAGGACGATGCCCGGACCACCACAGGTCTCATCTCATACTCACAGGTCAGACACCAGGACGATGCCCGGACCACCACAGGTCTCATCTCATACTCACAGGTCAGACACCAGGACGATGCCCGGACCACCACAGGGTCTCATACTCACAGGTCAGACACCAGGACGATGCCCGGACCACCACAGGTCTCATCTCATACTCACAGGTCAGACACCAGGACGATGCCCGGACCACCACAGGTCTCATCTCATACTCACAGGTCAGACACCAGGACGATGCCCGGACCACCACAGGGTCTCATCTCATACTCACAGGTCAGACACCAGGACGATGCCCGGACCACCACAGGTCTCATACTCACAGGTCAGACACCAGGACGATGCCCGGACCCCCAAAGGTCTCATCTCATACTCACAGGTCAGACACCAGGACGATGCCCGGACCACTACAGGGTCTCATACTCACAGGTCAGACACCAGGACGATGCCCGGACCACCACAGGGTCTCATCTCATACTCACAGGTCAGACACCAGGACGATGCCCGGACCACCACAGGTCTCATACTCACAGGTCAGACACCAGGACGATGCCCGGACCACCACAGGGTCTCATCTCATACTCACAGGTCAGACACCAGGACGATGCCCGGACCACCACAGGTCTCATCTCATACTCACAGGTCAGACACCAGGACGATGCCCGGACCACCACAGGTCTCATCTCATACTCACAGGTCAGACACCAGGACGATGCCCGGACCACCACAGGTCTCATACTCACAGGTCAGACACCAGGACGATGCCCGGACCACCACAGGGTCTCATACTCACAGGTCAGACACCAGGACGATGCCCGGACCACCACAGGGTCTCATACTCACAGGTCAGACACCAGGACGATGCCCGGACCACCACAGGGTCTCATACTCACAGGTCAGACACCAGGACGATGCCCGGACCACCACAGGTCTCATCTCATACTCACAGGTCAGACACCAGGACGATGCCCGGACCACCACAGGTCTCATACTCACAGGTCAGACACCAGGACGATGCCCGGACCACCACAGGTCTCATCTCATACTCACAGGTCAGACACCAGGACGATGCCCGGACCACCACAGATCTTATCTCATACTCACAGGTCAGACACCAGGACGATGCCCGGACCACCACAGGTCTCATCTCATACTCACAGGTCAGACACCAGGACGATGCCCGGACCACCACAGGTCTCATACTCACAGGTCAGACACCAGGACGATGCCCGGACCACCACAGGTCTCATACTCACAGGTCAGACACCAGGACGATGCCCGGACCACCACAGGTCTCATACTCACAGGTCAGACACCAGGACGATGCCCGGACCACCACAGGGTCTCATCTCATACTCACAGGTCAGACACCAGGACGATGCCCGGACCACCACAGGTCTCATACTCACAGGTCAGACACCAGGACGATGCCCGGACCCCCAAAGGTCTCATCTCATACTCACAGGTCAGACACCAGGACGATGCCCGGACCACTACAGGGTCTCATACTCACAGGTCAGACACCAGGACGATGCCCGGACCACCACAGGTCTCATCTCATACTCACAGGTCAGACACCAGGACGATGCCCGGACCACCACAGGGTCTCATCTCATACTCACAGGTCAGACACCAGGACGATGCCCGGACCACCACAGGTCTCATACTCACAGGTCAGACACCAGGACGATGCCCGGACCACCACAGGGTCTCATCTCATACTCACAGGTCAGACACCAGGACGATGCCCGGACCACCACAGGTCTCATCTCATACTCACAGGTCAGACACCAGGACGATGCCCGGACCACCACAGGTCTCATCTCATACTCACAGGTCAGACACCAGGACGATGCCCGGACCACCACAGGTCTCATCTCATACTCACAGGTCAGACACCAGGACGATGCCCGGACCACCACAGGTCTCATACTCACAGGTCAGACACCAGGACGATGCCCGGACCACCACAGGTCTCATCTCATACTCACAGGTCAGACACCAGGACGATGCCCGGACCACCACAGGGTCTCATCTCATACTCACAGGTCAGACACCAGGACGATGCCCGGACCACCACAGGTCTCATCTCATACTCACAGGTCAGACACCAGGACGATGCCCGGACCACCACAGGTCTCATACTCACAGGTCAGACACCAGGACGATGCCCGGACCACCACAGGTCTCATACTCACAGGTCAGACACCAGGACGATGCCCGGACCACCACAGGGTCTCATCTCATACTCACAGGTCAGACACCAGGACGATGCCCGGACCACCACAGGTCTCATCTCATACTCACAGGTCAGACACCAGGACGATGCCCGGACCACCACAGGTCTCATACTCACAGGTCAGACACCAGGACGATGCCCGGACCACCACAGGTCTCATACTCACAGGTCAGACACCAGGACGATGCCCGGACCACCACAGGTCTCATACTCACAGGTCAGACACCAGGACGATGCCCGGACCACCACAGGTCTCATACTCACAGGTCAGACACCAGGACGATGCCCGGACCACCACAGATCTTATCTCATACTCACAGGTCAGACACCAGGACGATGCCCGGACCACCACAGGGTCTCATCTCATACTCACAGGTCAGACACCAGGACGATGCCCGGACCACCACAGGTCTCATCTCATACTCACAGGTCAGACACCAGGACGATGCCCGGACCACCACAGGTCTCATACTCACAGGTCAGACACCAGGACGATGTCCGGACCACCACAGGTCTCATACTCACAGGTCAGACACCAGGACGATGCCCGGACCACCACAGGGTCTCATACTCACAGGTCAGACACCAGGACGATGCCCGGACCACCACAGGTCTCATCTCATACTCACAGGTCAGACACCAGGACGATGCCCGGACCACCACAGGTCTCATCTCATACTCACAGGTCAGACACCAGGACGATGCCCGGACCACCACAGGTCTCATCTCATACTCACAGGTCAGACACCAGGACGATGCCCGGACCACCACAGGTCTCATACTCACAGGTCAGACACCAGGACGATGCCCGGACCACCACAGGTCTCATACTCACAGGTCAGACACCAGGACGATGCTCGGACCACCACAGGTCTCATACTCACAGGTCAGACACCAGGACGATGCCTGGACCACCACAGGTCTCATCTCATACTCACAGGTCAGACACCAGGACGATGCCCGGACCACCACAGGTCTCATCTCATACTCACAGGTCAGACACCAGGACGATGCCCGGACCACCACAGGTCTCATCTCATACTCACAGGTCAGACACCAGGACGATGCCCGGACCACCACAGGTCTCATCTCATACTCACAGGTCAGACACCAGGACGATGCCCGGACCACCACAGGGTCTCATCTCATACTCACAGGTCAGACACCAGGACGATGCCCGGACCACCACAGGTCTCATCTCATACTCACAGGTCAGACACCAGGACGATGCCCGGACCACCACAGGTCTCATACTCACAGGTCAGACACCAGGACGATGCCCGGACCACCACAGGTCTCATACTCACAGGTCAGACACCAGGACGATGCCCGGACCACCACAGGTCTCATCTCATACTCACAGGTCAGACACCAGGACGATGCCCGGACCACCACAGGTCTCATACTCACAGGTCAGACACCAGGACGATGCCCGGACCACCACAGGTCTCATCTCATACTCACAGGTCAGACACCAGGACGATGCCCGGACCACCACAGGGTCTCATCTCATACTCACAGGTCAGACACCAGGACGATGCCCGGACCACCACAGGGTCTCATACTCACAGGTCAGACACCAGGACGATGCCCGGACCACCACAGGTCTCATACTCACAGGTCAGACACCAGGACGATGCCCGGACCCCCAAAGGTCTCATACTCACAGGTCAGACACCAGGACGATGCCCGGACCACCACAGGGTCTCATACTCACAGGTCAGACACCAGGACGATGCCCGGACCACCACAGGGTCTCATCTCATACTCACAGGTCAGACACCAGGACGATGCCCGGACCCCCACAGGTCTCATCTCATACTCACAGGTCAGACACCAGGACGATGCCCGGACCACCACAGGTCTCATACTCACAGGTCAGACACCAGGACGATGCCCGGACCCCCAAAGGTCTCATCTCATACTCACAGGTCAGACACCAGGACGATGCCCGGACCCCCAAAGGTCTCATCTCATACTCACAGGTCAGACACCAGGACGATGCCCGGACCACCACAGGTCTCATACTCACAGGTCAGACACCAGGACGATGCCCGGACCACCACAGGTCTCATCTCATACTCACAGGTCAGACACCAGGACGATGCCCGGACCACCACAGGGTCTCATCTCATACTCACAGGTCAGACACCAGGACGATGCCCGGACCACCACAGGTCTCATACTCACAGGTCAGACACCAGGACGATGCCCGGACCACCACAGGGTCTCATACTCACAGGTCAGACACCAGGACGATGCCCGGACCACCACAGGTCTCATACTCACAGGTCAGACACCAGGACGATGCCCGGACCACCACAGGGTCTCATCTCATACTCACAGGTCAGACACCAGGACGATGCCCGGACCACCACAGGTCTCATACTCACAGGTCAGACACCAGGACGATGCCCGGACCACCACAGGGTCTCATCTCATACTCACAGGTCAGACACCAGGACGATGCCCGGACCACCACAGGTCTCATACTCACAGGTCAGACACCAGGACGATGCCCGGACCACCACAGGTCTCATCTCATACTCACAGGTCAGACACCAGGACGATGCCCGGACCACCACAGGGTCTCATCTCATACTCACAGGTCAGACACCAGGACGATGCCCGGACCACCACAGGTCTCATCTCATACTCACAGGTCAGACACCAGGACGATGCCCGGACCACCACAGGTCTCATCTCATACTCACAGGTCAGACACCAGGACGATGCCCGGACCACCACAGGGTCTCATCTCATACTCACAGGTCAGACACCAGGACGATGCCCGGACCACCACAGGGTCTCATCTCATACTCACAGGTCAGACACCAGGACGATGCCCGGACCACCACAGGTCTCATACTCACAGGTCAGACACCAGGACGATGCCCGGACCACCACAGGGTCTCATCTCATACTCACAGGTCAGACACCAGGACGATGCCCGGACCACCACAGGGTCTCATCTCATACTCACAGGTCAGACACCAGGACGATGCCCGGACCACCACAGGTCTCATCTCATACTCACAGGTCAGACACCAGGACGATGCCCGGACCACCACAGGTCTCATCTCATACTCACAGGTCAGACACCAGGACGATGCCCGGACCACCACAGGTCTCATCTCATACTCACAGGTCAGACACCAGGACGATGCCCGGACCACCACAGGGTCTCATCTCATACTCACAGGTCAGACACCAGGACGATGCCCGGACCACCACAGGTCTCATCTCATACTCACAGGTCAGACACCAGGACGATGCCCGGACCACCACAGGTCTCATACTCACAGGTCAGACACCAGGACGATGCCCGGACCACCACAGGTCTCATACTCACAGGTCAGACACCAGGACGATGCCCGGACCACCACAGGGTCTCATCTCATACTCACAGGTCAGACACCAGGACGATGCCCGGACCACCACAGGTCTCATCTCATACTCACAGGTCAGACACCAGGACGATGCCCGGACCACCACAGGTCTCATCTCATACTCACAGGTCAGACACCAGGACGATGCCCGGACCACCACAGGTCTCATACTCACAGGTCAGACACCAGGACGATGCCCGGACCACCACAGATCTTATCTCATACTCACAGGTCAGACACCAGGACGATGCCCGGACCACCACAGGGTCTCATCTCATACTCACAGGTCAGACACCAGGACGATGCCCGGACCACCACAGGTCTCATCTCATACTCACAGGTCAGACACCAGGACGATGCCCGGACCACCACAGGTCTCATACTCACAGGTCAGACACCAGGACGATGCCCGGACCACCACAGGTCTCATATACTCACAGGTCAGACACCAGGACGATGCCCGGACCACCACAGGGTCTCATACTCACAGGTCAGACACCAGGACGATGCCCGGACCACCACAGGTCTCATCTCATACTCACAGGTCAGACACCAGGACGATGCCCGGACCACCACAGGTCTCATCTCATACTCACAGGTCAGACACCAGGACGATGCCCGGACCACCACAGGTCTCATCTCATACTCACAGGTCAGACACCAGGACGATGCCCGGACCACCACAGGTCTCATCTCATACTCACAGGTCAGACACCAGGACGATGCCCGGACCACCACAGGTCTCATACTCACAGGTTCAGACACCAGGACGATGCCCGGACCACCACAGATCTTATCTCATACTCACAGGTCAGACACCAGGACGATGCCCGGACCACCACAGGGTCTCATCTCATACTCACAGGTCAGACACCAGGACGATGCCCGGACCACCACAGGTCTCATCTCATACTCACAGGTCAGACACCAGGACGATGCCCGGACCACCACAGGTCTCATACTCACAGGTCAGACACCAGGACGATGTCCGGACCACCACAGGTCTCATACTCACAGGTCAGACACCAGGACGATGCCCGGACCACCACAGGGTCTCATACTCACAGGTCAGACACCAGGACGATGCCCGGACCACCACAGGTCTCATCTCATACTCACAGGTCAGACACCAGGACGACGCCCGGACCACCACAGGTCTCATCTCATACTCACAGGTCAGACACCAGGACGATGCCCGGACCACCACAGGTCTCATCTCATACTCACAGGTCAGACACCAGGACGATGCCCGGACCACCACAGGTCTCATCTCATACTCACAGGTCAGACACCAAAACGATGCCCGGACCACCACAGGTCTCATACTCACAGGTCAGACACCAGGACGATGCCCGGACCACCACAGGTCTCATACTCACAGGTCAGACACCAGGACGATGCCCGGACCACCACAGGTATAATACTCACAGGTCAGACACCAGGACGATGCCCGGACCACCACCGGTCTCATCTCATACTCACAGGTCAGACACCAGGACGATGCCCGGACCACCACAGGTCTCATCTCATACTCACAGGTCAGACACCAGGACGATGCCCGGACCACCACAGGTCTCAATCTCATACTCACAGGTCAGACACCAGGACGATGCCCGGACCACCACAGGGTCTCATCTCATACTCAACAGGTCAGACACCAGGACGATGCCCGGACCACCACAGGTCTCATCTCATACTCACAGGGTCAGACACCAGTGACGATGCCCGGACCACCACAGGTCTCATACTCACAGGTCAGACACCAGGACGATGCCCGGACCACCACAGGTCTCATACTCACAGGTCAGACACCAGGACGATGCCCGGACCACCACAGGTCTCATCTCATACTCACAGGTCAGGACACCAGGAACGATGCCCGGACCACCACAGGTCTCATACTCACAGGTCAGACACCAGGACGATGCCCGGACCACCACAGGTCTCATCTCATACTCACAGGTCAGACACCAGGACGATGCCCGGACCACCACAGGGTCTCATCTCATACTCACAGGTCAGACACCAGGACGATGCCCGGACCACCACAGGGTCTCATACTCACAGGTCAGACACCAGGACGATGCCCGGACCACCACAGGTCTCATACTCACAGGTCAGACACCAGGACGATGCCCGGACCCCCAAAGGTCTCATACTCACAGGTCAGACACCAGGACGATGCCCGGACCACCACAGGGTCTCATACTCACAGGTCAGACACCAGGACGATGCCCGGACCACCACAGGGTCTCATCTCATACTCACAGGTCAGACACCAGGACGATGCCCGGACCACCACAGGTCTCATCTCATACTCACAGGTCAGACACCAGGACGATGCCCGGACCACCACAGGTCTCATACTCACAGGTCAGACACCAGGACGATGCCCGGACCACCACAGGTCTCATACTCACAGGTCAGACACCAGGACGATGCCCGGACCACCACAGGTCTCATACTCACAGGTCAGACACCAGGACGATGCCCGGACCACCACAGGTCTCATACTCACAGGTCAGACACCAGGACGATGCCCGGACCACCACAGGGTCTCATCTCATACTCACAGGTCAGACACCAGGACGATGCCCGGACCACCACAGGTCTCATACTCACAGGTCAGACACCAGGACGATGCCCGGACCACCACAGGGTCTCATACTCACAGGTCAGACACCAGGACGATGCCCGGACCACCACAGGTCTCATACTCACAGGTCAGACACCAGGACGATGCCCGGACCACCACAGGTCTCATCTCATACTCACAGGTCAGACACCAGGACGATGCCCGGACCACCACAGGGTCTCATCTCATACTCACAGGTCAGACACCAGGACGATGCCCGGACCACCACAGGTCTCATACTCACAGGTCAGACACCAGGACGATGCCCGGACCACCACAGGGTCTCATCTCATACTCACAGGTCAGACACCAGGACGATGCCCGGACCACCACAGGTCTCATACTCACAGGTCAGACACCAGGACGATGCCCGGACCACCACAGGGTCTCATACTCACAGGTCAGACACCAGGACGATGCCCGGACCACCACAGGGTCTCATACTCACAGGTCAGACACCAGGACGATGCCCGGACCACCACAGGTCTCATCTCATACTCACAGGTCAGACACCAGGACGATGCCCGGACCACCACAGGTCTCATCTCATACTCACAGGTCAGACACCAGGACGATGCCCGGACCACCACAGGGTCTCATACTCACAGGTCAGACACCAGGACGATGCCCGGACCACCACAGGTCTCATACTCACAGGTCAAACACCAGGAAGATGAATGTGGAGGATTCATAGGAGTCGATCAGTGTGACTAGAAGAGAAGTGAGAGAAGTCTTTATGTCGGGGTCCTCGGGGGGGGGGGGGGGGTTTGCGGGGGGGGGGGGGATACCCACTAATGGAGGGGTGCTGGGACACGTGGTGCAGGATCTCCAGCTCTTTGGCAGTAGATAGTCGCACCTCCTGCAGCTGTTCGGGACTCATCCTTTCGGGCGTCACCTCGATGATCTTCACGGCGTACTGACGGCCGGTCTCTCGGTGGATGCAGCGCCGCACCGTGCTGGAGACCCCCCTGAGGTCGCACAGAACATTACGTCACGTCCTACAATCACACGGACTCCACCCTGCAGGATGCCATGTGGGGGGCTCTGATCCCCCCAAACCCTGGCTCCTCATCCTGCAGTAAGACCTGGAGCTCCCAGCATGCCACAACACTGATCCTACACCCCATGGAGCACCAGAGCGAGCCGGGAGAAGCCCCCAGCTAGACTGTACAGGAAGCACTCAGCATAATGCTTCTCCCCACTGCTTATACTGATCAGTGACGGGGAGGTCAGAGGTTAGGAGGTCACTGACTGGGAGGTCAGAGGTTAGGAGGTTAGGGGTCTGTCACTGGGAGGTCAGAGGTTAGGAGGTCACTGACTGGGAGGTCAGAGGTTAGGAGGTTAGGGGTCTGTCACTGGGAGGTCAGAGGTTAGGAGGTTAGGGGTCTGTCACTGGGAGGTCAGAGGTTAGGAGGTTAGGGGTCTGTCACTGGGAGGTCAGAGGTTAGGAGGTTAGGGGTCTGTCACTGGGAGGTCAGAGGTTAGGAGGTTAGGGGTCTGTCACTGGGAGGTCAGAGGTTAGGAGGTTAGGGGTCTGTCACTGGGAGGTCAGAGGTTAGGTTAGGGGTCTGTCACTGGGAGGTCAGAGGTTAGGAGGTTAGGGGTCTGTCACTGGGAGGTCAGAGGTTAGGAGGTTAGGGGTCTGTCACTGGGAGGTCAGAGGTTAGGAGGTCACTGACTGGGAGGTCAGAGGTTAGGAGGTTAGGGGTCAGTCGGACAATGACTGGGAGGTCAGAGGTTAGGAGGTCAGGGGTCTGTCACTGGGAGGTCAGAGGTTAGGAGGTCAATGACTGGGAGGAAAGAGGTTAGGAGGTCAATGACTGGGATGTCAGGGGTCAATGACTAAGAGGTCAGAGGTTAGGAGGTCAGTGGCTGGGAGGACAGAGATTAGGAGGTCAGGGTTGAGTTACTGGGAGGTCAGAGGTTAGGAGGTAAGGGGTCAGTCAGACAATGACTGGGAGGTCAGAGGTTAGGAGGTCAGGGGTCTGTCACTGGGAGTTCAGAGGTTAGGAGGTCAGGGGTCTGTCACTGGGAGTTCAGAGGTTAGGAGGTTAGGGGTCAGAGGTTAGGAGGTCAATGACTGGGAGGTCATAGGTTAGGAGGTCAGGGGTCAGTCAGACAATGACTGGGAGGTCAGAGGTTAGGAGTTCAGGGGTCAGTGACTGGGAGGTCAGAGATTAGAAGGTAGTAACTGGGAGATCCGGGCTCCGTGACTGTGAGGTTAGGAGGTCAGGGGTCAGTGAGAAGGTCCCAGGAGATAATATTGTTCGCATAACCCTCACCCCGCCCCCTTCCTCTGGCCCCGCCCACTACCTGCCGATGATCTCCTTGGGGTCATATTTCTGGTAGAACTCCTTGGCACCGGCCCAATCCGGCAGCTCATCACGTGTCTCTGCGTCACGTGTCATAACGCGGTGAAACGGATGGAAATCCAAAGCAGAACGAAGAACACCGAGTAACCGAACAGCACCTGCACCGCTGCCCAGCCGGAAGTGAACTGCCCTAACCCCGCCCCTCAGTCATTCCGAGCTCCGTCACCAAGCAACGGCTCAGCCAATAATCCGACTGCATTGTGGTCATGTGACCAGCCGTACAGTCATGTGATGCGACGTAGAGGACGTGGGATAGCATAGCAGTTTTGTCCGCAGGAGGCGAGTAACTACCTGTATATATATATCACCCTACCTGTATATATACCTCACTACCTGTATATATATATCACCCTACCTGTATATATACCTCACTACCTGTATATATATATCACCCTACCTGTATATATACCTCACTACCTGTATATATATACAGTGTCGGACTGGGGTACCTTGGCCCACCAGGGAAATTGATTCTTGGGGCCCACCCAACATATAAAGACATAATCAGCACCAAACCTTTCACGTTAGAACAGCGATTTTGCATAGAGCTGTGTATGTGAGCAGCAATACTAGTGCACTGCCAGTCACTTATACAGTTGTTACTGATTGATGCAGTTGTGGTAAAACTGCACCATTTAGGTAGAAACTTAAAGAGAACCTGTCACCTCCCGTGCCGGGTCAGAGCCCGGCCGACCCCCGCTAGAGCCCCTTATAGTCACCTCATTCCCGAAGTCCCGCTTCTTCAGCCGGTGCGGGGACGGAGATATCACCGTGGGAAGCCTGGTGAGCGCGGCTGAGATGAGTCCGACGCTCATAGAGAATGAATGGAGCAGTCATTCTCATCTCAGCAGCGCGCGCTCCGGGCTTCCCACGGTGATATCTCTGTCCCCGCACCGGCTGAAGAAGCGGGACTTCGGGATTGAGGTGACTTTAAGGGGCTCTAGCGGGGGTCGGCCGGGCTCTGACCCGGCACGGGAGGTGACAGGTTCTCTTTAATATTGCTGCAAAAACACATGAAAAATGTCATGTGTGAACACAGACTTAGAAACATAAACGATGAAGGAGAAAATGTCCATCTAGTCTATTCTTATATTACAATCTCCAGCAGAGGAGACCAATAATGGTTTATTCTAGCCTCACCACAAGGTGTTGGGCTAGAATAAGACTTTTAAGGACCTTCATGAAAGGCATATCAGTGGTCATTAAAGCGTTAAAGGGGTACTCAGGTAAATAAAAAAAAATTTCAAATCTGTCAGAAGTTACAGATCAGTAAATTACTTTGTCTTCCAGTACTTATCAGCTGCTGTATGTCCTGCAGGAAGTGGTGTATTCTCTCCAGTCTGACACAGTGTTCTCTGCTGCCACCTCTGTCCATGTCAGGAATTGTCCAGAGCAGTAGCAAATCCCCATAGAAAACCTCTCCTGCTCTGGGCAGTTCCTGACATGGACAGAGGTGGAAGCAGAGAGCACTGTGTCAGACTGGAGAGAATACACCACTTCCTGCAATACATACAGCAGCTGATAAGTATTGGAAGACTGGAGATTTTTAATTAGAAGTAATTTACAAATTCCTATAACTTCCTCACACCAGTTAATTTGAAAAAAAATTTTTCACCAGAATACCTCTTTTACCAGAATATCCCAAACGGATGGTCTTCATCTCTGTTGAATTGTGATTCAGGCACACCCGTGTGCACCCGCATCTGAATTCCCAGATGCACACAATGGAGCGTGCAGCCGGAGCATTATATTATGAGGGGGGGCATTATACTACCTGTGTCTGGAGGGGGGGCAGTCAGATGAGGGGGCATTATACTACCTGTGTCTGGAGGGGGGGGCAGTCAGATGAGGGGGGCATTATACTAACTGTGTCTGGAGGGGGTGCAGTCAGATGAGGGGGGGCATTATACTACCTGTGTCTGGAGGGGTGCAGTCAGATGAGGGGGCATTACACTACCTGTGTCTGGAGGGGGTGCAGTCAGATGAGGGGGGCATTATACTACCTGTGTCTGGAGGGGGTGCAGTCAGATGAGGGGGGCATTATACTACCTGTGTCTGGAGGGGGTGCAGTCAGATGAGGGGGGCATTATACTACCTGTGTCTGGAGGGGTGCAGTCAGATGAGGGGGCATTATACTACCTGTGTCTGGAGGGGGTGCAGTCAGATGAGGGGGGCATTATACTACCCGTGTCTGGAGTGGGTGCAGTGAGATGAGGGGGCATTATACTACCTGTGTCTGGAGGGGGTGGTCAGATGAGGGGGGCATTATACTACCCGTGTCTGGAGGGGTGCAGTCAGATGAGGGGGCATTATACTACCTGTGTCTGGAGGGGGTGCAGTGAGATGAGGGGGGCATTATACTACCTGTGTCTGGAGGGGGGGCAGTCAGATGAGGGGGCATTATACTACCTGTGTCTGGAGGGGGTGCAGTCAGATGAGGGGGCATTATACTACCTGTGTCTGGAGGGGGGGCAGTCAGATGAGGGGGCATTATACTACCTGTGTCTGGAGGGGGGCAGTCAGATGAGGGGGGCATTATACTACCTGTGTCTGGAGGGGGGGCAGTCAGATGAGGGGGGCATTATACTACCTGTGTCTGGAGGGGTGTAGTCAGATGAGGGGGGCATTATACTACCTGTGTCTGGAGGGGTGCAGTCAGATGAGGGGGGGCATTATACTACCTGTGTCTGGAGGGGGTGCAGTCAGATGAGGGGGGGGGCATTATACTACCTGTGTCTGGAGGGGGTGCAGTCAGATGAGGGGGGGCATTATACTACCTGTGTCTGGAGGGGGTGCAGTCAGATGAGGGGGGCATTATACTAACTGTGTCTGGAGGGGTGCAGTCAGATGAGGGGGGCATTATACTACCTGTGTCTGGAGGGGGGGGCAGTCAGTTGAGGGGGCATTATACTGTGTCTGGAGGGGTGCAGTCAGATGAGGGGGGGCATTATACTACCTGTGTCTGGAGGGGGTGCAGTCAGATGAGGGGGGCATTATACTACCTGTGTCTGGAGGGGTGCAGTCAGATGAGGGGGGCATTATACTACCTGTGTCTGGAGGGGTGCAGTCAGATGAGGGGGGCATTATACTACCTGTGTCTGGAGGGGGGGCAGTCAGATGAGGGGGCATTATACTACCTGTGTCTGGAGGGGGGGCAGTCAGATGAGGGGGCATTATACTACCTGTGTCTGGAGGGGGTGCAGTGAGATGAGGGGGGCATTATACTACCTGTGTCTGGAGGGGGGGCAGTCAGATGAGGGGGCATTATACTACCTGTGTCTGGAGGGGGTGCAGTCAGATGAGGGGGCATTATACTACCTGTGTCTGGAGGGGGTGCAGTCAGATGAGGGGGCATTATACTACCTGTGTCTGGAGGGGGGGCAGTCAGATGAGGGGGGCATTATACTACCTGTGTCTGGAGGGGGGGCAGTCAGATGAGGGGGCATTATACTACCTGTGTCTGGAGGGGTGCAGTCAGATGAGGGGGGCATTATACTACCTGTGTCTGGAGGGGGGGCAGTCAGATGAGGGGGCATTATACTACCTGTGTCTGGAGGGGGTGCAGTCAGATGAGGGGGCATTATACTACCTGTGTCTGGAGGGGGGGCAGTCAGATGAGGGGGGCATTATACTACCTGTGTCTGGAGGGGGGGGAGTCAGATGAGGGGGGCATTAGGGCTCGTTCCCACTGAGGAAAGGTAGCGGAATTCCGCGACGGAATTGTCCGCCGCGGAATGCCGTTAGCCTCCCGCTCATAATGGGACTCTATGGGAGACGCGCGCTCCTGCCCTGTCCGCGCTGAAGAATGAACATGTTCATTCTTCAGCGCGGACAGGGCAGGAGCGCGCGTCTCCCATAGAGTCCCATTATGAGCGGGAGGCTAACGGCATTCCGCGGCGGACAATTCCGTCGCGGAATTCCGCTACCTTTCCTCAGTGGGAACGAGCCCTTATACTACCTGTGTCTGATGCTACTGCTTATATCTTTATTTTTTGAGTTGGTGCAATAATTGAGAAGAAGTTTGCACTCTGGAGGTCCCAGTTGTGCAGGAGATCCGTAAGGCTTAGGCGCTGATCAGCTGATTCAGGATTCTCACATCAAAGATGATAGGAGTTTTAGTAGAAGTAACAGTAAGACTTTAATTAATGGATGACATTTTTTGTAGAAAACCCTCAATAGATCTGACAAAGAGGGTTCCCCTCAAAACGCCTCATCCATTGATGAAAGTCTTACTGTTATGTCTACTACTACTCCTATCATCCTACCATCACTCCTATAATACTGAATCAGCCGATCAGCCCCTAAGCCTCAGGGATCTCCTGCACAACTGGACCCCCAGGGTGCAAACTGTTTATCATCACATACAAATATATACACACAAAATGACATACTGCAGACATACACAAATATGCACAACACCTTACATATATACCTACATCTAATCATACTAACACACACACAAATAGACACAACACACCTTACATATATACCTACATCTAATCATACTAACACACACACAAATAGACACAACACACCTTACATATATACCTACATCTAAGCATACTAACACACACACACAGACACATGACAGACACACAAACATATATACACAGATACAAAAGCATGCAGATTATATATATACAGTAAAATATCTATAGTACTACATTACATAATATACACTATATACATGATAGATGCCCGCACACACACACACACACACACCAACGCATGCATAACACATGACACAGATGTACAAACACACACAGATTACAAAGACAGACAAATATACAGTTAACAAACTCACATGTTCAGCAGGGCAGGAAGCTCCATGGAGTCTCCATCTTTCCCTCCTCTTCTCCCAGCCAGGCCCGGCAGCCGGCAGCCTCTCCCCATCTCCTGTGCACCGACTGCACACATAGCAACAGGAGAGTCACATGACTGCAGAGGGGAGGGGCAGAGGGGAGGGGGGATGGAGGGCCCTGCTGCTGCTGCTGCTCTCCGCATCTTCCTCATGACAGGTAGGAAGAGGGCAGGGCCGAGGCTGGGAGCTGGGACACACTGAGTGCAGGGGGAGGGAGGGCCCATGATTAGTTTACATTAAGAACGGGCCCTGATGCCGCCTGTTCAGCAGTGTGGGAACAAGCAGGGGCCCCCTTGCGCTCCCTATCAAATGGTAGGCCCCTCTCTGGCTCAGGGACAGGGCCCAGCAAGGAGGGGGGAGGAGGCGGGGCCCACCGGGGAATCCCCCGGCTCCCCGGTGGCCCAGTCCGAGCCTGTATATATATCACCCTACCTGTATATATACCTCACTACCTGTATATATACCTCACTACCTGTATATATATATCACCCTACCTGTATATATACCTCACTACCTGTATATATACCTCACTACCTGTATATATATATATATATATATATCACCCTACCTGTATATATACCTCACTACCTGTATATATATATATATATATCACCCTACCTGTATATATATATATATATATATCACCCTACCTGTATATATACCTCACTACCTGTATATATATATATATATATATATATATATATATAATCACCCTACCTGTATATATACCTCACTACCTGTATATATATATATATCACCCTACCTGTATATATACCTCACTACCTGTATATATACCTCACTACCTGTGTATATATATATATCACCCTACCTGTATATATATATCACCCTACCTGTATATATACCTCACTACCTGTATATATATATATATATCACCCTACCTGTATATATACCTCACTAACTGTATATATATATATATATATATCACCCTACCTGTATATATACCTCACTACCTGTATATATATATATACCTCACTACCTGTATATATACCTCACTACCTGTATATATACCTCACTACCTGTATATATACCTCACTACCTGTGTATATATATATATCACCCTACCTGTATATATATATATATCACCCTACCTGTATATATACCTCACTACCTGTATATATATATATATATATATCACCCTACCTGTATATATACCTCACTACCTGTATATATATATCACCCTACCTGTATATATACCTCACTACCTGTATATATATATATATATATATCACCCTACCTGTATATATACCTCACTACCTGTATGTATATATATATCACCCTACCTGTATATATACCTCACTACCTGTATATATATATATATATATCACCCTACCTGTATATATACCTCACTACCTGTATATATATATATATCACCCTACCTGTATATATACCTCACTACCTGTATATATATATCACCCTTCCTGTATATATACCTCACTACCTGTATATATATATCACCCTACCTGTATATATACCTCACTACCTGTATATATATATCACCCTTCCTGTATATATACCTCACTACCTGTATATATATATCACCCTACCTGTATATATACCTCACTACCTGTATATATATATCACCCTACCTGTATATATACCTCACTACCTGTATATATATATCACCCTACCTGTATATATACCTCACTACCTGTGTATATATATATATATCACCCTACCTGTATATATACCTCACTACCTGTATATATACCTCACTACCTGTATATATATATATCACCCTACCTGTATATATACACCTCACTACCTGTGTATATATATATATATATCACCCTACCTGTATATATACCTCACTACCTGTATATATATATCACCCTACCTGTATATATACCTCACTACCTGTATATATATATATATCACCCTACCTGTATATATACCTCACTACCTGTATATATATATATATATCACCCTACCTGTATATATACCTCACTACCTGTATATATATATCACCCTACCTGTATATATACCTCACTACCTGTATATATATATCACCCTACCTGTATATATACCTCACTACCTCTATATATATATATATATATATCCACCCTACCTGTATATATTACCTCACTACCCTCTATATATATATATATCACCCTACCTGTATATATACCTCACTACCTGTATATATATATCACCCTACCTGTATATATATATATATATATCATCCCTACCTTTTATATAACCTCACTACCCTGTATATATATATATATTCACCCTTCCTCTATATATACCTCACTACCTGTATATATATATCACCCTACCTGTATATATACCTCACTACCTGTATATATATATCACCCTACCTGTATATATACCTCACTACCTGTATATATATATCACCCTACCTGTATATATACCTCACTACCTGTGTATATATATATATATCACCCTACCTGTATATATACCTCACTACCTGTATATATACCTCACTACCTGTATATATATATATCACCCTACCTGTATATATACACCTCACTACCTGTGTATATATATATATATATCACCCTACCTGTATATATACCTCACTACCTGTATATATATATCACCCTACCTGTATATATACCTCACTACCTGTATATATATATATATCACCCTACCTGTATATATACCTCACTACCTGTATATATATATATATATCACCCTACCTGTATATATACCTCACTACCTGTATATATATATCACCCTACCTGTATATATACCTCACTACCTCTATATATATATCACCCTACCTGTATATATACCTCACTACCTCTATATATATATATATATATATCACCCTACCTGTATATATACCTCACTACCTCTATATATATATATATCACCCTACCTGTATATATACCTCACTACCTGTATATATATATCACCCTACCTGTATATATATATATATATCACCCTACCTTTATATATACCTCACTACCTGTATATATATATATATATCACCCTACCTGTATATATACCTCACTACCTGTATATATATATCACCCTACCTGTATATATACCTCACTACCTGTATATATATATCTCACTACCTGTATATATACCTCACTACCTGTATATATATATATATATATATATATATCACCCTACCTGTATATATACCTCACTACCTGTATATATATATATATATATATCACCCTACCTGTATATATACCTCACTACCTGTATATATATATATCACCCTACCTGTATATATACCTCACTACCTGTATATATATATCACCCTACCTGTATATATACCTCACTACCTGTATATATATATATATATCACCCTACCTGTATATATACCTCACTACCTGTATATATATATATATATATCACCCTACCTGTATATATACCTCACTACCTGTATATATATATATATATATCACCCTACCTGTATATATACCTCACTACCTCTATATATATATATATATATATCACCCTACCTGTATATATACCTCACTACCTGTATATATATATATATCACACTACCTGTATATACCTCACTACCTGTATATATATATCACCCTACCTGTATATATACCTCACTACCTGTATATATATATCACCCTACCTGTATATATACCTCACTACCTGTATATATATATATATATATCACCCTACCTGTATATATACCTCACTACCTGTGTATATATATATATATCACCCTACCTGTATATATACCTCACTACCTGTATATATATATATATCACCCTACCTGTATATACCTCACTACCTGTATATATATATATATATCACCCTACCTGTATATATACCTCACTACCTGTATATATATATATCACCCTATCTGTATATATACCTCACTACCTGTATATATATATATATCACCCTACCTGTATATATATATCACCCTACCTGTATATATACCTCACTACCTGTATATATATATATATCACCCTACCTGTATATATATATCACCCTACCTGTATATATACCTCACTACCTGTATATATATATATATATCACCCTACCTGTATATATACCTCACTACCTGTATATATACCTCACTACCTGTATATATATATATATCACCCTACCTGTATATATATATCACTACCTGTATATATATATATATCACCCTACCTGTATATATACCTCACTACCTGTATATATATATACCTCACTACCTGTATATATACCTCACTACCTGTATATATATATATCACCCTACCTGTATATATACCTCACTACCTGTATATATACCTCACTACCTGTATATATACCTCACTACCTGTATATATATATATCACCCTACCTGTATATATACCTCACTACCTGTATATATATATATATATATATATATATCACCCTACCTGTATATATACCTCACTACCTGTATATATATATATCACCCTACCTGTATATATACCTCACTACCTGTATATATATATATATCACCCTACCTGTATATATACCTCACTACCTGTATATATATATATATATATCACCCTACCTGTATATATACCTCACTACCTGTATATATACCTCACTACCTGTATATATACCTCACTACCTGTATATATATATATATATATCACCCTACCTGTATATATACCTCACTACCTGTATATATATATATATATCACCCTACCTGTATATATACCTCACTACCTGTATATATATATAAAAAAATGATTGGGTTGAACGGCACTGTGCAGACTTAAAGTCAAATGGCTTCCAGCCGATGGGTGCACGTCCTTGGCAGTCGACCCCCGACTCCACAGATAATGCAATAAAATGAAGAAGGTAGACGGCACTCCAATAAAGTAAATAAGTGCAGGTTTATTCACCCGTATACGTACAGCGACGTTTCGACTCACCAGTTGAGTCTTTCTCAAGCAAGTACAAAGTGTCATACATGTGGTATTTATACAAAAGGTAACACCCAGAGGGGTATGTCTCTCAATCAATGATGTCATACATAAACAATGGAAAATTATATACATAAATACACTCATCTAGTGCAATCACGTGAAAAATATATGCATAAGTATACATTATGTTACATAGCGATCCTAGTGAGAAATCCATTGTGCATAGAAAATCCCTTCAAAGTCCTCAAATATACAAAAATAGCAATTGTCCATCTTAGTAATGGTTAATCCGGAGGTCGGACTAAACTCACCACCCTCCTGTGCCGCCAATCCTATTCAGCCGTGGCCATGCTTCATTCAGCGTGTAAACAAGCGAAGTGCGCAGAACAGGATGTACGCAATGTTACGGCTCCACGTGACCATTTGCGATCCCGTGACACACTGCGCGCATGCGCTATAACATCATCCCCTGCCGGAGCGCCATCTTGGAGTAGGGAAAAACTCTCCGGTGCCCGAACTGGGTAAAGGTGAATAATGGAAAAGACTAGAGGGAATGAGAGATAAAGCAGGACGTGCCTCCCAGTTTCTGAGATTGTCACACGGAGCGTACACAGCAGCATAGACGTAGTCCCACTCTTATTTGGTGAACTTTCACTCTTCATGAGCATCGGACTCCGTCCTTGTCATCTTAGCTGCCAGACGCCTAATATGACCATTCTCTGGGGCACATCTGTCTCTCTTCCCCTCAGATTGACATCGATTGCTTCACCAAAAGATTGAATAACGGTTGTATCAGGATAGAATATTGAGTAGGATTAAGCGGATTTAGACAGGGTTCAACGGGTTAGGTGAGTATCAGTCCTTGCTCCATCTAAAATAATAGAGAAAAAAGGGACAAATTAGATATTGGTGAAGTGTGATAAATTTATATACAATAAAACTTAGTACTCTTTTCTAACAGCAGCAACAAGTAGGTAGCACAGCGGTAATGCTCATAAGAAGGCTTTCAGTGAAAAATCCACATTAAGCCCTAATGGCTGTAAGGCATTAAGGCGAGTGATCCATTGTGCTTCTCTTTGTTTTAGCATTTTCTGTCTGTTACCACCTCGGCGTGGTACTGGTATATGATCAATAACCATAAATCTCAATTGTTGGACAGTGTGCCCCGCCTCTACAAAATGTCTGGAAACAGGGAGATCTACGAATGGAGGACTTGTGGTTATTAAGCCGTATACGGCACTCATTAGTGGTCTTGCCAACATAAATATAAGGACAGGGACACTGCAAGACATAAATTACATGGTCAGTCCTGCAAGTCGCATAATACCTCAGTTTATATCTGCGATCAGTAGTTGGATGGCAAAATACATCACCCTTCATCATTAGACCACAACTCTCGCAACCTAGACATGGGTAACTGCCTGGTTTAAGTGATGAGGGAAGATCAAGCTTCTTTTTTTGACACTCTGCACGTACTAGTTTATCTCTGATACTAGTTGACCTCCTATATGAAAAGAGAGGTAAAGTGTTTAATACAGGAACATTGTTATGGAAGTCAGCTACAATATTCCAATGGCGACGGATTATCTGAGCTATATGTTGGCTCTGCTCATTAAAGGTTGTAATGAATGGAATTCTTTCAAGTGTTTTTTTCTTTACTACCATGGGGGAATCCCGTTGTGATCGAACCTCAGTGATGCTTTTAAGGACAAGTTTCTTGGGGTATCCCCGTTGTACAAAACGGTGTCCCATTTCTTGCAATCTGTGATCAAGTTTGGACACATCGTCTACAATTCTGTGGACCCTCAATAATTGACTACGGGGGAGTGACTCAACCATCCTCCTGGGATGCATACTATTGAACCTTAACAAATTGTTTCGGTCAGTTGGCTTAAGGTAAATGTCAGTCCGGAGCACATCTCCCTCTGCATAGACCCATGTATCCAAAAATTGGACACCTACAGTCGAGCTGACCATTGTGAATTTGATATCTGAATCAATGGAATTAATGTAGTCAAAAAAATTGTATATATATATATATATATATATATATATCACCCTACCTGTATATATACCTCACTACCTATATATATACCTCACTACCTGTATATATATATATCACCCTACCTGTATATATACCTCACTACCTGTGTATATATATATCACCCTACCTGTATATATACCTCACTACCTGTATATATATATATCACCCTACCTGTATATATATCACCCTACCTGTATATATACCTCACTACCTGTATATATATATATCACCCTACCTGTATATATACCTCACTACCTATATATATACCTCACTACCTGTATATATATATATCACCCTACCTGTATATATACCTCACTACCTGTGTATATATATATCACCCTACCTGTATATATACCTCACTACCTGTATATATATATATCACCCTACCTGTATATATATCACCCTACCTGTATATATACCTCACTACCTGTATATATATATATATCACCCTACCTGTATATATATCACCCTACCTGTATATATACCTCACTACCTGTATATATATATATATATATCACCCTACCTGTATATATATCACCCTACCTGTATATATACCTCACTACCTATATATATACCTCACTACCTGTATATATATATCACCCTACCTGTATATATACCTCACTACCTGTATATATATATATCACCCTACCTGTATATATACCTCACTACCTGTATATATATATATATCACCCTACCTGTATATATACCTCACTACCTGTATATATACCTCACTACCTGTGTATATATATATCACCCTACCTGTATATATACCTCACTACCTATATATATACCTCACTACCTGTATATATATATATATCACCCTACCTGTATATATACCTCACTACCTATATATATACCTCACTACCTGTGTATATATATATCACCCTACCTGTATATATACCTCACTACCTGTATATATATATATCACCCTACCTGTATATATATCACCCTACCTGTATATATACCTCACTACCTGTATATATATATATCACCCTACCTGTATATATATCACCCTACCTGTATATATACCTCACTACCTGTATATATATATATATATATATCACCCTACCTGTATATATATCACCCTACCTGTATATATACCTCACTACCTATATATATACCTCACTACCTGTGTATATATATATCACCCTACCTGTATATATACCTCACTACCTGTATATATATATATCACCCTACCTGTATATATACCTCACTACCTGTATATATATATATATATATCACCCTACCTGTATATATACCTCACTACCTGTATATATACCTCACTACCTGTATATATATCACCCTACCTGTATATATACCTCACTACCTATATATATACCTCACTACCTGTGTATATATATATCACCCTACCTGTATATATACCTCACTACCTGTATATATATCACCCTACCTGTATATATACCTCACTACCTGTATATATATATCACCCTACCTGTATATATACCTCACTACCTGTATATATACCTCACTACCTGTATATATATATCACCCTACCTGTATATATACCTCACTACCTGTTTATATATATATCACCCTACCTGTATATATACCTCACTACCTGTATATATATATCACCCTACCTGTATATATACCTCACTACCTGTATATATATATATCACCCTACCTGTATATATACCTCACTACCTGTATATATATATCACCCTACCTGTATATATACCTCACTACCTGTATATATATATCACCCTACCTGTTTATATACCTCACTACCTCTATATATATATCACCCTACCTGTATATATACCTCACTACCTGTATATATATATCACCCTACCTGTATATATATATATCACCCTACCTGTATATATACCTCACTACCTGTATATATATATATATCACCCTACCTGTATATATACCTCACTACCTGTATATATATATCACCCTATCTGTATATATACCTCACTACCTCTATATATATATATATATATATATATATCACCCTACCTGTATATATACCTCACTACCTGTATATATATATCACCCTACCTGTATATATACCTCACTACCTGTATATATATATATATCACCCTACCTGTATGTATACCTCACTACCTGTGTATATATATATATCACCCTACCTGTATATATACCTCACTACCTGTATATATATATATATCACCCTACCTGTATATATACCTCACTACCTGTATATATATATCACCCTATCTGTATATATACCTCACTACCTCTATATATATATAATAATAATATATCACCCTACTGTATATATACTCACTACCCTGTATATATATATATCACCCTACTGTATTATACCTCACTACCTGTGTATATATATATATAGATATATATATATAATATATATATCACCCTACCTGTATTATATACCTCACTACCTGATATAATATATCACCCTACCTGTATATATACCTCATACCTGTGTTATATATATATCTCCCTACCTGTATATCTACCTCACTACATCTATATATATATCACCCTACCTGTATATACCTCACTACCTGTATATATATATATCACCCTACCTGTATATATACCTCACTACCTGTATATATATATATCACCCCTACCTGTATATATACCTCACTACCTGTAGATATATATCACCCTACCTGTATATACCCTCACTACCTCTATATATATATCACCCTACTGTATATATACCTCACTACGTGTATATATATATATATATATATATATATATATCACCCTACCTGTATATATACCTCACTACCTCTATATATATATATATATATATATATATATATATCTCACCCTACCTGTATATATACCTCACTACCTGTATATATATATATCACCCTACCTGTATATATACCTCACTACCTGTATATATATATATATATATCACCCCTACCTGTATATATACCTCACTACCTGTATATATATATATAATATATATCACCCTACCTGTATATATACCGCACTACCTGGTATATATATATCACCCTACCTGTATAATACCTCACTACCTGTGTATATATATATCTCCCTACCTGTATATAACCTCACTACCTCTATATATATCACCCTACCTGTATATATACCTCACTACCTGTATATATATATATCACCCTACCTGATATATACCTCACTACCTGTATATATAGAATCACCCTACCTGGATATATACCGCACTACCTGTATGATATATATATCACCCTACCTGTATATATACCTCACTACCTGTATATATATATCACCCTACCTGTATATATACCTCACTACCTGTATATATATATATAGATATATATATATCACCCTAACCTGTATATACCTCACTACCTGTATATATATATATCACCCTACCTGTATATATACCTCACTACCTGTATATATACCTCACTACCTGTATATATACCTCACTACCTGTATATATATACTTATCACCCTACCTGTATATATACCTCACTACCTGTATATATACCTCACTACCTGTATATATATACTTATCACCCTACCTGTATATATACCTTACTACCTGTATATATATATATATATATATATCACCCTACCTGTATATATATATATCACCCTACCTTTATATATATATCACCCTACCTGTATATATACCTCACTACCTGTATATATATATCACCCTACCTGTATATATACCTCACTACCTGTATATATATATCTCACTACCTGTATATATCACACTACCTGTATATATATATATCACCCTACCTGTATATATACCTCACTACCTGTGTATATATATATAGATCACCCTGCCTGTATATATACCTCACTACCTGTGTATATATATATATATCACCCTACCTGTATATATACCTCACTACCTGTATGTATATATATCACCCTACCTGTATATATACCTCACTACCTCTATATATATATATATATATATATATATATCACCCTAACTGTATATATACCTCACTACCTGTATAAATATATATATATATATATATCACCCTACCTGTATATATACCTCACTACCTGTATATATATATATATCACCCTACCTGTATATATACCTCACTACCTCTATATATATAGATATATTATATCCCCCTACCTGTATATATACCTCACTACCTCTTATATATAATATATATATACTATATATATCACCCTACCTGTATATATACCTCACTACCTCTATATATATATATATATATCACCCTACCTGTATATATACCTCACTACCTGTATATATATAGATCACCCTGCCTGTATATATACCTCACTACCTGTGTATATATATATATATATATATATCACCCTACCTGTATATATACCTCACTACCTGTATGTATATATATCACCCTACCTGTATATATACCTCACTACCTGTATATATATATCACCCTACCTGTATATATACCTCACTACCTGTATATATATATATCACCCTACCTGTATATATACCTCACTACCTGTATATATATATATCACCCTACCTGTATATATACCTCACTACCTGTATATATACCTCACTACCTGTATATATACCTCACTACCTGTATATATACCTCACTACCTGTATATATATATATCACCCTACCTGTATATATACCTCACTACCTGTATATATATATATCACCCTACCTGTATATATATCACCCTACCTGTATATATATATCTCACTACCTGTATATATACCTCACTACCTGTATATATATATCACCCTACCTGTATATATATATATCACCCTACCTGTATATATACCTCACTACCTGTATATATATATATATCACCCTACCTGTATATATACCTCACTACCTGTATATATATATATATATATATCACACTACCTGTATATATACCTCACTACCTGTATATATATATATCACCCTACCTGTATATATACCTCACTACCTGTATATATATATCACCCTACCTTTATATATACCTCACTACCTGTATATATACCTCACTACCTGTATATATATATCACCCTACCTTTATATATACCTCACTACCTGTATATATATATCACCCTACCTGTATATATACCTCACTACCTGTATATATATATCACCCTACCTTTATATATACCTCACTACCTGTATATATACCTCACTACCTGTATATATATATATATATATATCACCCTACCTGTATATATACCTCACTACCTGTATATATATATTACCCTACCTTTATATATACCTCACTACCTGTATATATATATCACCCTACCTGTATATATACCTCACTACCTGTATATATATATCACCCTACCTTTATATATACCTCACTACCTGTATATATATATCACCCTACCTGTATATATATATATCACCCTACCTGTATATATATATCACCCTACCTGTATATATACCTCACTACCTGTATATATATATATATATATATATATATATCACCCTACCTGTATATATACCTCACTACCTGTATATATATATATATATCACCCTACCTGTATATATACCTCACTACCTGTATATATATATATATATATATATATATATATATATATATATACCTCACTACCTGTATATATACCTCACTACCTGTATGTATATATATCACCCTACCTGTATATATACCTCACTACCTGTATATATACCTCACTACCTGTATATATACCTCACTACCTGTATATATATATATATATATCACCCTACCTGTATATATACCTCACTACCTGTATATATATATCACCCTACCTGTATATATACCTCACTACCTGTATATATATATATATCACCCTACCTGTATATATACCTCACTACCTGTGTATATATATATATATCACCCTACCTGTATATATACCTCACTACCTGTATATATATATATATATATCACCCTACCTGTATATATACCTCACTACCTGTATATATATATCACCCTACCTGTATATATACCTCACTACCTGTATATATACCTCACTACCTGTGTATATATATATATCACCCTACCTGTATATATACCTCACTACCTGTATATATATATATCACCCTACCTGTATATATACCTCACTACCTGTATATATATATATATATATATATATATATATATATATACCTCACTACCTGTATATATATATCACCCTACCTGTATATATACCTCACTACCTGTATATATATATATACACAGGTAGGGTGATATATATATATATATATACAGGTAGTGAGGTATATATACAGGTAGGGTGATATATATATATACAGGTAGTGAGGTATATATAAAGGTAGTGAGGTATATATACAGGTAGGGTGATATATATATATATATATATATATATATATACAGGTAGTGAGGTATATATAAAGGTAGTGAGGTATATATACAGGTAGGGTGATATATATATATATATATATACAGGTAGGGTGATATATATATATATACAGGTAGTGAGGTGTATATATACAGGTAGTGAGGTATATATAAAGGTAGTGAGGTATATATACAGGTAGTGAGATATATATACAGGTAGTGAGGTATATATATACAGGTAGTGAGGTATATATACAGGTAGGGTGATATATATATAATATATATATATACAGGTAGTGAGGTATATATAAAGGTAGGGTGATATATATATATATCACCCTACCTTTATATATACCTCACTACCTGTATATATATATATATATATATATATATATATCACCCTACCTGTATATATACCTCACTACCTGTATATATATACCTCACTACCTGTATATATATCTCACTACCTGTATATATACCTCACTACCTTTATATATACCTCACTACCTGTATATATACACCTCACTACCTGTATATATATATATCACCCTACCTGTATATATATATATATATATATCACCCTACCTTTATATATACCTCACTACCTGTATATATATATATATATATATATATATATATCACCCTACCTGTATATATATATATATCACCCTACCTGTATATATACCTCACTACCTGTATATATATCTCACTAACTGTATATATACCTCACTACCTGTGTATATATATATATATATATATATATATATATATATCACCCTACCTGTATATATACCTCACTACCTGTATATATATCTCACTAACTGTATATATACCTCACTACCTGTAAATATACCTCACTACCTGTATATATATCACCCTACCTGTATATATACCTCACTACCTGTATATATATATATATATATATATATATATATCACCCTACCTGTATATATATCACCCTACCTGTATATATACCTCACTACCTGTATATAAATATATATATATATCACCCTACCTGTATATATACCTCACTACCTGTATATATACCTCACTACCTCTCTCTATATATATATCACCCTACCTGTATATATACCTCACTACCTGTATATATATATCACCCTACCTGTATATATACCTCACTACCTGTATATATATATCTCACTACCTGTATATATACCTCACTACCTGTATAATATATATATATATATATATTATATATATATATATATACAGGTAGTGAGGTATATATAAAGGTAGGGTGATATATATATATATATATATTTATACAGGTAGTGAGGTATATATACAGGTAGGGTGATATATATATATATATATATAGAGGTAGTGAGGTATATATACAGGTAGGGTGATATATATATATATATATATATATACACACAGGTAGTGAGGTATATATACAGGTAGGGTGATATATATATATATACAGGTAGTGAGGTATATATACAGGTAGGGTGATATATATATATATATATATACAGGTAGTGAGGTATATATATACAGGTAGTGAGGTATATATACAGGTAGGGTGATATATATATATATATATATATATACAGGTAGTGAGGTATATATAAAGGTAGGGTGATATATATATATATATATATATCACCCTACCTTTATATATACCTCACTACCTGTATATATATATATATATATATATATATATCACCCTACCTGTATATATACCTCACTACCTGTATATATATACCTCACTACCTGTATATATATATATATATATATCACCCTACCTGTATATATACCTCACTACCTGTATATATATATATATCACCCTACCTGTATATATACCTCACTACCTGTGTGTATATATATATATATATATATATATATCACCCTACCTGTATATATACCTCACTACCTGTATATATATATATCACCCTACCTGTATATATATATATATATATATCACCCTACCTTTATATATACCTCACTACCTGTATATATATATATATATATATATATATATCACCCTACCTGTATATATACCTCACTACCTGTATATATATACCTCACTACCTGTATATATATATATATATATCACCCTACCTGTATATATACCTCACTACCTGTATATATATATATATCACCCTACCTGTATATATACCTCACTACCTGTGTGTATATATATATATATATATATATATCACCCTACCTGTATATATACCTCACTACCTGTATATATATCTCACTAACTGTATATATACCTCACTACCTGTAAATATACCTCACTACCTGTATATATATATATATATATATATATATCACCCTACCTGTATATATATCACCCTACCTGTATATATACCTCACTACCTGTATATAAATATATATATATCACCCTACCTGTATATATACCTCACTACCTGTATATATACCTCACTACCTCTCTATATATATATATCACCCTACCTGTATATATACCTCACTACCTGTATATATATATATATATATATATATATATATCACCCTACCTGTATATATACCTCACTACCTGTATATATATATCTCACTACCTGTATATATACCTCACTACCTGTGTATATATATATATATATCACCCTACCTGTATATATACCTCACTACCTGTATATATATATCACCCTACCTGTATATATACCTCACTACCTGTATATATATACCTCACTACCTGTATATATATATATCACCCTACCTTTATATATACCTCACTACCTGTATATATATATATCACCCTACCTGTATATATACCTCACTACCTGTATATATATATATATATCACCCTTCCTGTATATATACCTCACTACCTGTATGTATATATATCACCCTACCTGTATATATACCTCACTACCTGTATATATATATATCACCCTACCTGTATATATATATCACCCTACCTGTATATATACCTCACTACCTGTATATATATATCTATATAATAAAAATCAAAGTCTGTCTGTCTGTCCTTCTGTCTGTCTGTCCGTCTGTCCTCTATAGACTTCCAAACGCCTGAACCGTTTGACCCCAAATTTGGCACACAGATACATTGGGTGCCCGGGAAGGTTATTGCGAAGGTCCCGTCCCCACCAGATGTACAGGAGGTGAGGGGGAGGGGAAGAGCGGCGCCCCATAGAGATGAATGGGAAAATCTCCTCACTGCACACACAGGTGATATAATTAGCTGCAGCAGACACGGCAGTTGGAGCCTTAGCAACCAATAGGATTACTGCTTTCATTTTCACAGGGAGCAATGGTTGCTAGGGAAGCTGCCTCACAACATCCACAGTAATAACTGGTAGACCCCCTACTCCATCTATACAGTACAGGTATACAGGACCCCCTACTCCATCTATACAGTACATGTATACAGGACCCCCTACTCCAACTATACAGTACATGTATATACAGGGCCCCCTACTCCATCTATACAGTACATGTATATACAGGACCCCATACTCCAACTATACAGTACATGTATACAGGACCCCCTACTCCATCTATACAGTACATGTATATACAGGGCCCCCTACTCCATCTATACAGTACATGTATACAGGACCCCCTACTCCATCTATACAGTACATGTATACAGGACCCCCCTACTCCATCTATACAGTACATGCATACAGGACCCCCTACTCCATCTATACAGTACATGTATATACAGGACCCCCTACTCCATCTATACAGTACATGTATACAGGACCCCCTACTCCATCTATACAGTACATGTATACAAGGCCTTCTACTCCATCTATACAGTACATGTATACAGGGCCCCCTACTCCATCTATACAGTACATGTATATACAGGGCCCCCTACTCTATCTATACAGTACATGTATATACAGGACCTCCTACTCCATCTGTACAGTACATGTATAGAGGGCCCCCCACTCCATCTATACAGTACATGTATATACAGGACCCCCTACTCCATCTATACAGTACATGTATATACAGGGCCCCCTACTCCATCTATACAGTACATGTATATACAGGACCTCCTACTCCATCTATACAGTACATGTGTATACAGGACCCCCTACTCCATCTATACAGTACAGGTATACAGGACCCCCTACTCCATGTATACAGTACATGTATACAGGACCCCCTACTCCATCTATACAGTACAGTTATACAGGGCCCCCTACTCCATCCTTACAGTACATGTATATACAGGACCCCCTACTCCATCTATACAGTACAAGTATATACAGGACCCCCTACTCCATCTATACAGTACATGTATACAGGGCCCCCTACTCCATCTATACAGTACATGTATACAGGGCCCCCTACTCCATCTATACAGTACATGTATACAGGGCCCCCTACTCCATCTATACAGTACATGTATATACAGGGCCCCCTACTCCATCTATACAGTACATGTATACAGGGCCCCCTACTCCATCTATACAGTACATGTATACAGGGCCCCCTACTCCATCTATACAGTACATGTATACAGGGCCCCCTACTCCATCTATACAGTACATGTAGAATGGTGGGTTGCTGAACGGCACTGTGTGGCTCAAGGCTCAGGTGGGTGCACAAGTCCCAGGTTGCCAGATCCAAGGCTCCCGAAATTCACAGAAAAACTTGTAATGAGACGGCACTCCAGGGTTAAAGTGAAAAAGCAAAGTGTTTTATTCACCCATCAGTTGCGACGTTTCGATCTACTCCATGAGATCTTTTTCAAGCAGTAATACAACATAATACATGGCGGGTATATAACAAGATCCTCCCACTACACGCCCCCAAATTAGTGATATCATTCTGTTCTGCATATATAAACAAACTCTTTTCATATTAAACACAATATAAATTAGTGAAATATAGGCGTGATACAGATAAGTATACCCCATTCAAGTGATAAAGTGAGGCTGATCGTCAATCCGGATAGTATAAAGTCCAAATCATAACCAAATATAAAGTCCAGTTAATCAAAGGTTAATGGAGGCGGATCGCCACTCACCCAGAGTTCTACCAATCAGCTGTTCACTCTCTCCAGTCCATGCCGTAACGGTGTTTGTAAACAACTGCACAGAGCATGCGTGAGGTGAACGCACATAGAGTGGGTCAGATCTGGTGGCGTCATAGGATCCGGATCTTGGTCCATCAGGCTCCACGGGTGCCATCTTAAAAGAGGTAAAGTTTGCCCTCATCGTACTGTACCTCTGCAGGTTGTCCGGAGCAACAAGGACGGCAGTGGGTATATCAGGGAGGCTGTCGGGGATATAGAGAGCTTGTGCCTAGTTGCAGAAATAATGCAGGATGTCCCACTGTGTAGCCCAGCACCCAGCCGGTGTCACTCAGGGCACAGTTGGACAGGTCGACTCCCAGCCTATACTATAGCATAGCACAGCCATCCCGGTCGGGGTCTTCCAATCTCTGCAGTTCATTCCGCCAATGGTGATCTCGATCCCCTGTCGTCCCCCGTCAGAAATTACCCATCTCTGCTCCTGCACTCTCCGTGGAAGCCTTGTGGTTCCGATGCGGTACCGGTACGGTCATATTTCGAGATGCCTCCATAGATCCTTCCCATATAAAAAAGCATGGTTCTAACTAAAGGGTGAGTATGTCAAACTCCGCTCCATCAACCAAGATCTGAAATAAGAGAATGAAAATTACTCAAATACATCTTGGCTACAGCCGTCACAAAAAAAGTGCTAAATAAAGAAATTATGTACAAATATATTCAGATCAAAAACCTGTCACCCAGGATGGAGGCGGGTACATCCCCGGCGGGGGTTGGGGTACAGATTACATAAAGGCCCTCAAAGAAAAATCAATATTTAGCCCATTGGGGTGTAGTGAATTTAATTTATTTAACCACTGGGCTTCACGTCTTTTGAGCATTTTCTGACGATCGCCTCCCCTACGGAGGGGGGGGGGGGGACATGGTCTACAATGCAGAATCTCATTTGTTGAACAGTGTGTTTACAGCTTTTGAAATGACGGGGTACGGGTAGTTCACACTTCTCTGTTCTAATCGATGACTTGTGATTATTTAATCTTGTCCTACATAAATGAAGGGGCACTGTAATACATAAATGATATGGTCAGATTTACATGTTAGATGAAATTGTCATTTATACCGTTTCTGTGTGTTGGGGTGTATAAAGGTATCCCCTTTCACCATCCGCTCACAGTTTTCACATCTCCCACATGGATAGCTACCTGGCTTCAAGGAAGACGCCAAATCCAATTTCTTGGAGGAGCAGTCAGCATGTACCAATTTATCTCGTAATGATGGGGCTCTTTTATACGAGAACAGAGGAGGAGATTGTAGTAATGGTATCTCAGGATAGTATCGTGCAAGGATACCCCAGTGTTTTCTGACAATGGCTGCAATGTCGGGATACAAATGGTATCCTCTCATTACTTGTCATTCCCTTGTTAACCCGTTCAGTAACATTACCTTCCACCCTATCTACACTCCTCTTAACCAGTCTATTCGCATATCCTCTCTTTCTGAACTTGTCACCCATCTCCTCAAGTCGTTTCTCATATAGTATGGGATCATCAACAATACGTTTAACACGTAATAGCTGGCTATATGGTAGTGATTCCACCATCTTTCTAGGGTGTAGGCTATCATACCGTAGTAGGTTATTTTTATCAGCAGGTTTTAAGTAAATATCAGACCTCAGTCTCCCATTCTGAATATACACCCATGTGTCCAGAAACTGTACACCAGTGTCAGAGCATGTCATTGTGAACTTGATATCCCTGTCACTCTGATTTAAAAATTGAAAAAAGTCCTCCAACTCTGTCTGTGTCCCCTGCCAAATGAGAAAGACGTCGTCTATGTATCTCCACCACCCCAGCACCTTGCTGTAGTGGTGGGACACATAGACGACCGTCTCCTCAAAGTCGGCCATAACAATGTTTGCATACGTGGGCGCCATATTGGACCCCATCGCTGTTCCCTTCGATTGGATATAGAATTTGTCATTAAACAAAAAGTAGTTACATGTGAGTAAAACTTCAAGTAAACTGACCAAAAATTCCTTACATTCCATAGTGTATGGGGAGTCTGTCAACACTTTTCTTACACTGTTAAGCCCACGTTCATGGTCAATACATGTGTATAAACTGGTGACATCAAACGATGCCAACAGTACATCACTAGGGACCTCCATTTGTTTGATCCTCTGTAAAAAGTCTGATGTGTCACGTATATATGATCTGGCCCCCACCGCATATTGTCTAAGGACCTTGTCTATGAGTACAGCAGCTGGATTAAAAATCGAATAGGTACCGGAGACAATGGGCCGACCTGGGGGTTTCTCCAACGATTTATGGATTTTAGGCAAGCAGTATATCAGGGGTGTAATAGGGTAATCAGGCAATAGGAAATCATGTAGACCCTCATCGATCACATCACTGGCAAATGCATCATCAACAAGTAATTTTAGTCTTCTCATAATCATGGGTTTTGGATCTGAAGGGGCTACCCTATATACCTCCTCATCACTCAATTGACGCTGTATTTCCTGTAAGTATACAGACTTGTCCATGACGACCACAGCACCACATCTGTAGATTTTAAAGTCAGCAATGAGATGCTGAGATGAGCTAGTCATACACGTGCCTAGTCATGTCCACACTTGGTACAGTTTGGCAATTAGTGAAACAATATACATACCAATTTTATATACTTACCATCCTTTCTGCTTATTTCAGATTACATATCCTGCTGCCGGACGGTTTCCAACATACTGCACACTCAAACAGTCGGCTTTCTTTCTTTCCGTGGACCCAATGGTACCTGTGGAGCGAGAAGTTTCTGTTGGGAGGTTTTCACATGCAGCAGTAATGGTGCGTTCCAAAAATGGACCTGGAGAGGTCCGTGAACACTGGCCTGGTCTGAAGGATAGGGGATGGACTTTTGATTGGGATAACTTCCTGATCGAGCTGGACGTCCCTTCCAGATGACACGGGATGATACATAACCTGACGGGGTAAGTGACATCCCGGGGCCGTGCTCAATCCATGTGCAAACTTGCAGGTTAATAACCAAGCGGTGATCCTCCAGTTGCGCGCAGAGCTCATTCGCCATGACAACACAGGACGTGGGTGCCATGTTTTTTACGCATGTGCCGACTGACTGCATCTTATCGAGTGGAATGTTGGAACCGAATCCGGCTATAGCATGAAATACAAATTTTATGATTTTTGTTGACATATATTACTGTAAAAGGACTATACAGAAGCGCCATCCTTGTTCAAGTGGACTTTGTATATAGAAACCTTTAATTGAACACGGACACTGGGATACACAGATTTTCCAAAACACAGTGGGTGGAACTGAGGTGTTCACATGACTTATCACATGCATCGGAGTATACACGCCCATGTGTGGGCAGTGCTTTCCCAACAACACTGACATCATCACTTTGTAACACATGTGTAATTAATTTGTAATTTGTTGCAACCAATCACTTTGTCACTAAGATGTATTTAGTCTCTGAATAAGTTTCACATTTCATGCTCGAAAAAGGCAGCGCGAGGCTGCTGAAACGTCGCGTCACTGGAGTGCTGTAACATGAATTTGCTTTGAATAAACACTGAACTCTTTTTTACCGCTACTTGGTGTGCCGTGGACTATCTTCTGCTATTTATATCGGTCCTGATCAGGACTTGGACCGCTGGCACCCAATGTGTTTGAAGAGCAGTGCCGCTTATTTTTGTCTTGTTTCTATATATATATTATATATATATATAATATATATACACACCTCACTACCTGTGTGTGTGTGTATATATATATATAACACTGCGCATGGTAGATAGAGGAACATTCAGCTCTTTGGAGATGGACGTGTGGCCGTGAGATTGTTCCTGCTTCCTCACACGTCCTCAGCTCTTTGGCTTCTTCCTTCTCTCCATGCTCCATGTGGTCAGGACAGAGGTGGCGGCGAGTGGGATTAGTTATTGCCACCACCTGGTATGTGCCGCAGGGAAGTAACAGCTGCTGGGAATTACACACATTACAGAGGCAGCACAGGGGTTTTCTAGGGGAGCCAATACTTATGTCCACCCCCTTTTTATGATTGGTGTGGAATTATATCCAATTTGGCTTTTTGACAATTCTTTTTGTGGTTTTCCATTGAAGACAAATTAAATGAAGAGATTATTACCAAAGTAGTTGTGATTGCAATCATTTTCTGGAAGATATTGAGTATTATCTGACAGAATTGCAGGCGGGCCAATACTTTTGGCCAGCACTGACTATATACACATGGTCAAGACAATCTCCTGCAGTTCAAACCGAGCATCAGTATGGGGAAGAAAGGTGATGTGAGGCCTTTGAACGTGGCATGGTTGTTGGTGCCAGAAGGGCTGGTCTGAGTATTTCAGAAACTGCTGATCTACTGGGATTTTCACGCACAACCATCTCTAGGGTTTACAGAGAATGGTCCGAAAAAGAAAAACCATCCAGTGAGCGGCCGTTCTGTGGGCGGAAATGCCTTGTTGATGCCAGAGGTCAGAGGAGAATGGGCAGACTGGTTCCAGCTGATAGAAAGGCAACAGTGACTCAAATAGCCAACCGTTACAGCCAAGGTAGGCAGAAGAGCATCTCTGAGCGCACAGTACGGCCAACTCTGAGGCAGATGGGCTACAGCAGCAGAAGACCACACCGGGTGCCACTCCGCTCAGCTAAGAACAGGAAACTGAGGCTACAATTTGCACAAGCTCATCGAAATTGGACAGTAGAAGATTGGAAAAACGTTGCCTGGTCTGATGAGTCTCGATTTCTGCTGCGACATTCGGATGGTAGGGTCAGAATTTGGCGTCAACAACATGAAAGCATGGATCCATCCTGCCTTGTATCAACGGTTCAGGCTGGTGGTGGTGGTGTCATGGTGTGGGGAATATTTTCTTGGCACTCTTTGGGCCCCTTGGTACCAATTGAGCATGGTTGCCACGCCACAGCCTACCTGAGTATTGTTGCTGACCATGTCCATCCCTTTATGACCACAATGGACCCAACATCTGATGGCGACTTTCAGCAGGATAATGCGCCATGTCATAAAGCTAGAATCATCTCAGACTGGTTTCTTGAACATGACAATGAGGTCACTGTACTCCAATGGCCTCCACAGTCACCAGATCTCAATCCAATAGAGCATCTTTGGGATGTGGTGGAACGGGAGATTGGCATCATGGATGTGCAGCCGACAAATCTGCGGCAACTGTGTGATGCCATCATGTCACTATGGACCAAAATCTCTGAGGAAGCTTCCAGCACCTTGTTGTATCTATGCCACCAAGAATTGGGGCAGTTCTGAAGGCAAAAGGGGGTCCAACCCGTTACTAGCATGGTGTACCTAATAAAGTGGCCGGTGAGTATACCTCACTGACTCTCTTTCATATATATATATTTTCATCCCACTCATTACCTGTATATACCCCTCTGTATACTCTGCTTGATACCTGTATATACCCTGTTGTATATATCTCTCTGGGACGGGGCAATTATCACAGAACACACAGGGATGAAGCAACTTATTAAAAAGGAATAAAATTTATTAAATTTAACAATAACAAGCAGAAAAAGAACGTCTGGGGCACCACCCAGTGATCCAACTCCACAGTCTATCAGCCCTGGGGTCCTATAAGAGCTTAGATTGTCATATCCTCATTGAGATCTCCAAGCCCAGTCCTCTCCTCTCCTCTGAGCGATGGCTTCTCCTCCATCACTGACATCCACAAGCCCAGTCCTCTCCTCTCCTCTGAGCGATGGCTTCTCCTCCATCACTGACATCCACAAGCCCAGTCCTCTCCTCTCCTCTGAGCGATGGCTTCTCCTCCATCACTGACATCCACAAGCCCAGTCCTCTCCTCTCCTCTGAGCGATGGCTTCTCCTCCATCACTGACATCCACAAGCCCAGTCCTCTCCTCTCCTCTGAGCGATGGCTTCTCCTCCATCACTGACATCCACAAGCCCAGTCCTCTCCTCTCCTCTCCTCTCCTCTGAGCGATGGCTTCTCCTCCATCACTGAGATCCACAAGCCCAGTCCTCTCCTCTCCTCTGAGCGATGGCTTCTCCTCCATCCAGGGGCGTTGCTAGGGTCCTAAAACATCCGGGGCACGGGCCCCCTGAGCTGACTTCTGCACTGACGGTTACACACACTTTATATTATGTGTGTGTGTGTGTGCGTATATAAATATATATGTATATATATATTTTTAAACAGATGGTCATATAGGCTAGCATTTGAAATAGTGACTTGTGACTCACAGTTGACGTCTCCTCTGATCAGAGTCGCTCACTTTTCTCTTTTCCATTCGGTCCAAGCCATAAGCCTTCTCTCTCTTCAGAATCTGCCAGGAAAAACATTTTAGGCTCCTTGCTCCAGCACACACAGTAATTAGGTCTCCTCTGTGTCCTATCTGTGCTCCCATATAGTATAGGCCTTCTCTCTATCCCCACATAGTAGTAGCCCCCCTTCCCTCTGTGTCTGTGCCTCCATATAGTATATGTCCCTATGCAGCAGTCCTTATGTAATATATGGCCACCTGTTCAACACACCCTGTATAGTATATGCCCCCCGTGCATCAAACCACATATAGTATATGCCCCCTCTTCTGTGCAGCATCCCAATATAAAATATCCCCCCCAGCTGTGCAGCATCACCATATAGAACAGCCCCTCCTGCTGTGCAGCATCCCCATATAGCATATCCCCCCTGTTGTGCAGCATTCTCATATAGAATACCTCCTGCTGGGCAGCCAAATATAGTAGTAATGTCCTTTGCTGTGCCCTCCATATAGTAATAATGTCCCTTACTATGGCCCCATATAGTAATAATGTCCCCTGCTGTGCACCCATATTGTAATAATGTCCCCTGCTGTGTCCCCCATATAGTAATAATGGCCATGCTGTGCCCTCTATATAGTAATAATCTCCTCTGCTGTGCCCTCCATATAGTAATAATGTCCCTTGCTGTGGCCCCATATAGTAACAATGTCTCCTACTGTGCCTCCATATAGTAATAATGTCCCCTGCTGTGTCCCCCATATAGTAATAATGTCCCCTGCTGTGCCCCCCATATAGTAATAATGTCACTGCTGTGCCCTCCATATAGTAATAATGTCCCTTGCTGTGGCCCCATATAGTAACAATGTCTCCTACTGTGCCTCCATATAGTAATAATGTCCCCTGCTGTGTCCCCCATATAGTAATAATGTCCCCTGCTGTGCCCCCCATATAGTAATAATGTCACTGCTGTGCCCTCCATATAGTAATAATGTCACTGCTGTGCCCTCAATATAGTAATAATGTTATCTGCTGTGCCCTCCATATAGTAATCATGTCCCTTGCTATGGTCTCATATAGTAATAATGCCTCCTGCTGTGCCCCCATATAAGTAATAATGCCTCCTGCTGTACCCCCATATAGTAATAATGTCTCCTGCTGTGCCTCATATAGTAATAATGCCCCATGCTGTGCTACTCCACATTATAAAATGCCCCTACTGTGCCCCCTATAGTAAAAATGCCCCCTGCTGATCCTCTTATATAGTAATAATGTACCTGCTGTGCCTCCTATATAATAATAATGTGGTTGCTGTACCCACCATAGTAATAAAATTCCCCCTTCTGCCTGCAATAAACCTGACCCCTCCTACACACACTATATCCCACCTGACTCCCCCTAGACACACTATATTCCACTTGACTCCCCCCAGACACACTATATCCCACCTGACTACCCCTACACACACTATATCCCACCTGACCCCCCCCTAGACACACTATATCCCACCTGACTTTCCCTAGACACACTATATCCCACCTGACTACCCCTAGACACACTATATCCCACCTGACTACCCCTAGACACACTATATCCCACCTGACTACCCCTAGACACACTATATCCCACCTGACTACGCCTAGACATACTATATCCCACCTGACTACCCCTAGACACACTATATCCTACCTGACTACCCCTAGACACACTATATCCCACCTGACTATCCCTAGACACACTATATCCCACCTGACTACCCCTAGACACACTATATCCCACCTGACTTTCCCTAGACACACTATATCCCACCTGACTCCCCTCAGACGCACTATATCCCACCTGACTCCCCCTAGACGCACTATATCCCACCTGACTCCCCCTAGACGCACTATATCCCACCTGACTCCCCCTAGACGCACTATATCCCACCTGACTACCCCTAGACGCACTATATCCCACCTGACTACCCCTAGACACACTATATCCCACCTGACTACCCCTAGACACACTATATCCCACCTGACTACCCCTAGACACACTATATCCCACCTGACTTTCCCTAGACACACTATATCCCACCTGACTACCCCTAGACACACTATATCCCACCTGACTACCCCTAGACACACTATATCCCACCTGACTACCCCTAGACACACTATATCCCACCTGACTACCCCTAGACACACTATATCCCACCTGACTCCCCCCCCCCCACACACACACACACTCTATCCCACCTGACCCATACACACACTCACTGCCCCACCTGGCCCCCATCCCACATACTGGCCGCACCAGCCCGGTTTACATACTCACCAGATGGGTGCCGGTATCTTTATCAAGCTACCCGGTGCAGGGCCGTTTCTAGGAGCTCCCCCGCACTCAGCGCATCACCCATCTCCCTCCCCCTATCCCCTCTCTCCCCCGAGGCTGGACCCCAACGCACGCTGGGGACACGCTGCTGTGACGTCGTCCGGCCCTTCATTCATTGGACGGACGTCCGCAGCGGCTCCACACTCCTGCGGCGCCTCTCCCCTGCTTCCACACAGGCAGCTACACAGGCGGCGACTTGAACAACCGCCGGGGGATGTCATTTTAACCTCTGTGGCTGCCTGTGTGGAAGCAGGAGAGAGGCGCCGCAGGAGTGTGGAGCCGCTGCGGACGTCCGTCCAATGAATGAAGGGCCGGACGACGTCACAGCAGCGTGTCCCCAGCGTGCGTTGGGGTCCAGCCTCGGGGGAGAGAGGGGATAGGGGGAGGGAGATGGGTGATGCGCTGAGTGCGGGGGAGCTCCTAGAAACGGCCCTGCACCGGGTAGCTTGATGTCATGAGGCAAAAGATTCGGGGCAGTGATCTTCCTAGCCGGGGCACTGGCCCCGAATCTTAATGCCTAGCGACGCCACTGCCTCCATCACTGACACCCACAAGCCCAGTCCTCTCCTCTCCTCTGAGCGATGGCTTCTCCTCCATCACTGACACCCACAAGCCCAGTCCTCTCCTCTCCTCTGAGCGATGGCTTCTCCTCCATCACTGACACCCACAAGCCCAGTCCTCTCCTCTCCTCTGAGCGATGGCTTCTCCTCCATCACTGACACCCACAAGCCCAGTCCTCTCCTCCTCTGAGCGATGGCTTCTCCTCCATCACTGACACCCACAAGCCCAGTCCTCTCCTCTCCTCCTCTGAGCGATGGCTTCTCCTCCATCACTGACACCCACAAGCCCAGTCCTCTCCTCTCCTCCTCTGAGCGATGGCTTCTCCTCCATCACTGACACCCACAAGCCCAGTCCTCTCCTCTCCTCCATCACTGACACCCACAAGCCCAGTCCTCTCCTCTCCTCTGAGCGATGGCTTCTCCTCCATCACTGACACCCACAAGCCCAGTCCTCTCCTCCTCTGAGCGATGGCTTCTCCTCCATCACTGAGATCCACAAGCCCAGTCCTCTCCTCTCCTCTGAGCGATGGCTTCTCCTCCATCACTGACACCCACAAGCCCAGTCCTCTCCTCTCCTCTGAGCGATGGCTTCTCCTCCATCACTGACATCCACAAGCCCAGTCCTCTCCTCTCCTCTCCTCCTCTGAGCGATGGCTTCTCCTCCATCACTGACATCCACAAGCCCAGTCCTCTCCTCTCCTCTGAGCGATGGCTTCTCCTCCATCACTGACACCCACAAGCCCAGTCCTCTCCTCTCCTCTGAGCGATGGCTTCTCCTCCATCACTGACATCCACAAGCCCAGTCCTCTCCTCTCCTCTGAGCGATGGCTTCTCCTCCATCACTGACATCCACAAGCCCAGTCCTCTCCTCTCCTCTTCTCTGAGCGATGGCTTCTCCTCCATCACTGAGACCCACAAGCCCAGTCCTCTCCTCTCCTCTGAGCGATGGCTTCTCCTCCATCACTGACACCCACAAGCCCAGTCCTCTCCTCTCCTCTGAGCGATGGCTTCTCCTCCATCACTGACACCCACAAGCCCAGTCCTCTCCTCTCCTCTGAGCGATGGCTTCTCCTCCATCACTGACATCCACAAGCCCAGTCCTCTCCTCTGAGCGATGGCTTCTCCTCCATCACTGAGATCCACAAGCCCAGTCCTCTCCTCTCCTCTCCTCTCCTCTGAGCGATGGCTTCTCCTCCATCACTGAGATCCACAAGCCCAGTCCTCTCCTCTCCTCTCCTCTCCTCTCCTCTGAGCGATGGCTTCTCCTCCATCACTGACACCCACAAGCCCAGTCCTCTCCTCTCCTCCTCTGAGCGATGGCTTCTCCTCCATCACTGAGATCCACAAGCCCAGTCCTCTCCTCTCCTCTGAGCGATGGCTTCTCCTCCATCACTGACACCCACAAGCCCAGTCCTCTCCTCTCCTCTGAGCGATGGCTTCTCCTCCATCACTGACATCCACAAGCCCAGTCCTCTCCTCCTCTGAGCGATGGCTTCTCCTCCATCACTGAGATCCACAAGCCTAGTCCTCTCCTCTCCTCCTCTGAGCGATGGCTTCTCCTCCATCACTGACATCCACAAGCCCAGTCCTCTCCTCTCCTCCTCTGAGCTATGGCTTCTCCTCCATCACTGACATCCACAAGCCCAGTCCTCTCCTCTCCTCTGAGCGATGGCTTCTCCTCCATCACTGACATCCACAAGCCCAGTCCTCTCCTCTCCTCTGAGCGATGGCTTCTCCTCCATCACTGACATCCACAAGCCCAGTCCTGTTCTCTCCTCCTCTCAGCGATGGCTTCTCCTCCATCACTGACATCCACAAGCCCAGTCCTCTCCTCTCCTCTGAGCGATGGCTTCTCCTCCATCACTGACATCCACAAGCCCAGTCCTCTCCTCTGAGCGATGGCTTCTCCTCCATCACTGACATCCACAAGCCCAGTCCTCTCCTCTCCTCTGAGCGATGGCTTCTCCTCCATCACTGACACCCACAAGCCCAGTCCTCTCCTCTGATCGATGGCTTCTCCTCCATCACTGACATCCACAAGCCCAGTCCTCTCCTCTCCTCCTCTGAGCGATGGCTTCTCCTCCATCACTGACACCCACAAGCCCAGTCCTCTCCTCTCCTCCTCTGAGCGATGGCTTCTCCTCCATCACTGACATCCACAAGCCCAGTCCTCTCCTCTCCTCCATCACTGACATCCACAAGCCCAGTCGTCTCCTCTCCTCTGAGCGATGGCTTCTCCTCCATCACTGACACCCACAAGCCCAGTCCTCTCCTCTCCTCTCCTCCTCTGAGCGATGGCTTCTCCTCCATCACTGACACCCACAAGCCCAGTCCTCTCCTCTCCTCCTCTCAGCGATGGCTTCTCCTCCATCACTGACACCCACAAGCCCAGTCCTCTCCTCTCCTCTGAGCGATGGCTTCTCCTCCATCACTGACATCCACAAGCCCAGTCCTCTCCTCCTCTGAGCGATGGCTTCTCCTCCATCACTGACACCCACAAGCCCAGTCCTCTCCTCTCCTCCTCTGAGCGATGGCTTCTCCTCCATCACTGACACCCACAAGACCAGTCCTCTCCTCTCCTCCTCTGAGCGATGGCTTCTCCTCCATCACTGACACCCACAAGCCCAGTCCTCTCCTCTCCTCCTCTGAGCGATGGCTTCTCCTCCATCACTGACACCCACAAGACCAGTCCTCTCCTCTCCTCCTCTGAGCGATGGCTTCTCCTCCATCACTGACACCCACAAGCCCAGTCCTCTCCTCTGAGCGATGGCTTCTCCTCCATCACTGACATCCACAAGCCCAGTCCTCTCCTCTCCTCTGAGCGATGGCTTCTCCTCCATCACTGACATCCACAAGCCCAGTCCTCTCCTCTGAGCGATGGCTTCTCCTCCATCACTGACATCCACAAGCCCAGTCCTCTCCTCTCCTCTGAGCGATGGCTTCTCCTCCATCACTGACACCCACAAGCCCAGTCCTCTCCTCTGATCGATGGCTTCTCCTCCATCACTGACATCCACAAGCCCAGTCCTCTCCTCTCCTCCTCTGAGCGATGGCTTCTCCTCCATCACTGACACCCACAAGCCCAGTCCTCTCCTCTCCTCCTCTGAGCGATGGCTTCTCCTCCATCACTGACATCCACAAGCCCAGTCCTCTCCTCTCCTCCATCACTGACACCCACAAGACCAGTCCTCTCCTCTCCTCTGAGCGATGGCTTCTCCTCCATCACTGACACCCACAAGCCCAGTCCTCTCCTCTCCTCTCCTCCTCTGAGCGATGGCTTCTCCTCCATCACTGACACCCACAAGCCCAGTCCTCTCCTCTCCTCCTCTCAGCGATGGCTTCTCCTCCATCACTGACACCCACAAGCCCAGTCCTCTCCTCTCCTCTGAGCGATGGCTTCTCCTCCATCACTGACATCCACAAGCCCAGTCCTCTCCTCCTCTGAGCGATGGCTTCTCCTCCATCACTGACACCCACAAGCCCAGTCCTCTCCTCTCCTCCTCTGAGCGATGGCTTCTCCTCCATCACTGACACCCACAAGACCAGTCCTCTCCTCTCCTCCTCTGAGCGATGGCTTCTCCTCCATCACTGACATCCACAAGCCCAGTCCTCTCCTCTCCTCCTCTGAGCGATGGCTTCTCATCCATCACTGACACCCACAAGCCCAGTCCTCTCCTCTGAGCGATGGCTTCTCCTCCATCACTGACATCCACAAGCCCAGTCCTCTCCTCTTACCGATGGCTTCTTCTACATTACTGCGGGGGGGGGGCTCCTCCTGATTTATGTGGGGGGCTGGCTTCCTGCTCGTGTATGCATTGGGGGGGGCGCCTCCTGGTATATGTGAGGGGTGTGTCCACCATCTGGTGTGTGTGTGTGTGTGGGGGGGGGATGCGGCCTCCTCCTGGTGTATGAAGGGGGGTGGGGTCTGGCTCCTGTTGGCTTGCACTCCACCGCCATGTCTTGCGGGTGCTATAAATAGAGATTTGGCTCCTATGTCCATGTGTCTGGTGTAATAGAAGACAACAATTAGCTGACACGAACGATGTTCTGATCGTTGTCTGTCGTTATCTTTCAACATGTTAAAAGAAAAAGGACTTCAGCAGACCGTGGCTATCTTCAATGTTCTGCCCGGACGTTCTAGTGATCACCCGGGCAGCTCCCCTGGCTTTTACCCACTTGCTGCTGACACGTGTAATATGGAACGAGGAACAAGTGAGCGCTGACAGCTCCACTGCATTGCCCTGTGTAATAGGGGCTTTATTGTTAGCCCAGGAGAAGGGATTGCCAGTCACTGGCGGTCAGTAGTCACTGGCAGTCATTATCCTCAGGCGGTCAGTGGTCACTGGCTGGTCGGCAGCCTCGTGCAGTCAGCAGCGTCTCACGTTCTGCTTACATTACATTGTGTCTTTTTTTTCCAGTTCGTTTCACTTTATTAACCCCCAGACGACCCATGACGTAACTCTACGCCCTGGGTGTTTCTCCCGCTATGAAGCGCGCTCCGGAGCAGAGCGCGCCTCATAGGAGGTGGGGGCCGGCTGCAATCAGCAGCCGGGACCCCACTGGTAATGACACGCTGCAGCGATTGCGCTGCCACGTGTCATTAACCCCTTAAATGCCGCGGTCACTTACTGATCGGGACTGCGGGGGTCCCGATCGTTCAAACGGGCCGCCGGAGGTCTCTCACCTGCCTCCGTGCGGTCCGATCGGCGATCTGCTACACTGAGCCTGCACAGGCCGGCTCAATGAGCAGATCGCCGATAACACTGATCAATGCTATGCCTATGGCATAGCATTCATCAGTGTAGAAATCAAACTAGTCTATGTACAAGTCCCCCAAAGGGACTTCAAATGTGTAAAAAAAAAAAAAAGTTCAAAACACTATTACACTACCCCAAAGCCCCTCCCCCAATAAAAGTCTAAATCACCCCCCTTTCCTATTATATAAATAAAACATATAAAAATAAATAGATAAACATATAATATACCGTAGCGTGCGTAATTGTCCGATCTATTAAAATATAACAAGCGTCATTGTGATCGGTAAACGGCGTACACGAAAAGAGGGGGAAAAGTGCGCGGATTACCGATTTTATGTTACATTATATAGAAAAAAAAATTAATAAAAAGTGATCAAAATGTCCGATCTTCACAAATATGGTATTAATAAAAACTAGAGATCATGGCGGGAAAAATGACACCCCATACAGCCCCGTAGGTGAAAAAATAAAACCGTTATAAGCGTCACAATAGGCCCATTTTATTAATATTTAATTGCCCAAAAAAATACATATATAACATTAGAGAATCTGTGTAACCTGCATATGGATGTGTTCAGACTGACCTATAGAGTAATGGTATCATGTCGCTGTTACCATATAGTGCATTACGTAGACACAGGAACCCCCCAAACGTTACCATATTGCTCTTTTTTACGATTTCACCTATTTATATCTTCATACATAATATATTTGGGGGGTTCCATCATACATAATATATTTGGAATTCCATCATACATAATATATTTGGGGTTCCATCATACATAATATATTTGGGGTTCCGTCATACATAATATATTTGGGGGGTTCCATCATACATAATATATTTGGGGTTCCGTCATACATAATATATTTGGGGGGTTTCATCATACATAATATATTTGGGGTTCCATCATACATAATATATTTGGGGTTCCATCATACATAATATATTTGGGGTTCCATCATACATAATATATTTGGGGTTCCATCATACATAATATATTTGGGGTTCCATCATAAATAATATATTTGGGCTTCCATCATACATGTTACGGTAGAATGAATGACGCCATTACACAGTACAACTATTCCTGTAACAAATAAGCACTTACATGGCTTGTAGATAGAAAACTGAGAGTGCTGGAGCTCTTAGAAGGGGAGGAAGGAAAAACGGAAACACTAAGATCAAAATTTGCGCGGTCCACTGGGTCATTTTGGGCCTGGTCCTCAAAGGGTTAAATAGACATCAGTATAAAACATTGTATATAGAGCGGCGGGGGAGATCTTCCACTAATGACATCACTCTATCAGAGTCATCACATATGATGCCAGAACCAGAAGAACGGGCAGAGACACCAGAACGCCCACGAACAACAGGATACTCAGGATGGAGAATCTCCGAGAGCGGCGAGAGAGGGTGCCCCTCAACTCCTGGTCACATGCCTGCTCTGCCTGCCGGACAAAACATTGGTTAGGAGGGGTGAGTGCTGAACACAGAAAGAGAGAGAGAGCCAGAGGGGAGGGTGCAAGACAGAAAGCGAGAGGGGTGGGCACGGGACAGAGAGAGAGCGAGAGGTGTGGGCGCGGGATAGTGAGATCGAGAGAGGTGTGGGCACGGGACAGAGATCGAGAGAGGTAGGCGCGGGACAGTGAGATCGAGAGAGGTGTGGGCACGGGACAGAGAGAGAGCGAGAGGGGTGGGCGCGGGACAGTGAGATCGAGAGAGGGGTGGGCGCGGGACAGTGAGATCGAGAGGTGTGGGGACGGGACAGATCGAGAGGGGTACGGTGTATTGATAGAAGACGGCACTCTGTGGTAGCGATGGTGCACGTGGTAGGAGTTATCCCAAGTATAGGTGAGAGAGTCAATCCCGGCACACATCAGGTAGGTTTCTGCTATTTTATTGGCATAACAAGTGCAGTATGTACAGGAGACAGAGATACGGCCGGCGAGCCTCAGCCGGCAGCTTCACAGTATCTAGAGGAGCGCATCACAGGAATGGTGAGTTCGGTTTTAAGGACAAGTCATATGACTTGTCCTTATAACCGAACTCACCATTCCTGTGATGCGCTCCTCTAGATACTGTGAAGCTGCCGGCTGAGGCTCGCCGGCCGTATCTCTGTCTCCTGTACATACTGCACTTGTTATGCCAATAAGATCGAGAGGGGTAGGCGCGGGACAGTGAGAACGAGAGAGGTGTGGGCACGGGACAGAGATAGAGAGAGGTGTGGGCACGGGACAGAGATCGAGGGGTAGGCGCGGGACAGTGAGATCGAGAGAGGCGTGGGCACGGGACAGAGATAGAGAGAGGTGTGGGCACGAGACAGAGATCGAGAGGGGTAGGCGCGGGACAGTGAGAACTAGAGAGGTGTGGGCACGGGACAGAGATAGAGAGAGGTGTGGGCACGGGACAGAGATCGAGGGGTAGGCGCGGGACAGTGAGATCGAGAGAGGCGTGGGCACGGGACAGAGATAGAGAGAGGTGTGGGCACGGGACAGAGATCGAGGGGTAGGCGCGGGACAGTGAGATCGAGAGAGGTGTGGGCACGGGACAGAGAGAGAGGGGTGGGCACGGGACAGAGAGAGAGTGAGAGGGATGGGCGCGGGACAGTGAGATCGAGAGAGGGGTGGGCGCGGGACAGTGATATCGAGAGGTGTGGGCACAGGACAGATCGAGAGAGGTGTGGGCACGGGACAGAGAGAGAGGGGTGGGCGCGGGACAGTGAGATCGAGAGGTGTGGGCACGGGACAGAGATCGAGAGAGGTGTGGGCACGGGATAGAGATCGAGAGGGGTGGGCACGGGACAGAGAGAGAGGGGTGGGCGCGGGACAGTGAGATCGAGAGGTGTGGGCACGGGACAGAGATCGAGAGAGGTGTGGGCACGGGATAGAGATCGAGAGGGGTGGGTGCGGGACAGTGAGATCGAGAGAGGTGTGGGCACGGGACAGAGAGAGAGGGGTGGGCGCGGGACAGTGAGATCGAGAGGTGTGGGCACGGGACAGAGATCGAGAGAGGTGTGGGCACGGGATAGAGATCGAGAGGGGTAGGCGCGGGACAGTGAGATCGAGAGAGGTGTGGGCACGGGACAGAGAGAGAGCGAGAGGGGTGGGCGCGGGACAGTGAGATCGAGAGAGGTGTGGGCACGGGACAGAGAGAGAGCGAGAGGGGTGGGCGCGGGACAGTGAGATCGAGAGGTGTGGGCACGGGACAGAGATCGAGAGAGGGATGGGCGCGGGAGAGTGAGATTGAGAGAGGTGTGGGCGCGGGACAGATAGACAGTGGGGTGGGCGCGGGACAGATCGACAGTGGGGTAGGCGCGGGACAGATCGACAGAGGGGTGGGCGCGGGACAGATCGACAGTGGGGTGGGCGCGGGACAGATCGACAGAGGGGTGGGCGCGGGACAGAGCGAGAGCGAGGGGCAGAGGACAGACCTTGGGGGTCAGCACTTACCTGCAGAGCCAGGATTAGAGCCTTGATCCCCACACAGGAGACTCCACACACGATGCTCACTATGGCCAATCTCCGCAGGCTGCAGGAGGGGAAAAACCCACAGTCCTTCCTTCTGTTGTGCTTGGAGTTTGGGGGGCGCAGGGGGGCGCTGACCAGGACCTTGAATTCCTCCTCTTTTGCTCCATTTTTAAGTTTCTCCTCAGTAGAGATTGGCCGATCCTGTGATGGGACCAGAGGGCAAAATGTAGGATTCCAGGACACGTTCCACTACAAATTACATTGTAACAAGAGCTGATATTGCAGCACCCCGGGCAGGCTCCCCATCTACCCCCACAACAAGAGCCGACAATGCAGCACCCCGTGCCGGCTCCCCATCTACCCCCACAACAAGAGCCGACAATGCTGCACCCGGGCAGGCTCCCCATCTACCCCCACAACAAGAGTCGACAATGCTGCACCCCGGGCCGGCTCCCCATCTACCCCCACAACAAGAGCCAAAAATGCTGCACCCCGGGCAGGCTCCCCATCTACCCCCACAACAAGAGCCGACAATGCTGCACCCCGGGCAGGCTCCCCATCTACCCCCACAACAAGAGCCGACAATGCTGCACCCCGGGCCGCCTCCCCATCTACCCCCACAACAAGAGCCGACAATGCTGCACCCCGGGCAGGCTCCCCATCTACCCCCACAACAAGAGCCGACAATGCTGCACCCGGGCCGGCTCCCCATCTACCCCCACAACAAGAGCCGACAATGCTGCACCCCGGGCAGGCTCCCCATCTACCCCCACAACAAGAGCCGACAATGCAGCACCCCGGGCAGGCTCCCCATCTACCCCCACAACAAGAGCCGACAATGCAGCACCCCGGGCAGGCTCCCCATCTACCCCCACAACAAGAGCCGACAATGCTGCACCCCGGGCCGGCTCCCCATCTACCCCCACAACAAGAGCCGACAATGCTGCACCCCGGGCAGGCTCCCCATCTACCCCCACAACAAGAGCCGACAATGCTGCACCCCGGGCCGCCTCCCCATCTACCCCCACAACAAGAGCTGATATTGCAGCACCCCGGGCAGGCTCCCCATCTACCCCCACAACAAGAGCCGACAATGCTGCACCCCGGGCCGCCTCCCCATCTACCCCCACAACAAGAGCCGACAATGCTGCACCCCGGGCAGGCTCCCCATCTACCCCCACAACAAGAGCCGACAATGCTGCACCCCGGGCAGGCTCCCCATCTACCCCCACAACAAGAGCCGACAATGCTGCACCCGGGCCGGCTCCCCATCTACCCCCACAACAAGAGCCGACAATGCTGCACCCCGGGCAGGCTCCCCATCTACCCCCACAACAAGAGCCGACAATGCTGCACCCGGGCCGGCTCCCCATCTACCCCCACAACAAGAGCCGACAATGCTGCACCCCGTGCCGGCTCCCCATCTACCCCCACAACAAGAGCCGACAATGCTGCACCCGGGCCGGCTCCCCATCCTCCTATCATAAAATACCTGAGCCAGGTACGTGTGCCCCTTCTCCGGGTGAGAATCCTGCCTTATAGCCAGTGGTGCCGCACTCCAGCCTGATAGGAGAAGGTATAGTACAGGCGACATCCCTGCCCCCCGTACCTTTGGCTCCTGTGCCTCAGTCATGTTCTCTCATCCTGCAGGTGCAGAGCGGTGGATGCAGAGGACTCTGCTTGGTGCGGGTTCTGGAGCCGGTGGATGCAGAGGACTCTGCTTGGTGTGGGTCCTGGAGCGGTGGATGCAGAGGACTCTGCTTGGTGTGGGTTCTGGAGCCGGTGGATGCAGAGGACTCTGCTTGGTGCGGGTTCTGGAGCGGTGGATGCAGAGGTCTCTGCCTGGTGTGGGTTCTGGAGCGGTGGATGCAGAGGACTCTGCTTGGTGTGGGTCCTGGAGCGGTGGATGCAGAGGACTCTGCTTGGTGCGGGTTCTGGAGCGGTGGATGCAGAGGACTCTGCTTGGTGTGGGTCCTGGAGCGGTGGATGCAGAGGACTCTGCCTGGTGTGGGTTCTGGAGCGGTGGATGCAGAGGACTCTGCTTGGTGCGGGTTCTGGAGCGGTGGATGCAGAGGACTCTGCTTGGTGTGGGTTCTGGAGCGGTGGATGCAGAGGACTCTGCCTGGTGCGGGTTCTGGAGCGGTGTTGTTCCCCACAGACAATGACTGTGTCAGACAGGTATGACATACCTGGGCAAGGTGTGGGACTCTCGCTGTGACTCACAGCCCCTGGAATGAAGCCGCATTCTTCTGTCTAGGCCCATCCCCTGCTCCTCTCTCTGCCCTGTGTATGAGAAGGAAAACAATGATACTGATACCTCACCGGGAAAGTCTCGTGAAAATATGTACAAGGTAATGATGACATCAGATCATGGATCAGTAGCCAAGACAGGGCAGGAGAGAGCTGTGTATGTGTGAGGTATGAGGGGAGAGGACGTTCATAGTGTGCGGTGTGAGGTATGAGGGGAGAGGACGTTCATAGTGTGCGGTGTAAGGTATGAGAGTAGAGGACGTTCATAGTGTGCGGTGTGAGGTATGAGGGGAGAGGACGTTCATACTGTGAGGTATGAGGGGAGAGGACGTTCATAGTGTGCGGTGTAAGGTATGAGGGGAGAGGACGTTCATACTGTGCGGTGTAAGGTATGAGGGGAGAGGACGTTCATAGTGTGCGGTGTAAGGTATGAGGGGAGAGGACGTTCATAGTGTGAGGTATGAGGGGAGAGGACGTTCATAGTGTGCGGTGTAAGGTATGAGGGGAGAGGACGTTCATAGTGTGCGGTGTGAGGTATGAGGGGAGAGGGTGTTCATAGTGTGAGGTATGAGGGGAGAGGACGTTCATAGTGTGAGGTATGAAGGGAGAGGATGTTCATAGTGTGAGGTATGAGGGAAGAGGATGTTCATAGTGTGAGGTATGAGGGGAGAGGATGTTCATAGTGTGAGGTATGAGGGGAGAGGACGTTCACAGTGTGAGGTATGAGGGGAGAGGACGTTCATAGTGTGAGGTATGAGGGGAGAGGACGTTCATAATGTGCGGTGTAAGGTATGAGAGTAGAGGACGTTCATACTGTGCGGTGTGAGGTATGAGGGTGGAGGACGTTCATAGTGTGCGGTGTAAGGTATGAGGGGAGAGGACGTTCATACTGTGCGGTGTAAGGTATGAGGGGAGAGGACGTTCAGAGTGTGAGGTGAGGTGAGAGGACGTTCACAGTGTGCGGTGTCATAGTGTGCAGTGTGAGGTATGAGGGGAGAGGACGTTCATAGTATGAGGGGAGAGGACGTTCATAGTGTGCGGTGTAAGGTATGAGGGGAGAGGACGTTCATAGTGTGCGGTGTAAGGTATGAGGGGAGAGGACGTTCATACTGTGCGGTGTGAGGTATGAGGTTGGAGGACGTTCATAGTGTGCCATGTAAGGTACGAGGGGAGAGGACGTTCATACTGTGCGGTGTAAGGTATGAGGGGAGAAGACGTTCATAGTGTGCGGTGTAAGGTATGAGGGGAGAGGACGTTCATACTGTGCGGTGTGAGGTATGAGGGGAGAGGACGTTCATAGTGTGAGGTATGAGGGGAGAGGACGTTCATAGTGTGAGGTATGAGGGGAGAGGACGTTCATACTGTGCGGTGTAAGGTATGAGGGTAGAGGACGTTCATAGTGTGCGGTGTAAGGTATGAGGGGAGAGGACGTTCATAGTGTGAGGTATGAGGGGAGAGGACGTTCATACTGTGCGGTGTGAGGTATGAGGGGAGAGGACGTTCACAGTGTGAGGTATGAGGGGAGAGGACGTTCATAGTGTGAGGTATGAGAGTAGAGGACGTTCATAGTGTGAGGTATGAGGGGAGAGGACGTTCACAGTGTGAGGTATGAGGGGAGAGGACGTTCATAGTGTGAGGTATGAGAGTAGAGGACGTTCATAGTGTGAGGTATGAGGGGAGAGGACGTTCACAGTGTGAGGTATGAGGGGAGAGGACATTCATAGTGTGAGGTATGAGGGGAGAGGACGTTCATAGTGTGAGGTATGAGGTGAGAGGATGTTCACAGTGTGAGGTATGAGAGTAGAGGACGTTCATAGTGTGAGGTATGAGGGGAGAGGACGTTCATAGTGTGAGGTATGAGAGTAGAGGACGTTCATAGTGTGAGGTATGAGGGGAGAGGACGTTCATAGTGTGAGGTATGAGGGGAGAGGACGTTCACAGTGTGAGGTATGAGGGGAGAGGACGTTCACAGTGTGAGGTATGAGAGTAGAGGACGTTCATAGTGTGAGGTATGAGGGGAGAGGACGTTCACAGTGTGAGGTATGAGAGAAGAGGACGTTCATAGTGTGAGGTAGGGGAGAGGACGTTCACAGTGTGAGGTATGAGGGGAGAGGACGTTCATACTGTGCGGTGTGAGGTATGAGGGGAGAGGACGTTCATAGTGTGAGGTATGAGGGGAGAGGACGTTCATAGTGTGAGGTATGAGGGGAGAGGACGTTCATACTGTGCGGTGTAAGGTATGAGGGTAGAGGACGTTCATAGTGTGCGGTGTAAGGTATGAGGGGAGAGGACGTTCATAGTGTGAGGTATGAGGGGAGAGGACGTTCATACTGTGCGGTGTGAGGTATGAGGGGAGAGGACGTTCACAGTGTGAGGTATGAGGGGAGAGGACGTTCATAGTGTGAGGTATGAGAGTAGAGGACGTTCATAGTGTGAGGTATGAGGGGAGAGGACGTTCACAGTGTGAGGTATGAGGGGAGAGGACGTTCATAGTGTGCGGTGTGAGGTATGAGAGTAGAGGACGTTCATAGTGTGAGGTATGAGGGGAGAGGACGTTCATAGTGTGAGGTATGAGGGGAGAGGACGTTCACAGTGTGAGGTATGAGGGGAGAGGACGTTCACAGTGTGAGGTATGAGAGTAGAGGACGTTCATAGTGTGAGGTATGAGGGGAGAGGACGTTCACAGTGTGAGGTATGAGAGAAGAGGACGTTCATAGTGTGAGGTAGGGGAGAGGACGTTCACAGTGTGAGGTATGAGGGGAGAGGACGTTCATAGTGTGAGGTATGAGAGTAGAGGACGTTCATAGTGTGAGGTATGAGGGGAGAGGACGTTCACAGTGTGAGGTATGAGGGGAGAGGACGTTCATAGTGTGAGGTATGAGAGTAGAGGACGTTCATAGTGTGAGGTATGAGGGGAGAGGACGTTCATAGTGTGAGGTATGAGGGGAGAGGACGGGTAGATATGAACGAAATAATGTTCTCTACTGCGAGCGGTGAGGGACAAATTAGGTGAGAATTCAGCTGTTGAGAGGAGAACTATATACCCCCAGCCCGGACTATATACCCCCAGCCCGGACTATATACCCCCAGCCCGGACTATATACCCCCAGCCCGGACTATATACCCCCAGCCCGGACTATATACCCCCAGCCCGGACTATATACCCCCAGCCCGGACTACATACCCCCAGCCCGGACTATATACCCCCAGCCCAGACTATACCCGGTGTATATACCCCCAGCCCAGACTATACCCGGTGTAACATAGTATATACCCCCAGCCCACACTATACCCGGTGTAACAGAGTATATACCCCCAGCCCAGACTATACCCGGTGTAACAGAGTATATACCCCCAGCCCAGACTATACCGGGTGTAACAGAGTATATACCCCCAGCCCAGACTATACCCGGTGTAACAGAGTATATACCCCCAGCCCAGACTATACCAGGTGTAACAGAGTATATACCCCCAGCCCAGACTATACCCGGTGTATATACCCCCAGCCCAGACTATACCCGGTGTATATACCCCCAGCCCAGACTATACCCGGTGTATATACCCCCAGCCCAGACTATACCCGGTGTAACAGAGTATATACCCCCAGCCCAGACTATACCCGGTGTAACAGAGTATATACCCCCAGCCCAGACTATACCCGGTGTAACAGAGTATATACCCCCAGCCCAGACTATACCCGGTGTAACAGAGTATATACCCCCAGCCCAGACTATACCCGGTGTATATACCCCCAGCCCAGACTATACCCGGTGTATATACCCCCAGCCCAGACTATACCCGGTGTAACAGAGTATATACCCCCAGCCCAGACTATACCCGGTGTAACAGAGTATATACCCCCAGCCCAGACTATACCCGGTGTATATACCCCCAGCCCAGACTATACCCGGTGTAACAGAGTATATACCCCCAGCCCAGACTATACCCGGTGTAACAGAGTATATACCCCCAGCCCAGACTATACCCGGTGTATATACCCCCAGCCCAGACTATACCCGGTGTATATACCCCCAGCCCGGACTATATACCCCCAGCCCGGACTATATACCCCCAGCCCGGACTATATACCCCCAGCCCGGACTATATACCCCCAGCCCGGACTATATACCCCCAGCCCGGACTATATACCCCCAGCCCGGACTATATACCCCCAGCCCGGACTATATACCCCCAGCCCGGACTACATACCCCCAGCCCGGACTATATACCCCCAGCCCGGACTACATACCCCCAGCCCGGACTACATACCCCCAGCCCGGACTACATACCCCCAGCCCGGACTACATACCCCCAGCCCGGACTACATACCCCCAGCCCGGACTACATACCCCCAGCCCGGACTATATACCCCCAGCCCGGACTATATACTCCCAGCCCGGACTATATACCCCCAGCCCGGACTATACCCGGTGTAACAGAGTATATACCCCCAGCCCAGACTATACCCGGTGTAACAGAGTATATACCCCCAGCCCAGACTATACCCGGTGTAACAGAGTATATACCCCCAGCCCAGACTATACCCAGTGTAACAGAGTATATACCCCCAGCCCAGACTATACCCGATGTAACAGAGTATATACCCCCAGCCTAGACTATACCCGGTGTATATACCCCCAGCCCAGACTATACCCGGTGTAACAGAGTATATACCCCCAGCCTAGACTATACCCGGTGTAACAGAGTATATACCCCCAGCCCAGACTATACCCGGTGTATATACCCCCAGCCCAGACTATACCCAGTGTAACAGAGTATATACCCCCAGCCCAGACTATACCTGGTGTAACAGAGTATATACCCCCAGCCCAGACTATACCCGGTGTATATACCCCCAGCCCAGACTATACCCGGTGTAACAGAGTATATACCCCCAGCCCAGACTATACCGGGTGTAACAGAGTATATACCCCCAGCCCAGACTATACCGGTGTAACAGAGTATATACCCCCAGCCCAGACTATACCCGGTGTAACAGAGTATATACCCCCAGCCCAGACTATACCGGGTGTAACAGAGTATATACCCCCAGCCCAGACTATACCGGGTGTAACAGAGTATATACCCCCAGCCCAGACTATACCGGTGTAACAGAGTATATACCCCCAGCCCAGACTATACCCGGTGTAACAGAGTATATATCCCCAGCCCAGACTATACCCGGTGTAACAGAGTATATATCCCCAGCCCAGACTATACCCGGTGTATATACCCCCAGCCCGGACTATACCCGGTGTATTTACCCCCAGCCCAGACTATACCCGGTGTAATAGAGTATATACCCCCAGCCCAGACTATACCCGATGTATATACCCCCAGCCCAGACTATACCCGGTGTATATACCCCCAGCCCAGACTATACCCGGTGTATATACCCCCAGCCCAGACTATACCCGGTGTAACAGAGTATATACCCCCAGCCCAGACTATACCCGGTGTAACAGAGTATATACCCCCAGCCCAGACTATACCCGGTGTAACAGAGTATATACCCCCAGCCCAGACTATACCCGGTGTAACAGAGTATATACCCCCAGCCCAGACTATACCCGGTGTATATACCCCCAGCCCAGACTATACCCGGTGTAACAGAGTATATACCCCCAGCCCAGACTATACCCGCTGTAACAGAGTATATACCCCCAGCACAGACTATACCCGGTGTATATACCCACAGCCCAGACTATACCCGGTGTAACAGAGTATATACCCCCAGCCCAGACTATACCCGGTGTAATAGAGTATATACCCCCAGGCCAGACTATACCCGGTGTAACAGAGTATATACCCCCAGCCCAGACTATACCCGGTGTAACAGAGTATATACCCCCAGCCCAGACTATACCCGGTGTAACAGAGTATATACCCCCAGCCCAGACTATACCCAGTGTAACAGAGTATATACCCCCAGCCCAGACTATACCCGGTGTATATACCCCCAGCCCAGACTATACCCGGTGTATATACCCCCAGCCCAGACTATACCCGGTGTAACAGAGTATATACCCCCAGCCCAGACTATACCCGGTGTATATACCCCCAGCCCAGACTATACCCGGTGTAACAGAGTATATACCCCCAGCCCAAACTATACCCGGTGTAACAGAGTATATACCCCCAGCCCAGACTATACCCGGTGTAACAGAGTATATACCCCCAGCCCAGACTATACCCGGTGTAACAGAGTATATACCCCCAGCCCAGACTATACCCGGTGTATATACCTCCAGCCCAGACTATACCCGGTGTAACAGAGTATATATCCCCAGCCCAGAGTATACCCGGTGTAACAGAGTATATATCCCCAGCCCAGACTATACCCGGTGTATATACCCCCAGCCCAGACTATACCCGGTGTATATACCCCCAGCCCAGACTATACCCGGTGTAACAGAGTATATACCCCCAGCCCAGACTATACCCGGTGTATATACCCCCAGCCCAGACTATACCCGGTGTAACAGAGTATATACCACCAGCCCAGACTATACCCGGTGTAACATAGTATATACCCCCAGCCCAGACTATACCCGGTGTAACAGAGTATATACCCCCAGCCCAGACTATACCCGGTGTATATAACCCCAGCCCAGACTATACCCGGTGTAACAGAGTATATACCCCCAGCCCAGACTATACCCGGTGTAACAGAGTATATACCACCAGCCCAGACTATACCCGGTGTAACAGAGTATATACCCCCAGCCCAGACTATACCCGGTGTATATACCCCCAGCCCAGACTATACCCGGTGTAACAGAGTATATACCCCCAGCCCAGACTATACCCGGTGTAACAGAGTATATACCCCCAGCCCAGACTATACCGGTGTAACAGAGTATATACCCCCAGCCTAGACTATACCCGGTGTAACAGAGTATATACCCCCAGCCCAGACTATACCCGGTGTATATACCCCCAGCCCGGACTATACCCGGTGTAACAGAGTATATACCCCCAGCCCAGACTATACCCGGTGTAACAGAGTATATACCCCCAGCCCAGACTATACCCGGTGTATATACCCCCAGCCCAGACTATACCCGGTGTATATACCCCCAGCCCAGACTATACCCGGTGTAACAGAGTATATACCCCCAGCCCAGACTATACCCGGTGTAACAGAGTATATACCACCAGCCCAGACTATACCCGGTGTAACAGAGTATATACCCCCAGCCCAGACTATACCCGGTGTATATACCCCCAGCCCAGACTATACCCGGTGTAACAGAGTATATACCCCCAGCCCAGACTATACCCGGTGTATATACCCCCAGCCCAGACTATACCCGGTGTAACAGAGTATATACCCCCAGCCCAGACGATACCCGGTGTAACAGAGTATATACCCCCAGCCCAGACTATACCGGTGTAACAGAGTATATACCCCCAGCCTAGACTATACCCGGTGTAACAGAGTATATACCCCCAGCCCAGACTATACCCGGTGTATATACCCCCAGCCCGGACTATACCCGGTGTAACAGAGTATATACCCCCAGCCCAGACTATACCCGGTGTAACAGAGTATATACCCCCAGCCCAGACTATACCCGGTGTAACAGAGTATATACCCCAGCCCAGACTATACCCGGTGTATATACCCCCAGCCCAGACTATACCTGGTGTAACAGAGTATATACCCCCAGCCCAGACTATACCCGGTGTATATACCCCCAGCCCAGACTATACCCGGTGTAACAGAGTATATACCCCCAGCCCAGACTATACCCGGTGTATATACCTCCAGCCCAGACTATACCCGGTGTAACAGAGTATATATCCCCAGCCCAGAGTATACCCGGTGTAACAGAGTATATATCCCCAGCCCAGACTATACCCGGTGTATATACCCCCAGCCCAGACTATACCCGGTGTAAATACCCCCAGCCCAGACTATACCCGGTGTAACAGAGTATATACCCCCAGCCCAGACTATACCCGGTGTATATACCCCCAGCCCAGACTATACCCGGTGTAACAGAGTATATACCACCAGCCCAGACTATACCCGGTGTAACATAGTATATACCCCCAGCCCAGACTATACCCGGTGTAACAGAGTATATACCCCCAGCCCAGACTATACCCGGTGTATATAACCCCAGCCCAGACTATACCCGGTGTAACAGAGTATATACCCCCAGCCCAGACTATACCCGGTGTAACAGAGTATATACCACCAGCCCAGACTATACCCGGTGTAACAGAGTATATACCCCCAGCCCAGACTATACCCGGTGTATATACCCCCAGCCCAGACTATACCCGGTGTAACAGAGTATATACCCCCAGCCCAGACTGTACCCGGTGTAACAGAGTATATACCCCCAGCCCAGACTATACCCGGTGTAACAGAGTATATACCCCCAGCCCAGACTATACCGGTGTAACAGAGTATATACCCCCAGCCTAGACTATACCCGGTGTAACAGAGTATATACCCCCAGCCCAGACTATACCCGGTGTATATACCCCCAGCCCGGACTATACCCGGTGTAACAGAGTATATACCCCCAGCCCAGACTATACCCGGTGTATATACCCCCAGCCCAGACTATACCCGGTGTAACAGAGTATATACCCCCAGCCCAGACTATACCCGGTGTATATACCCCCAGCCCAGACTATACCCGGTGTATATACCCCCAGCCCAGACTATACCTGGTGTAACAGAGTATATACCCACAGCCCAGACTATACCCGGTGTATATACCCCCAGCCCAGACTATACCCGGTGTAACAGAGTATATACCCCCAGCCCAGACTATACCCGGTGTATATACCCCCAGCCCAGACTATACCCGGTGTATATACCCCCAGCCCAGACTATACCCGGTGTAACAGAGTATATACCCCCAGCCCAGACTATACCCGATGTATATACCCCCAGCCCAGACTATACCCGGTGTAACAGAGTATATACCCCCAGCCCAGACTATACCCAGTGTATATACCCCCAGCCCAGACTATACCCGGTGTAACAGAGTATATACCCCCAGCCCAAACTATACCCGGTGTAACAGAGTATATACCCCCAGCCCAGACTATACCCGGTGTATATACCCCCAGCCCAGACTATACCCGGTGTAACAGAGAATATACCCCCAGCCCAGACTATACCCGGTGTAACAGAGTATATATCCCCAGCCCTGACTATACCCAGTGTAACAGAGTATATACCCCCAGCCCAGACTATACCCGGTGTAACAGAGTATATACCCCCAGCCCAGACTATACCCGGTGTAACAGAGTATATACCCCCAGCCCAGACTATACCCGGTATAACAGAGTATATACCCCCAGCCCGGACTATACCCGGTGTAACAGAGTATATACCCCCAGCCCAGACTATACCGGGTGTAACAGAGTATATACCCCCAGCCCAGACTATACCCGGTGTATATACCCCCAGCCCAGACTATACCCGGTGTAACAGAGTATATACCCCCAGCCCAGACTATGCCCGGTGTAACAGAGTATATACCCCCAGCCCAGACTATACCCGGTGTATATACCCCCAGCCCAGACTATACCGGTGTAACAGAGTATATACCCCCAGCCTAGACTATACCCGGTGTATATACCCCCAGCCCAGACTATACCCGGTGTAACAGAGTATATACCCCCGGCCCAGACTATACCCGGTGTAACAGAGTATATACCCCCAGCCCAGACTATACCCGGTGTATATACCCCCAGCTCAGACTATACCCGGTGTATATACCCCCAGCCCAGACTATACCCGATGTAACAGAGTATATACCCCCAGCCCAGACTATACCCGGTGTATATACCCCCAGCCCAGACTATACCCGGTGTAACAGAGTATATACCCCCAGCCCAGACTATACCCGGTGTAACAGAGTATATACCCCCAGCCCAGACTATACCCGGTGTAACAGAGTATATACCCCCAGCCCAGACTATACCGGGGGTATATACCCCCAGCCCAGACTATACCCGGTGTAACAGAGTATATACCCCCAGCCCAGACTATACCGGGGGTATATACCCCCAGCCCAGACTATACCCGGTGTATATACCCCCAGCCCAGACTATACCCGGTGTAACAGAGTATATACCCCCAGCCTAGACTATACCCGGTGTATATACCCCCAGCCCAGACTATACCCGGTGTAACAGAGTATATATCCCCAGCCCAGACTATACCCGATGTATATACCCCCAGCCCAGACTATACCCGGTGTAACAGAGTATATACCCCCAGCCCAGACTATACCCGGTGTAACAGAGTATATACCCCCAGCCTAGACTATACCCGGTGTAACAGAGTATATACCCCCAGCCCAGACTATACCCGGTGTAACAGAGTATATACCCCCAGCCTAGACTATACCCGGTGTAACAGAGTATATATCCCCAGCCCAGACTATACCCAGTGTAACAGAGTATATACCCCCAGCCCAGACTATACTCGGTGTAACAGAGTATATACCCCCAGCCCAGACTATACCCGGTGTAACAGAGTATATACCCCCAGCCCAGACTATACCCGGTGTAACAGAGTATATACCCCCAGCCCAGACTATACCGGGGGTATATACCCCCAGCCCAGACTATACCCGGTGTAACAGAGTATATACCCCCAGCCCAGACTATACCCGGTGTAACAGAGTATATAGCCCCAGCCCAGACTATACCCGGTGTAACAGAGTATATACCCCCAGCCCAGACTATACCCGGTGTAACAGAGTATATACCCCCAGCCCAGACTATACCCGGTGTAACAGAGTATATACCCCCAGCCCAGACTATACCCGGTGTAACAGAGTATATACCCCCAGCCCAGACTATACCCGGTGTATATACCCCCAGCCCAGACTATACCCGGTGTAACAGAGTATATACCCCCAGCCCAGACTATACCCGGTGTAACAGAGTATATACCCCCAGCCCAAACTATACCCGGTGTAACAGAGAATATACCCCCAGCCCAGACTATACCCGGTGTAACAGAGTATATACCCCCAGCCCAGACTATACCCGGTGTATATACCCCCAGCCCAGACTATACCCGGTGTAACAGAGTATATACTCCCAGCCCAGACTATACCCGGTGTATATACCCCCAGCCCAGACTATACCCGGTGTATATACCCCCAGCCCAGACTATACCCAGTGTAACAGAGTATATACCCCAGCCCAGACTATACCCGGTGTAACAGAGTATATACTCCCAGCCCAGACTATACCCGGTGTATATACCCCCAGCCCAGACTATACCCGGTGTATATACCCCCAGCCCAGACTATACCCGGTGTATATACCCCCAGCCCAGACTATACCCGGTGTATATACCCCCAGTCCAGACTATACCCGGTGTAACAGAGTATATACCCCCAGCCCAGACTATACCCGGTGTAACAGAGTATATACCCCCAGCCCAGACTATACCCGGTGTATATACCCCCAGCCCAGACTATACCCGGTGTATATACCCCCAGCCCAGACTATACCCGATGTAACAGAGTATATACCCCCAGCCCAGACTATACCCGGTGTATATACCCCCAGCCCAGACTATACCGGATGTAATAGAGTATATACCCCCAGCCCAGACTATACCCGGTGTAACAGAGTATATACCCCCAGCCCAGACTATACCCGATGTAACAGAGTATATACCCCCAGCCCAGACTATACCCGGTGTAACAGAGTATATACCCCCAGCCCAGACTATACCCGGTGTAACAGAGTATATACCCCCAGCCCAGACTATACCCAGTGTATATACCCCCAGCCCAGACTATACCCGGTGTATATACCCCCAGCCCAGACTATACCCGGTGTATATACCCCCAGCCCAGACTATACCCGGTGTAACAGAGTATATACCCCCAGCCCAGACTATACCCGGTGTAACAGAGTATATACCCCCAGCCCAGACTATACCCGGTGTAACAGAGTATATACCCCCCGCCCAGACTACACCCGTGTAACAGAGTATATACCCCCAGCCCAGACTATACCCGGTGTATATACCCCCAGCCCAGACTATACCCGGTGTAACAGAGTATATACCCCCAGCCCAGACTATACCCGGTGTAACAGAGTATATACCCCCAGCCCAGACTATACCCGGTGTATATACCCCCAGCCCAGACTATACCCGGTGTAACAGAGTATATACCCCCAGCCCAGACTATACCCGGTGTAACAGAGTATATACCCCCAGCCCAGACTATACCCGGTGTAACAGAGTATATACCCCCAGCCCAGACTATACCCGGTGTAACAGAGTATATACCCCCAGCCCACACTATACCCGGTGTATATACCCCCAGCCCAGACTATACCCGGTGTAACAGAGTATATACCCCCAGCCCAGACTATACCCGGTGTATATACCCCCAGCCCAGACTATACCCGGTGTAACAGAGTATATACCCCCAGCCCAGACTATACCCGGTGTAACAGAGTATATACCCCCAGCCCAGATTATACCCGGTGTAACAGAGTATATACCCCCAGCCCAAACTATACCTGGTGTATATACCCCCAGCACAGACTATACCCGGTGTATATACCCCCAGCCCAGACTATACCCGGTGTAACAGAGTATACACCCCCAGCCCAGACTATACCCGGTGTATATACCCCCAGCCCAGACTATACCCGGTGTAACAGAGTATATACCCCCAGCCCAGACTATACCCGGTGTAACAGAGTATATACCCCCAGCCCAGACTATACCCGGTGTAACAGAGTATATACCCCCCGCCCAGACTACACCCGGTGTAACAGAGTATATACCCCCAGCCCAGACTATACCCGGTGTATATACCCCCAGCCCAGACTATACCCGGTGTAACAGAGTATATACCCCCAGCCCAGACTATACCCGGTGTAACAGAGTATATACCCCCAGCCCAGACTATACCCGGTGTATATACCCCCAGCCCAGACTATACCCGGTGTAACAGAGTATATACCCCCAGCCCAGACTATACCCGGTGTAACAGAGTATATACCCCCAGCCCAGACTATACCCAGTGTAACAGAGTATACACCCCCAGCCCAGACTATACCCGGTGTATATACCCCCAGCCCAGACTATACCCGGTGTAACAGAGTATATACCCCCAGCCCAGACTATACCCGGTGTAACAGAGTATACACCCCCAGCCCAGACTATACCCGGTGTATATACCCCCAGCCCAGACTATACCCGGTGTAACAGAGTATATACCCCCAGCCCAGACTATACCCGGTGTAACAGAGTATATACCCCCAGCCCAGACTATACCCGGTGTAACAGAGTATATACCCCCAGCCCAGACTATACCCAGTGTATATACCCCCAGCCCAGACTATACCCGGTGTAACAGAGTATATACCCCCAGCCCAGACTATACCCGGTGTATATACCCCCAGCCCAGACTATACCCGGTGTATATACCCCCAGCCCAGACTATACCCGGTGTAACAGAGTATATACCCCCAGCCCAGACTATACCCGGTGTATATACCCCCAGCCCAGACTATACCTCTCTATATCACTATGTGTGACCTCTCTATATCACTATGTGTGACCCCTCTCTATATCACTATGTGTGACCTCTCTATATCACTATGTGTGACCCCTCTCTATATCACTATGTGTGACCCCTCTCTATATCACTATGTGTGACCCCCCTCTATATCACTATGTGTGACCCCCTCTATATCACTATGTGTGACCCCTCTCTATATCACTATGTGTGACCCCCCTCTATATCACTATGTGTGACCCCTCTATATCACTATGTGTGACCCCTCTCTATATCACTATGTGTGACCTCTCTATATCACTATGTGTGACCCCCCTCTATATCACTATGTGTGACCCCTCTCTATATCACTATGTGTGACCTCTCTATATATCACTATGTGTGACCTCTCTCTATATCACTATGTGTGACCCCTCTATATCACTATGTGTGACCTCTCTATATCACTATGTGTGACCCCTCTATATCACTATGTGTGACCCCTCTCTATATCACTATGTGTGACCCCTCTCTATATCACTATGTGTGACCCCTCTATATCACTATGTGTGACCCCTCTATATCACTATGTATGACCCCTCTCTATATCACTATGTGTGACCCCTCTATATCACTATGTGTGACCCCTCTATATCACTATGTGTGACCCCCTCTATATCACTATGTGTGACCTCTCTATATCACTATGTGTGACCTCTCTATATCACTATGTGTGACCCCTCTCTATATCACTATGTGTGACCCCTCTCTATATCACTATGTGTGACCTCTCTCTATATCACTATGTGTGACCCCTCTCTATATCACTATGTGTGACCCCTCTCTATATCACTATGTGTGACCCCTCTCTATATCACTATGTGTGACCTCTCTATATCACTATGTATGACCCCTCTCTATATCACTATGTGTGACCTCTCTCTATATCACTATGTGTGACCCCTCTATATCACTATGTGTGACCTCTCTATATCACTATGTGTGACCCCTCTCTATATCACTATGTGTGACCCCTCTCTATATCACTATGTGTGACCCCTCTCTATATCACTATGTGTGACCTCTCTCTATATCACTATGTGTGACCCCTCTCTATATCACTATGTGTGACCCCTCTATATCACTATGTGTGACCCCTCTCTATATCACTATGTGTGACCCCTCTATATCACTATGTGTGACCCCTCTATATCACTATGTGTGACCCCTCTCTATATCACTATGTGTGACCCCTCTCTATATCACTATGTGTGACCCCTCTATATCACTATGTGTGACCCCTCTATATCACTATGTGTGACCCCTCTCTATATCACTATGTGTGACCTCTCTCTATATCACTATGTGTGACCCCTCTATATCACTATGTGTGACCCCTCTCTATATCACTATGTGTGACCCCTCTCTATATCACTATGTGTGACCCCTCTATATCACTATGTGTGACCCCTCTCTATATCACTATGTGTGACCCCTCTCTATATCACTATGTGTGACCTCTCTATATCACTATGTGTGACCCCTCTCTATATCACTACGTGTGACCTCTCTATATCACTATGTGTGACCCCTCTCTATATCACTATGTGTGACCTCTCTATATCACTATGTGTGACCTCTCTATATATCACTATGTGTGACCTCTCTCTATATCACTATGTGTGACCCCTCTATATCACTATGTGTGACCCCTCTATATCACTATGTGTGACCTCTCTATATCACTATGTGTGACCCCTCTATATCACTATGTGTGACCCCCCCTCTCTATATCACTATGTGTGACCCCTCTCTATATCACTATGTGTGACCTCTCTCTATATCACTATGTGTGACCTCTCTATATCACTATGTGTGACCTCTCTATATCACTATGTGTGACCCCTCTATATCACTATGTGTGACCCCTCTATATCACTATGTGTGACCCCTCTATATATCACTATGTGTGACCCCTCTATATCACTATGTGTGACCTCTCTCTATATCACTATGTGTGACCCCTCTATATCACTATGTGTGACCTCTCTATATCACTATGTGTGACCTCTCTATATCACTATGTGTGACCCCTCTATATCACTATGTGTGACCCCTCTCTATATCACTATGTGTGACCTCTCTATATCACTATGTGTGACCCCTCTATATCACTGTGTGTGACCCCTCTCTATATCACTATGTGTGACCCCTCTCTATATCACTATGTGTGACCCCTCTATATCACTATGTGTGACCTCTCTCTATATCACTATGTGTGACCCCTCTCTATATCACTATGTGTGACCCCTCTCTATATCACTATGTGTGACCTCTCTCTATATCACTATGTGTGACCCCTCTCTATATCACTATGTGTGACCTCTCTCTATATCACTGTGTGTGACCTCTCTATATCACTATGTGTGACCCCTCTCTATATCACTATGTGTGACCTCTCTATATCACTATGTGTGACCCCTCTCTATATCACTATGTGTGACCCCTCTATATCACTATGTGTGACCCCTCTCTATATCACTATATGTGACCTCTCTATATCACTATGTGTGACCTCTCTATATATCACTATGTGTGACCTCTCTATATCACTATGTGTGACCCCTCTATATCACTATGTGTGACCCCTCTATATCACTATGTGTGACCCCTTGTATATCACTGTGTGACCTCTCTATATCACTATGTGTGACCCCCTCTATATCACTATGTGTGACCTCTCTCTATATCACTATGTGTGACCCCTCTATATCACTATGTGTGACCCCTCTCTATATCACTATGTGTGACCCCTCTCTATATCACTATGTGTGACCCCTCTCTATATCACTATGTGTGACCCCCCTCTATATCACTATGTGTGACCCCTCTCTATATCACTATGTGTGACCCCTCTCTATATCACTATGTGTGACCCCCTCTATATCACTATGTGTGACCCCTCTCTATATCACTATGTGTGAACCCTCCCTATATCACTATGTGTGACCCCTCTCTATATCACTATGTGTGACCCCTCTCTATATCACTATGTGTGACCCCTCTCTATATCACTATGTGTGACCCCTCTATATCACTATGTGTGACCTCTCTATATCACTATGTGTGACCCCTCTCTATATCACTATGTGTGACCCCTCTATATCACTATGTGTGACCCCTCTCTATATCACTATGTATGACCCCTCTCTATATCACTATGTGTGACCTCTCTATATCACTATGTATGACCCCTCTCTATATCACTATGTGTGACCCCTCTATATCACTATGTGTGACCCCTCTCTATATCACTATGTGTGACCCCTCTATATCACTATGTGTGACCCCTCTCTATATCACTATGTGTGACCTCTCTCTATATCACTATGTGTGACCCCCTCTATATCACTATGTGTGACCCCTCTATATCACTGTGTGTGACCTCTCTATATATCACTATGTGTGACCCCTCTATATCACTGTGTGTGACCTCTCTATATATCACTATGTGTGACCCCTCTCTATATCACTATGTGTGACCCCTCTCTATATCACTATGTGTGACCCCTCCCTATATCACTATGTGTGACCCCTCTCTATATCACTATGTGTGACCTCTCTATATCACTATGTGTGACCCCTCTCTATATCACTATGTGTGACCCCTCCCTATATCACTATGTGTGACCCCTCTCTATATCACTATGTGTGACCCCTCTCTATATCACTATGTGTGACCCCTCTCTATATCACTATGTGTGACCCCTCTATATCACTATGTGTGACCTCTCTATATCACTATGTGTGACCCCTCTCTATATCACTATGTGTGACCCCTCTATATCACTATGTGTGACCCCTCTCTATATCACTATGTATGACCCCTCTCTATATCACTATGTGTGACCTCTCTATATCACTATGTATGACCCCTCTCTATATCACTATGTGTGACCCCTCTATATCACTATGTGTGACCCCTCTCTATATCACTATGTGTGACCCCTCTATATCACTATGTGTGACCCCTCTCTATATCACTATGTGTGACCTCTCTCTATATCACTATGTGTGACCCCCTCTATATCACTATGTGTGACCCCTCTCTATATCACTATGTGTGACCCCTCTATATCACTGTGTGTGACCTCTCTATATATCACTATGTGTGACCCCTCTCTATATCACTATGTGTGACCCCTCTATATCACTGTGTGTGACCTCTCTATATATCACTATGTGTGACCCCTCTCTATATCACTATGTGTGACCCCTCTCTATATCACTATGTGTGACCCCTCCCTATATCACTATGTGTGACCCCTCTCTATATCACTATGTGTGACCTCTCTATATCACTATGTGTGACCCCTCTATATATCACTATGTGTGACCTCTCTATATCACTATGTGTGACCCCTCTATATCACTATGTGTGACCTCTCTCTATATCACTGTGTGACCCCTCTCTATATCACTATGTGTGACCTCTCTATATCACTATGTGTGACCTCTCTATATCACTATGTGTGACCTCTCTCTCTATATCACTATGTGTGACCTCTCTATATCACTATGTGTGACCCCTCTCTATATCACTATGTGTGACCCCTCTCTATATCACTATGTGTGACCCCTCTCTATATCACTATGTGTGACCCCTCTATATCACTATGTGTGACCCCTCTCTATATCACTATATGTGACCCCTCTATATCACTATGTGTGACCCCTCTATATCACTATGTGTGACCTCTCTATATCACTATGTGTGACCCCTCTCTATATCACTATGTGTGACCCCTCTCTATATCGCTATGTGTGACCCCTCTCTATATCACTACGTGTGACCTCTCTATATCACTACGTGTGACCCTTCTATATCACTATGTGTGACCCCTCTCTATATCATTATGTGTGACCTCTCTCTATATCACTATGTGTGACCTCTCTCTATATCACTATGTGTGACCCCTCTCTATATCACTATGTGTGACCTCTCTCTATATCACTATGTGTGACCTCTCTCTATATCACTATGTGTGACCTCTCTCTATATCACTATGTGTGACCCCTCTCTATATCACTATGTGTGACCCCTCTATATCACTATGTGTGACCTCTCTATATCACTATGTGTGACCTCTCTATATCACTATGTGTGACCCCCCTCTCTATATCACTATGTGTGACCTCTCTATATCACTATGTGTGACCTCTCTCTATATCACTATGTGTGACCCCTCTCTATATCACTATGTGTGACCCCTCTCTATATCACTATGTGTGACCCCTCTCTATATCACTATGTGTGACCCCTCTCTATATCACTATGTGTGACCCCTCTCTATATCACTATGTGTGACCTCTCTATATCACTATGTGTGACCCCTCTCTATATCACTATGTGTGACCCCTCTATATCACTATGTGTGACCCCTCTCTATATCACTATGTGTGACCCCTCTCTATATCACTATGTGTGACCCCTCTCTATATCACTATGTGTGACCCCTCTCTATATCACTATATGTGACCTCTCTCTATATCACTGTGTGTGACCCCTCTCTATATCACTATGTGTGACCTCTCTATATCACTATGTGTGACCCCTCTCTATATCACTATGTGTGACCCCTCTCTATATCACTATGTGTGACCTCTCTCTATATCACTATGTGTGACCCCTCTCTATATCATTATGTGTGACCTCTCTCTATATCACTATGTGTGACCCCTCTCTATATCACTATGTGTGACCTCTCTCTATATCACTATGTGTGACCCCTCTCTATATCACTATGTGTGACCCTCTCTATATCACTGTGTGACCCCTCTCTATATCACTGTGTGTGACCTCTCTCTATATCACTATGTGTGACCCCTCTATATCACTATGTGTGACCCCTCTCTATATCACTATGTGTGACCCCTCTCTATATCACTATGTGTGACCTCTCTATATCACTATGTGTGACCTCTCTATATCACTATGTGTGACCCCTCTCTATATCACTATGTGTGACCTCTCTATATCACTATGTGTGACCTCTCTATATCACTATGTGTGACCTCTCTATATCACTATGTGTGACCCCTCTCTATATCACTATGTGTGACCTCTCTCTATATCACTATGTGTGACCTCTCTCTATATCACTATGTGTGACCCCTCTCTATATCACTATGTGTGACCCCTCTCTATATCACTATGTGTGACCTCTCTCTATATCACTATGTGTGACCTCTCTCTATATCACTATGTGTGACCTCTCTATATCACTATGTGTGACCCCTCTCTATATCACTATGTGTGACCCCTCTATATCACTATGTGTGACCTCTCTATATCACTATGTGTGACCCCTCTATATCACTATGTGTGACCTCTCTATATCACTATGTGTGACCCCTCTCTATATCACTATGTGTGACCTCTCTATATCACTATGTGTGACCTCTCTCTATATCACTATGTGTGACCCCTCTATATCACTATGTGTGACCTCTCTATATCACTATGTGTGACCCCTCTCTATATCACTATGTGTGACCCCTCTATATCACTATGTGTGACCTCTCTCTATATCACTATGTGTGACCCCCCTCTATATCACTATGTGTGACCTCTCTATATCACTATGTGTGACCCCTCCCTATATCACTATGTGTGACCTCTCTCTATATCACTATGTGTGACCCCTCTCTCTATATCACTATGTGTGACCCCTCTCTCTATATCACTATGTGTGACCCCTCCCTATATCACTATGTGTGACCTCTCTCTATATCACTATGTGTGACCTCTCTCTATATCACTATGTGTGACCCCTCTCTATATCACTATGTGTGACCTCTCTATATCACTATGTGTGACCCCTCTATATATCACTATGTGTGACCTCTCTATATCACTATGTGTGACCCCTCTATATCACTATGTGTGACCTCTCTCTATATCACTGTGTGTGACCCCTCTCTATATCACTATGTGTGACCCCTCTCTATATCACTATGTGTGACCCCTCTATATCACTATGTGTGACCCCTCTATATCACTATGTGTGACCTCTCTCTATATCACTATGTGTGACCCCTCTATATCACTATGTGTGACCCCTCTCTATATCACTATGTGTGACCCCTCTATATCACTATGTGTGACCCCTCTCTATATCACTATGTGTGACCCCTCTATATCACTATGTGTGACCCCTCTCTATATCACTATATGTGACCCCTCTATATCACTATGTGTGACCCCTCTATATCACTATGTGTGACCTCTCTATATCACTATGTGTGACCTCTCTCTCTATATCACTATGTGTGACCTCTCTATATCACTATGTGTGACCCCTCTCTATATCACTATGTGTGACCCCTCTCTATATCACTATGTGTGACCCCTCTCTATATCACTATGTGTGACCCCTCTATATCACTATGTGTGACCCCTCTCTATATCACTATGTGTGACCCCTGTATATCACTATGTGTGACCCCTCTATATCACTATGTGTGACCCCTCTCTATATCACTATGTGTGACCCCTCTCCATATCACTATGTGTGACCCCTCTCTATATCACTATGTGTGACCTCTCTATATCACTATGTGTGACCCCTCTCTATATCACTATGTGTGACCCCTCTATATCACTATGTGTGACCTCTCTATATCACTATGTGTGACCCCTCTCTATATCACTATGTGTGACCCCTCTCTATATCGCTATGTGTGACCCCTCTCTATATCACTACGTGTGACCTCTCTATATCACTATGTGTGACCCTTCTATATCACTATGTGTGACCCCTCTCTATATCACTATGTGTGACCTCTCTCTATATCACTATGTGTGACCTCTCTATATCACTATGTGTGACCTCTCTATATCACTATGTGTGACCTCTCTATATCACTGTGTGTGACCCCTCTCTATATCATTATGTGTGACCTCTCTCTATATCACTATGTGTGACCTCTCTCTATATCACTATGTGTGACCCCTCTCTATATCACTATGTGTGACCTCTCTCTATATCACTATGTGTGACCTCTCTCTATATCACTATGTGTGACCTCTCTCTATATCACTATGTGTGACCCCTCTCTATATCACTATGTGTGACCCCTCTATATCACTATGTGTGACCTCTCTATATCACTATGTGTGACCTCTCTATATCACTATGTGTGACCCCCCTCTCTATATCACTATGTGTGACCCCTCTATATCACTATGTGTGACCCCTCTCTATATCACTATGTGTGACCCCTCTCTATATCACTATGTGTGACCCCTCTCTATATCACTATGTGTGACCTCTCTATATCACTATGTGTGACCCCTCTCTATATCACTATGTGTGACCCCTCTCTATATCACTATATGTGACCTCTCTCTATATCACTGTGTGTGACCCCTCTCTATATCACTATGTGTGACCCCTCTCTATATCACTATGTGTGACCTCTCTATATCACTATGTGTGACCCCTCTCTATATCACTATGTGTGACCCTTCTCTATATCACTATGTGTGACCTCTCTATATCACTGTGTGTGACCCCTCTATATCACTATGTGTGACCTCTCTATATCACTATGTGTGACCCCTCTCTATATCACTATGTGTGACCCCTCTCTATATCACTATGTGTGACCTCTCTCTATATCACTATGTGTGACCCCTCTCTATATCATTATGTGTGACCTCTCTCTATATCACTATGTGTGACCCCTCTCTATATCACTATGTGTGACCTCTCTCTATATCACTATGTGTGACCCCTCTCTATATCACTATGTGTGACCTCTCTATATCACTGTGTGACCCCTCTCTATATCACTGTGTGTGACCTCTCTCTATATCACTATGTGTGACCCCTCTATATCACTATGTGTGACCCCTCTCTATATCACTATGTGTGACCCCTCTCTATATCACTATGTGTGACCTCTCTATATCACTATGTGTGACCTCTCTATATCACTATGTGTGACCCCTCTCTATATCACTATGTGTGACCTCTCTATATCACTATGTGTGACCTCTCTATATCACTATGTGTGACCTCTCTATATCACTATGTGTGACCTCTCTATATCACTATGTGTGACCCCTCTCTATATCACTATGTGTGACCTCTCTCTATATCACTATGTGTGACCTCTCTCTATATCACTATGTGTGACCTCTCTATATCACTATGTGTGACCTCTCTCTATATCACTATGTGTGACCCCTCTCTATATCACTATGTGTGACCTCTCTCTATATCACTATGTGTGACCTCTCTCTATATCACTATGTGTGACCTCTCTATATCACTATGTGTGACCCCTCTCTATATCACTATGTGTGACCCCTCTATCACTATGTGTGACCTCTCTATATCACTATGTGTGACCCCTCTCTATATCACTATGTGTGACCTCTCTATATCACTATGTGTGACCTCTCTATATCACTATGTGTGACCTCTCTATATCACTATGTGTGACCTCTCTATATCACTATGTGTGACCTCTCTATATCACTATGTGTGACCCCTCTCTATATCACTATGTGTGACCCCTCTATATCACTATGTGTGACCTCTCTATATCACTATGTGTGACCCCTCTCTATATCACTATGTGTGACCCCTCTCTATATCACTATGTGTGACCCCTCTCTATATCACTATGTGTGACCTCTCTATATCACTATGTGTGACCCCTCTCTATATCACTATGTGTGACCTCTCTATATCACTATGTGTGACCTCTCTCTATATCACTATGTGTGACCCCTCTCTATATCACTATGTGTGACCCCTCTATATCACTATGTGTGACCTCTCTATATCACTATGTGTGACCCCTCTCTATATCACTATGTGTGACCCCTCTCTATATCATTATGTGTGACCTCTCTCTATATCACTATGTGTGACCCCCCTCTATATCACTATGTGTGACCTCTCTCTATATCACTATGTGTGACCCCTCTCTCTATATCACTATGTGTGACCCCTCTCTCTATATCACTATGTGTGACCTCTCTCTATATCACTATGTGTGACCTCTCTCTATATCACTATGTGTGACCTCTCTATATCACTATGTGTGACCTCTCTATATCACTATGTGTGACCCCTCTCTATATCACTATGTGTGACCTCTCTATATCACTATGGGTGACCCCTCTCTATATCACTATGGGTGACCCCTCTCTATATCACTATGTGTGACCTCTCTATATCACTGTGTGACCTCTCTATATCACTATGTGTGACCTCTCTATATCACTGTGTGACCTCTCTATATCACTATGTGTGACCCCTCTATATCACTGTGTGTGACCCCTCTCTATATCACTATGTGTGACCTCTCTCTATATCACTATGTGTGACCTCTCTCTATATCACTGTGTGTGACCCCTCTCTATATCACTATGTGTGACCCCTCTCTATATCATTATGTGTGACCTCTCTCTATATCACTATGTGTGACCCCCCTCTATATCACTATGTGTGACCTCTCTATATCACTATGTGTGACCCCTCCCTATATCACTTTGTGTGACCTCTCTCTATATCACTATGTGTGACCCCTCTCTCTATATCACTATGTGTGACCCCTCTCTCTATATCACTATGTGTGACCCCTCTCTATATCACTATGTGTGACCCCTCTCTATATCACTATGTGTGACCCCTCTATATCACTATGTTTGACCCCTCTATATCACTATGTGTGACCCCTCTATATCACTATGTGTGACCCCTGTATATCACTATGTGTGACCCCCTCTCTATATCACTATGTGTGACCTCTCTATATCACTATGTGTGACCCCTCTCTATATCACTATGTGTGACCCCTCTCTATATCACTATGTGTGACCCCTCTATATCACTATGTGTGACCCCTCTATATCACTATGTATGACCCCTCTCTATATCACTATGTGTGACCCCTCTATATCACTATGTGTGACCCCTCTCTATATCACTATGTGTGACCCCTCTATATCACTATGTGTGACCCCTCTCTATATCACTATGTGTGACCTCTCTCTATATCACTGTGTGACCCCTCTCTATATCACTATGTGTGACCTCTCTCTATATCACTATGTGTGACCCCTCTCTATATCACTATGTGTGACCCCTCTCTATATCACTATGTGTGACCTCTCTCTATATCACTATGTGTGACCCCTCTCTATATCACTATGTGTGACCCCCTCTATATCACTATGTGTGACCCCTCTATATCACTATGTGTGACCCCTCTATATCACTATGTATGACCCCTCTATATCACTATGTGTGACCCCTCTCTATATCACTATGTGTGACCCCTCTATATCACTATGTGTGACCCTTCTCTATATCACTATGTGTGACCCCTCTCTATATCACTATGTGTGACCCCTCTCTATATCACTATGTGTGACCCCTCTATATCACTATGTGTGACCCCTCTATATCACTATGTGTGACCCTTCTCTATATCACTATGTGTGACCCCTCTCTATATCACTATGTGTGACCCCTCTATATCACTATGTGTGACCCCTCTCTATATCACTATGTGTGACCCCTCTCTATATCACTATGTGTGACCTCTCTCTATATCACTATGTGTGACCTCTCTCTATATCACTATGTGTGACCCCTCTATATCACTGTGTGTGACCCCTCTCTATATCACTGTGTGTGACCCCTCTCTATATCACTATGTGTGACCCCTCTATATCACTGTGTGTGACCTCTCTGTATCACTATGTGTGACCCCTCTATATCACTGTGTGTGACCCCTCTCTATATCACTGTGTGTGACCCCTCTCTATATCACTATGTGTGACCCCTCTATATCACTGTGTGTGACCTCTCTATATCACTATGTGTGACCCCTCTATATCACTGTGTGTGACCTCTCTATATCACTATGTGTGACCCCTCTATATCACTATGTGTGACCTCTCTCTATATCACTATGTGTGACCCCTCTATATCACTATGTGTGACCCCCCTCTATATCACTATGTGTGACCTCTCTATATCACTATGTGTGACCCCTCTCTATATCACTATGTGTGACCCCTCTATATCACTATGTGTGACCCCCCTCTATATCACTATGTGTGACCTCTCTATATCACTATGTGTGACCTCTCTATATCACTATGTGTGACCCCTCTCTATATCACTATGTGTGACCCCTCTCTATATCACTATGTGTGACCCCTCTCTATATCACTATGTGTGACCCCTCTCTATATCACTATGTGTGACCCCTCTCTATATCACTATGTGTGACCCCTCTCTATATCACTATGTGTGACCCCTCTATATCACTATGTGTGACCCTTCTCTATATCACTATGTGTGACCCCTCTATATCACTATGTGTTACCTCTCTATATCACTATGTGTGACCCCTCTCTATATCACTATGTGTGACCCCTCTCTATATCACTATGTGTGACCTCTCTATATCACTATGTGTGACCCCTCTCTCTATATCACTGTGTGTGACCCCTCTCTATATCACTATATGTGACCCCTCTCTATATCACTATGTGTGACCCCTCTCTATATCACTATGTGTGACCTCTCTATATCACTATGTGTGACCCCTCTCTATATCACTATGTGTGACCCCTCTCTATATCACTATGTGTGACCCCTCTCTATATAACACTATGTGTGACCCCTCTATATCACTATGTGTGACCCTCTCTATATCACTATGTGTGACCTCTCTCTATATCACTATGTGTGACCCCTCTATATCACTATGTGTGACCCCTCTATATCACTATGTGTGACCCCTCTCAATATCACTATGTGTGACCTCTGTATATCACTGTGTGTGACCTCTCTATATCACTATGTGTGACCCCTCTCTATATCACTATGTGTGACCCCTCTCTATATCACTATGTGTGACCCCTCTCTATATCACTATGTGTGACCCCTCTCTATATCACTATGTGTGACCCCTCTATATCACTATGTGTGACCTCTCTATATCACTATGTGTGACCCCTCTCTATATCACTATGTGTGACCTCTCTCTATATCACTATGTGTGACCCCTCTCTATATCACTATGTGTGACCTCTCTCTATATCACTATGTGTGACCCCTCTATATCACTATGTGTGACCCCTCTCTATATCACTATGTGTGACCTCTCTCTATATCACTATGTGTGACCCCTCTCTATATCACTATGTGTGACCTCTCTATATCACTATGTGTGACCCCTGTATATCACTATGTGTGACCTCTCTCTATATCACTATGTGTGACCTCTCTATATCACTATGTGTGACCCCTCTCTATATCACTGTGTGTGACCCCTCTCTATATCACTGTGTGTGACCCCTCTCTATATCACTATGTGTGACCTCTCTATATCACTATGTGTGACCTCTCTATATCACTATGTGTGACCCCTCTCTATATCACTATGTGTGACCCCTCTCTATATCACTATGTGTGACCCCTCTCTATATCACTATGTGTGACCTCTCTATATCACTATGTGTGACCCCTCTCTATATCACTATGTGTGACCCCTCTCTATATCACTGTGTGTGATCCCCCTCTATATCACTATGTGTGACCTCTCTATATCACTATGTGTGACCCCTCTCTCTATATCACTATGTGTGACCCCTCTCTATATCACTATGTGTGACCCCTCTATATCACTATGTGTGACCCCTCTCTATATCACTATGTGTGACCCCTCTATATCACTATGTGTGACCTCTCTATATCACTATGTGTGACCTCTCTCTATATCACTATGTGTGACCCCCCTCTATATCACTATGTGTGACCTCTCTCTATATCACTATGTGTGACCCTCTCTATATCACTATGTGTGACCTCTCTCTATATCACTATGTGTGACCTCTCTATATCACTATGTGTGACCCCTGTCTATATCACTATGTGTGACCCTCTCTATATCACTAGTGTGTGACCCCTCTCTATATCACTATGTGTGACCCCTCTCTATATCACTATGTGTGACCCCTCTCTATATCACTATGTGTGACCTCTCTCTATATCACTATGTGTGACCCCTCTCTATATCACTATGTGTGACCTCTCTATATCACTGTGTGTGACCCCTCTCTATATCACTATGTGTGACCCCTCTCTATATCACTATGTGTGACCCCTCTCTATATCACTATGTGTGACCCTCTCTATATCACTATGTGTGACCCCTCTATATCACTATGTGTGACCTCTCTATATCACTATGTGTGACCCCTCTCTATATCACTATGTGTGACCCCTCTCTATATCACTATGTGTGACCCTCTCTATATCACTATGTGTGACCCCTCTCTATATCACTATGTGTGACCCCTCTATATCACTATGTGTGACCCTCTCTATATCACTATGTGTGACCCCTCTCTATATCACTATGTGTGACCCCTCTCTATATCACTATGTGTGACCCTCTATATCACTATGTGTGACCCCTCTATATCACTATGTGTGACCTCTCTATATCACTATGTGTGACCCCTCTCTATATCACTATGTGTGACCCTCTCTATATCACTATGTGTGACCTCTCTATATCACTATGTGTGACCCCCTCTATATATCACTATGTGTGACCCCTCTATATCACTATGTGTGACCCCTCTATATCACTATGTGTGACCCCTCTCTATATCACTATGTGTGATCCCTCTCTATATCACTATGTGTGACCTCTCTATATCACTATGTGTGACCTCTCTCTCTATATCACTATGTGTGACCCCTCTATATCACTATGTGTGACCTCTCTCTATATCACTATGTGTGACCTCTCTATATCACTATGTGTGACCCCTCTCTATATCACTATGTGTGACCTCTCTATATCACTATGTGTGATCCCTCTCTATATCACTATGTGTGACCTCTCTCTATATCACTATGTGTGACCCTCTCTATATCACTATGTGTGACCTCTCTCTATATCACTATGTGTGACCCTCTCTATATCACTATGTGTGACCCCTCTATATCACTTTGTGTGACCCTCTCTATATCACTATGTGTGACCTCTCTATATCACTATGTGTGACCTCTCTATATCACTATGTGTGACCTCTCTATATCACTATGTGTGACCCCCTCTATATCACTATGTGTGACCCCTCTATATCACTGTGTGTGACCCCTCTCTATATCACTGTGTGTGACCCCTCTCTATATCACTATGTGTGACCCCTCTATATCACTGTGTGTGACCTCTCTATATCACTATGTGTGACCTCTCTATATCACTGTGTGTGACCCCTCTCTATATCACTATGTGTGACCCCTCTCTATATCACTATGTGTGACCCCTCTATATCACTGTGTGTGACCCTCTCTATATCACTATGTGTGACCCCTCTATATCACTGTGTGTGACCCCTCTCTATATCACTATGTGTGACCCTCTCTATATCACTGTGTGACCCTCTCTATATCACTATGTGTGACCTCTCTCTATATCACTATGTGTGACCCCTCTATATCACTATGTGTGACCTCTCTATATCACTATGTGTGACCTCTCTCTATATCACTATGTGTGACCCCCTCTCTATATCACTATGTGTGACCCCTCTCTATATCACTATGTGTGACCTCTCTATATCACTATGTGTGACCCCTCTCTATATCACTATGTGTGACCCCTCTATATCACTATGTGTGACCCCCCTCTATATCACTATGTGTGACCTCTCTATATCACTATGTGTGACCTCTCTATATCACTATGTGTGACCCCTCTCTATATCACTATGTGTGACCCCTCTCTATATCACTATGTGTGACCCCTCTCTATATCACTATGTGTGACCCCTCTCTATATCACTATGTGTGACCCCTCTCTATATCACTATGTGTGACCCCTCTATATCACTATGTGTGACCTCTCTATATCACTATGTGTGACCCCTCTCTATATCACTATGTGTGACCCCTCTCTATATCACTATGTGTGACCTCTCTATATCACTATGTGTGACCCCTCTCTATATCACTATGTGTGACCCCTCTCTATATCACTATGTGTGACCCCTCTCTATATCACTATGTGTGACCCTCTCTATATCACTATGTGTGACCCCTCTCTATATCACTATGTGTGACCCCTCTCTATATCACTATGTGTGACCTCTCTATATCACTATGTGTGACCCCTCTCTCTATATCACTGTGTGTGACCCCTCTCTATATCACTATATGTGACCCCTCTCTATATCACTATGTGTGACCCCTCTCTATATCACTATGTGTGACCTCTCTATATCACTATGTGTGACCCCTCTCTCTATATCACTGTGTGTGACCCCTCTCTATATCACTATATGTGACCCCTCTCTATATCACTATGTGTGACCCCTCTCTATATCACTATGTGTGACCCCTCTCTATATCACTATGTGTGACCCCTCTCAATATCACTATGTGTGACCTCTGTATATCACTGTGTGTGACCTCTCTATATCACTATGTGTGACCCCTCTCTATATCACTATGTGTGACCCCTCTCTATATCACTATGTGTGACCCCTCTCTATATCACTATGTGTGACCCCTCTCTATATCACTATGTGTGACCCCTCTATATCACTATGTGTGACCCCTCTCTATATCACTATGTGTGACCTCTCTCTATATCACTATGTGTGACCTCTCTCTATATCACTATGTGTGACCTCTCTATATCACTATGTGTGACCCCTCTCTATATCACTGTGTGTGACCCCTCTCTATATCACTGTGTGTGACCCCTCTCTATATCACTATGTGTGACCTCTCTATATCACTATGTGTGACCTCTCTATATCACTATGTGTGACCCCTCTCTATATCACTATGTGTGACCCCTCTCTATATCACTATGTGTGACCTCTCTATATCACTATGTGTGACCCCTCTCTATATCACTATGTGTGACCCCTCTCTATATCACTATGTGTGACCCCTCTCTATATCACTATGTGTGACCTCTCTATATCACTATGTGTGACCCCTCTCTATATCACTATGTGTGACCCCTCTCTATATCACTGTGTGTGATCCCCCTCTATATCACTATGTGTGACCTCTCTATATCACTATGTGTGACCCCTCTATATCACTATGTGTGACCCCTCTCTATATCACTATGTGTGACCTCTCTCTATATCACTATGTGTGACCCCTCTCTATATCACTATGTGTGACCCCTCTCTATATCACTATGTGTGACCTCTCTATATCACTATGTGTGACCCTTCTCTATATCACTATGTGTGACCCCTCTATATCACTATGTGTTACCTCTCTATATCACTATGTGTGACCTCTCTATATCACTGTGTGTGACCTCTCTCTATATCACTATGTGTGACCCCTCTCTATATCACTATGTGTGACCCCTCTCTATATCACTATGTGTGACCTCTCTATATCACTGTGTGTGACCCCTCTCTATATCACTATGTGTGACCCCCCTCTATATCACTGTGTGTGACCCCTCTCTATATCACTATGTGTGACCCCTCTCTATATCACTATGTGTGACCCCTCTCTATATCACTATGTGTGACCTCTCTCTATATCACTATGTGTGACCCCTCTCTATATCACTATGTGTGACCTCTCTATATCACTGTGTGTGACCCCTCTCTATATCACTATGTGTGACCCCTCTCTATATCACTATGTGTGACCCCTCTCTATATCACTATGTGTGACCCCTCTATATCACTATGTGTGACCCCTCTATATCACTATGTATGACCCCTCTATATCACTATGTGTGACCTCTCTATATCACTATGTGTGACCCCTCTCTATATCACTATGTGTGACCCCTCTCTATATCACTATGTGTGACCCCTCTATATCACTATGTGTGACCTCTCTCTATATCACTATGTGTGACCCCTCTCTATATCACTATGTGTGACCTCTCTATATCACTATGTGTGACCCCTCTCTATATCACTATGTGTGACCCCTCTCTATATCACTATGTGTGACCCCTCTATATCACTATGTGTGACCTCTCTATATCACTATGTGTGACCCCTCTCTATATCACTATGTGTGACCCCTGTATATCACTATGTGTGACCTCTCTATATCACTATGTGTGACCTCTCTATATCACTATGTGTGACCTCTCTATATCACTATGTGTGACCTCTCTATATCACTATGTGTGACCCCTCTCTATATCACTATGTGTGACCCCTCTATATCACTATGTGTGACCCCTCTCTATATCACTATGTGTGACCCCTGTATATCACTATGTGTGACCTCTCTATATCACTATGTGTGACCTCTCTATATCACTATGTGTGACCCCTCTCTATATCACTATGTGTGACCCCTCTATATCACTATGTGTGACCTCTCTCTATATCACTATGTGTGACCCCCCTTTATATCACTATGTGTGACCCCTCTCTATATCACTATGTGTGACCTCTCTCTATATCACTATGTGTGACCCCTCTCTATATCACTATGTGTGACCTCTCTATATCACTATGTGTGACCCCTCTCTATATCACTATGTGTGACCCCTCTCTATATCACTATGTGTGACCCCTCTATATCACTATGTGTGACCTCTCTATATCACTATGTGTGACCCCTCTCTATATCACTATGTGTGACCCCTGTATATCACTATGTGTGACCTCTCTATATCACTATGTGTGACCTCTCTATATCACTATGTGTGACCTCTCTATATCACTATGTGTGACCTCTCTATATCACTATGTGTGACCCCTCTCTATATCACTATGTGTGACCCCTCTATATCACTATGTGTGACCTCTCTCTATATCACTATGTGTGACCCCTCTCTATATCACTATGTGTGACCCCTCTCTATATCACTATGTGTGACCCCTGTATATCACTATGTGTGACCCCTCTCTATATCACTATGTGTGACCCCTGTATATCACTATGTGTGACCCCTCTCTATATCACTATGTGTGACCCCTGTATATCACTATGTGTGACCTCTCTATATCACTATGTGTGACCTCTCTATATCACTATGTGTGACCTCTCTATATCACTATGTGTGACCCCTCTCTATATCGCTATGTGTGACCCCTCTCTATATCACTATGTGTGACCCCTCTATATCACTATGTGTGACCTCTCTATATCACTATGTGTGACCCCTCTATATATCACTATGTGTGACCCCTCTCTATATCACTATGTGTGACCCCTCTATATCACTATGTGTGACCCCTCTATATCACTATGTGTGACCTCTCTATATCACTATGTGTGACCCCTCTCTATATCACTATGTGTGACCCCTCTCTATATCACTATGTGTGATCCCTCTCTATATCACTATGTGTGACCTCTCTATATCACTATGTGTGACCTCTCTCTCTATATCACTATGTGTGACCTCTCTCTATATCACTATGTGTGACCTCTATATATCACTATGTGTGACCCCTCTCTATATCACTATGTGTGACCTCTATATATCACTATGTGTGACCCCTCTCTATATCACTATGTGTGACCCCTCTCTATATCACTATGTGTGACCCCTCTATATCACTATGTGTGACCCCTCTCTATATCACTATGTGTGATCCCTCTCTATATCACTATGTGTGATCCCTCTCTATATCACTATGTGTGACCCCTCTATATCACTATGTGTGACCTCTCTCTATATCACTATGTGTGACCCCTCTCTATATCACTATGTGTGACCTCTCTATATCACTATGTGTGACCCCTCTCTATATCACTATGTGTGACCCCTCTCTATATCACTATGTGTGACCTCTCTCTATATCACTATGTGTGACCCCTCTATATCACTATGTGTGACCTCTCTCTATATCACTATGTGTGACCTCTCTCTATATCACTATGTGTGACCCCTCTCTATATCATTATGTGTGACCTCTCTCTATATCACTATGTGTGACCCCTCTCTATATCACTATGTGTGATCCCTCTCTATATCACTATGTGTGACCCCTCTCTATATCACTATGTGTGACCTCTCTATATCACTATGTGTGACCTCTCTATATCACTATGTGTGACCTCTCTATATCACTATGTGTGACCTCTCTATATCACTATGTGTGACCCCTCTCTATATCACTATGTGTGATCCCTCTCTATATCACTATGTGTGACCTCTCTATATCACTATGTGTGACCTCTCTATATCACTATGTGTGACCCCTCTCTATATCACTATGTGTGACCCCTCTCTATATCACTATGTGTGACCTCTCTATATCACTATGTGTGACCCCTCTCTATATCACTATGTGTGATCCCTCTATATCACTATGTGTGACCCCTCTCTATATCACTATGTGTGACCTCTCTCTATCACTATGTGTGACCCCTCTATATCACTATGTGTGACCCCCCTCTATATCACTATGTGTGACCTCTCTCTATATCACTATGTGTGACCCCTCTATATCACTATGTGTGACCCCTCTCTATATCACTATGTGTGACCCCCCTCTATATCACTATGTGTGACCTCTCTCTATATCACTATGTGTGACCCCTCTCTATATCACTATGTGTGACCCCTCTCTCTATATCACTATGTGTGACCCCTCTCTATATCACTATGTGTGACCCCTCTCTATATCACTACGTGTGACCTCTCTATATCACTATGTGTGACCCCTCTATATCACTATGTGTGACCCCTCTATATCACTATGTGTGTGACCTCTCTCTATATCACTATGTGTGACCCCTCTCTATATCACTATGTGTGACCTCTCTCTATATCACTATGTGTGACCTCTCTCTATATCACTATGTGTGACCCCTCTCTATATCACTATGTGTGACCTCTCTCTATATCACTATGTGTGACCTCTCTCTATATCACTATGTGTGACCCCTCTCTATATCACTATGTGTGACCCCCCCTCTCTATATCACTATGTGTGACCTCTCTCTATATCACTATGTGTGCCCCTCTGTATATCACTATGTGTGACCCCTCTATATCACTATGTGTGACCCCTCTCTATATCACTATGTGTGACCCCTCTCTATATCACTATGTGTGACCTCTCTATATCACTATGTGTGACCCCTCTCTATATCACTATGTGTGACCCCTCTCTATATCACTATGTGTGACCCCTCTCTATATCACTATGTGTGACCCCTCTCTATATCACTATGTGTGACCCCTCTCTATATCACTATGTGTGACCTCTCTCTATATCACTATGTGTGACCCCTCTCTATATCACTATGTGTGACCCCTCTATATCACTATGTGTGACCCCTCTCTATATCACTATGTGTGACCTCTCTCTATATCACTATGTGTGACCCCTCTATATCACTGTGTGACCCCTCTCTATATCACTGTGTGACCTCTCTATATCACTATGTGTGACCTCTCTATATCACTATGTGTGACCCCTCTCTATATCACTATGTGTGACCCCTCTCTATATCACTATGTGTGACCTCTCTCTATATCACTATGTGTGACCTCTCTCTATATCACTATGTGTGACCCCTCTCTATATCACTATGTGTGACCTCTCTCTATATCACTATGTGTGACCTCTCTCTATATCACTATGTGTGACCCCTCTCTATATCACTATGTGTGACCCCCCCTCTCTATATCACTATGTGTGACCTCTCTCTATATCACTATGTGTGCCCCTCTGTATATCACTATGTGTGACCCCTCTATATCACTATGTGTGACCCCTCTCTATATCACTATGTGTGACCCCTCTCTATATCACTATGTGTGACCTCTCTATATCACTATGTGTGACCCCTCTCTATATCACTATGTGTGACCCCTCTCTATATCACTATGTGTGACCCCTCTCTATATCACTATGTGTGACCCCTCTCTATATCACTATGTGTGACCCCTCTCTATATCACTATGTGTGACCTCTCTCTATATCACTATGTGTGACCCCTCTCTATATCACTATGTGTGACCTCTCTATATCACTATGTGTGACCTCTCTATATCACTATGTGTGACCCCTCTATATCACTATGTGTGACCTCTCTCTATATCACTATGTGTGACCTCTCTCTATATCACTATGTGTGACCCCTCTATATCACTATGTGTGACCCCTCTCTATATCACTATGTGTGACCTCTCTCTATATCACTATGTGTGACCCCTCTATATCACTGTGTGACCCCTCTCTATATCACTGTGTGACCTCTCTATATCACTATGTGTGACCTCTCTATATCACTATGTGTGACCCCTCTCTATATCACTATGTGTGACCCCTCTCTCTATATCACTATGTGTGACCCCCCTCTATATCACTATGTGTGACCTCTCTCTATATCACTATGTGTGACCCCTCTCTATATCACTATGTGTGACCCCTCTATATCACTATGTGTGACCCCTCTCTATATCACTATGTGTGACCCCTCTCTATATCACTATGTGTGACCCCTCTATATCACTATGTGTGACCCCTCTATATATCACTGTGTGACCCCTCTATATCACTATGTGTGACCCCTCTATATATCACTGTGTGACCCCTCTATATCACTATGTGTGACCTCTCTCTATATCACTATGTGTGACCCCTCTCTATATCACTATGTGTGACCTCTCTATATATCACTATGTGTGACCTCTCTATATATCACTATGTGTGACCTCTCTATATCACTATGTGTGACCCCTCTCTATATCACTATGTGTGACCCCTCTCTATATCACTATGTGTGACCTCTCTCTATATCACTATGTGTGACCCCTGTATATCACTATGTGTGACCCCTCTATATCACTATGTGTGACCTCTCTCTATATCACTATGTGTGACCCCTCTCTATATCACTATGTGTGACCCCTCTCTATATCACTATGTGTGACCTCTCTATATCACTATGTGTGACCCTTCTCTATATCACTATGTGTGACCCCTCTATATCACTATGTGTTACCTCTCTATATCACTATGTGTGACCTCTCTATATCACTGTGTGTGACCTCTCTCTATATCACTATGTGTGACCCCTCTCTATATCACTATGTGTGACCCCTCTCTATATCACTATGTGTGACCTCTCTATATCACTGTGTGTGACCCCTCTCTATATCACTATGTGTGACCCCCCTCTATATCACTATGTGTGACCCCTCTCTATATCACTATGTGTGACCCCTCTCTATATCACTATGTGTGACCCCCCTCTATATCACTATGTGTGACCCCTCTCTATATCACTATGTGTGACCCCTCTATATATCACTATGTGTGACCCCTCTCTATATCACTATGTGTGACCTCTCTATATCACTATGTGTGACCCCTCTCTATATCACTATGTGTGACCCCTCTATATATCACTATGTGTGACCCCTCTCTATATCACTATGTGTGACCTCTCTATATCACTATGTGTGACCCCTCTCTATATCACTATGTGTGACCCCTCTCTATATCACTATGTGTGACCCCTGTATATCACTATGTGTGACCTCTCTATATCACTATGTGTGACCTCTCTCTATATCACTATGTGTGACCTCTCTCTATATCACTATGTGTGACCCCTCTCTATATCACTATGTGTGACCCCTCTCTATATCACTATGTGTGACCCCTCTATATCACCATGTGTGACCCCTCTATATCACTATGTGTGACCTCCCTCTATATATCACTATGTGTGACCCCTCTATATCACTATGTGTGACCTCTCTATATCACTATGTGTGACCCCTCTCTATATCACTATGTGTGACCCCTCTCTATATCACTATGTGTGACCTCTCTATATCACTATGTGTGACCCCTCTCTATATCACTATGTGTGACCCCTCTCTATATCACTATGTGTGACCCCTCTCTATATCACTATGTGTGACCTCTCTCTATATCACTATGTGTGACCCCTCTCTATATCACTATGTGTGACCCCTCTCTATATCACTATGTGTGACCCCTCTCTATATCACTATGTGTGACCCCTCTCTATATCACTATGTGTGACCTCTCTATATCACTGTGTGTGACCCCTCTATATCACTATGTGTGACCCCCTGTATATCACTATGTGTGACCTCTCTATATCACTATGTGTGACCCCTCTCTATATCACTATGTGTGACCCCTCTCTATATCACTATGTGTGACCCCTCTATATCACTATGTGTGACCCCCTGTATATCACTATGTGTGACCTCTCTATATCACTATGTGTGACCCCTCTCTATATCACTATATGTGACCTCTCTCTATATCACTATGTGTGACCCCTCTATATCACTATGTGTGACCCCCTGTATATCACTATGTGTGACCTCTCTATATCACTATGTGTGACCCCTCTCTATATCACTATGTGTGACCCCTCTCTATATCACTATGTGTGACCTCTCTCTATATCACTATGTGTGACCCCTCTCTATATCACTATGTGTGACCCCTCTCTATATCACTATGTGTGACCCCTCTCTATATCACTATGTGTGACCCCTCTCTATATCACTATGTGTGACCCCTCTCTATATCACTGTGTGACCCCTCTCTATATCACTATGTGTGACCCCTCTATATCACTATGTGTGACCCCTCTCTATATCACTATGTGTGACCCCTCTCTATATCACTATGTGTGACCCCTCTATATCACTATGTGTGACCCCTCTCTATATCACTATGTGTGACCCCTCTCTATATCACTATGTGTGACCTCTCTCTATATCACTATGTGTGACCCCTCTCTATATCACTATGTGTGACCCCCCTCTATATCACTATGTGTGACCTCTCTATATCACTATGTGTGACCCCTCTATATCACTATGTGTGACCCCTCTATATCACTATGTGTGACCCCTCTCTATATCACTATGTGTGACCCCTCTCTATATCACTATGTGTGACCTCTCTCTATATCACTATGTGTGTTTCCTATGAAGTGCTCAGTACTATTATATTGGGCCCTCTACTATATTTCCTGATTTTTTTCTTTCTTACACAAGGCCTATCTAAGTTCGTTTCTGCTTCCACAGTGTAAGGGGGTGTCACAGAGTGTGTGTATAGGAGCAGCCATTGTATCCCACAGCCCCCCAAAAACTAGTGGGACCACTACTATATTTTTTTATTTCTGTATTTCTTACTCAAGGTCTATCTCAGTTCCATACTGTGCAGTGTCCATAAAATGGTGACCCCTAGGGGTAAGGGACGAGGGCGTAAGCTTCTAAGTGATGCCGTTGCTGGAGGCCGTGGTTGAGGGCAGGGTGACACAGCAGCACCTGTTGAGGAGGGAGCAGTGGAACACAGCAGACGTCCACTCCCTAGCATCTTTGCCCAACTTACAGGGTCTTATGGTAGACCGATATTGAAACCGCAGCAGTGTGAACAGGTGATCACGTGGATAGCAGATAATGTGTCCAGTAACTTATCCACCACCCTGTCTTCAACACAGTCCACCCACGCTACCCAAGGGAGAGGAACCCTTGCTCCATTAGCTCCGCCTCCTTCCCCACAGCCTGGCCCCTCCATCCACCACCACCACCAGGCTCCCAGGCACCCTTCTCTGGACCCTTCCCTGAGTCTGAGCAACCGGAGCAGTCGATCTGTCCTGATGCCCAAACTATGCAGCTCAGGCAGTCAGTGGGTGATGAGAGTGGGGACTTGCAAGCGGGGTTGGAAGAGGTGTCTGATGATGACGATGAGACCCGGTTGTCAGACAGTGAGGTTGTTGTCATGGATGTAACTCTAAGTGAGGAGGAGAGTGAGGAGCTGGTGGATGAGGACGAGGTGACTGACCCGAGCTGGGTGGATAAGCCTAGTGAAGACCGTGCTTCTGAGGGGAGGCAAGTTCACCCACAGGACCGGTTGGAAGAGGAAGAGGGGTGGGCAGAGGGAGAGGCAGGGGCAGAGGGAGTAGATCAGCAACTGTTTCACGGAGTCAAACTCCCGTGGCCAGGCCTAGATGTTCCCAAGTCTGGAGGTTTTTTAAAGAAACTGCGCATGGGCTTGAGCTGGAGCTCCGTCCTGAAAGGCGCCCAAAAAAAGGGCTTTCTGCCCTAAAAACCCCTACCCCAGCCTGAAATTGCCCACCCAGAACTCAGGAAGGAAAGGGGCACCGTCCGAACCGTACCACAGGGCTCCCGACTAAAATTAAACGGCATACCGCCGGGCCCAGTGGCCGCAGTCTTACAGCTCCTGCTCCTCCAGACTCACCAGGGCTGACGCAGCACCTCACCATACGCCACCACGGGGACACAGGGAGGTACCAGGGGGGACTGGTCGTCGTATCACCCTCCCGCCGGACCCGCCACTGAGGGGGGCGGTGTTGCTCCGGAGCAGCCCGACAACCAGTATATGGGGGCACCTCTGGGGGCATTATTAGCTCATGGGGGCACCTCTGGGGGCATTATTAGTATATGGGGGCACCTCTGGGGGCATTATTAGTGTATGGGGGTACCTCTGGGGGCATTATTAGTATATGGGGGCACCTCTGGGGGCATTATTAGTGTATGGGGGTACCTCTAGGGGCATTATTAGCTCATGGGGGCACCTCTGGGGGCATTATTAGTGTATGGGGGCACCTCTGGGGGCATTATTAGTATATGGGGGCACCTCTGGGGGCATTATTAGTATATGGGGGCACCTCTGGGGGCATTATTAGTATATGGGGGCACCTCTGGGGGCATTATTAGTTCATGGGGGCACCTCTGGGGGCATTATTAGTTCATGGGGGCACCTCTGGGGGCATTATTAGTTCATGGGGACCACCTCTGGGGGCATTATTAGTTCATAGGAAGCACCTCTGGGGGCATTATTAGTTCATAGGGGCCACCTCTGGGGGCATTATTAGTATATGGGGGCACCTCTGGGGGCATGATTAGTTCACAGGGGCACCTCTGGGGGCATTATTAGTTCACAGGGGCACCTCTGGGGGCATTATTAGTTCACAGGGGCACCTCTGGGGGCATTATTAGCTCATGGGGGCACAGCTGGGAATCCTACATACAGGGGGGCACAGCAGGGGATCCTACATACAGGGGGCACAGCAGGGGATCCTACATACAGGGGGCACAGCAGGGGATCCTACATACAGGGGGCACAGCAGGGGATCCTACATACAGGGGGCATCCCACACAGCGCAGTTACTATGGGAGCCGACAGGAGGGAGAAAGGAAAGGAAGTTGCTAGAAATGTGCGGAGCCTAAATTGTTTGTCTCGCAGGTTCTAAGGGGATGAAACATATCTGGAAGGAATCATCCTGGAGGTCTGGGCCGGATGGAGAGGAAAAGGGAAAGTGACGCCTCAGATCAAAGAAGACGTCACCTGTCAGTCACTGTATGACACTTTTCTTATTTTGTAGAACATCATTTAGTAGGGGCGCCCCGAGGTGACAGGTACTACATTATCTGTACTCAGAGATATCACTGTGTTATCTGTGGGGTTACATAGGACTGCAGGTGACTACTACATTATCTGTACTCAGAGATATCGCTGTGTTATCTGTGGTGTTACATAGGACTGCAGGGGACATCTACATTATCTGTACTCAGAGATATCGCTGTGTTATCTGTGCTGTTACATAGGACTGCAGGTGACATCTACTACATTATCTGTACTCAGGCATATCACTGTGTTATCTGTGGTGTTACATAGGACTGCAGGTGACATCTACTACATTATCTGTACTCAGAGGGATATCACTGTTATCTGTGGTGTTACATAGGACTGCAGGTGACAGCTACTACATTATCTGTACTCAGAGATATCACTGTGTTATCTGTGGTGTTACATAGGACTGCAGGTGACTACTACATTATCTGTACTCAGAGATATCACTGTGTTATCTGTGGTGTTACATAGGACTGCAGGTGACAGCTACTACATTATCTGTACTCAGAGATATCACTGTGTTATCTGTGGTGTTACATAGGACTGCAGGTGACTACTACATTATCTGTACTCAGAGATATCACTGTTTTATCTGTGCTGTTACATAGGACTGCAGGTGACACCTACTACATTATCTGTACTCAGGCATATCACTGTGTTATCTGTGGTGTTACATAGGACTGCAGGTGACATCTACTACATTATCTGTACTCAGAGGGATATCACTTTTATCTGTGGTGTTACATAGGACTGCAGGTGACAGCTACTACATTATCTGTACTCAGAGGGATATCACTTTTATCTGTGCTGTTACATAGGACTGCAGGTGACATCTACTACATGATCTGTACTCAGAGATATCACTGTGTTATCTGTGGTGTTACATAGGACTGCAGGTGACATCTACTACATTATCTGTACTCAGAGGGATATCACTGTTATCTGTGGTGTTACATAGGACTGCAGGTGACAGCTACTACATTATCTGTACTCAGAGATATCATTGTGTTATCTGTGGTGTTACATAGGACTGCAGGTGACATCTACATTATCTGTACTCAGAGGGATATCACTGTGTTATCTGTGCTGTTACATAGGACTGCAGGTGACATCTACATTATCTGTACTCAGAGATACCACTGCGTTATGTGGTGTTAAATAGAACTGCAGGTGATAGGTGACTTCTCCAGGTTGCAGAAGTTCAAACTTCATCGTGCCCTGCTGACAGTTTATTATGGGAGTTGTAGTTTTGCAGCATGTGGCTCTTCAGGTTGCAGCACTACAACCCCCATTGTTTCCAACTGGCAGTTCATGATGAGAGTTGTAGTTTTTCAGCTGGAGAGTCAAAGATTGGAATACACTGATTAGACAATGGTACAGTACAGTCCATTAATTATAGGGGGCAGTAGTGCAGTACATGAGGTGGAGGCAGTGACAGTGCATTAGAACATGGTGGCACATTAAAGTAATTGGATATAACGTTAGATAGGACTTTGCCTGATCGGGTGAGATGGGGGGCCCCAAGCTAACATTTTGCACCAGGGCCCATCAGCCTTTAGCTACGCCCCTGCCTCCAGACACCATGTCCTCTAAAAAAAAAAATCACCTACCACACCGCCCTCTTCCTCCCCTAACTCTCTCCCTCCTGACGATGAGGACCTCACCAATGCTGACCCTGCGCAGGCTACAGCAGTCGCCCAAGCAGTATCCAGGCTCCTTTTACCACTATTTGACAAACGCCTAGAAGTCGTGCACACTTAATTAACAATGCGTTATCCCAAATTACATCCAATTCACAACGTATAGGAGAGCTGGAAACAAGAGTTGGCGCCGCAGAAGATAATATAGGCTCTGTCCAATCCTCTCTTTCCACCCAACAAGCTCAGACAAAACAACTCCTGGATCGCCTCGAGGACCTGGAAAACAGGAATCGGAGAAATAATCTCCGTTTCATAGGTATTCCTGAGTCAATTAAAGGGGAAGAACTATTCACGGTCCTATCGCAAGACCTGATGGAGGCCCTGGACCTACCAACGGAACATATTATGCCTCCCATCGAGAGAGCCCATCGTCTAGGCAGAGAATCTGCTGAGCGCCGTAATAATCCGAGACCGGTCATTGCAAAATTTTTTCACTATTTTACCAAGGAACGAATCCTACGTACCTACAAGCAAAAGGGCCCACCCACCATCCGAGGACACCGGATTCTAATTTTTCAAGATTTTTCTTCCTCAGTCACCCAGCGATGCAAAGTCTTGTTAGAAGTCTGCAAGCATCTGGTAGACAATGGCATTCGCTTCCAACTGCAGTATCCGGCTCGCCTGAGAGCTACCTCAGAAGGCCGAACCCTCATCTTCGATGACCCTGCGGCGGCCAAACGTCACTTCATTCCGAATGATTAATGACATTCACTTATAGCTGATCCCATGATGACAATTTGTTTTGTTTTGTTTTTTTTTGTTTGCTATTTCTTCCGCCTCTTTAAATGTTGAGCGTATTACTATATACGTACATGTTGCTCTTTGTTTATCGTTATGCAAGTTATGTTCTTTGCAGGCTGATAACCATACTCTTTCCTATTTCTCCTCATGCAGTGTGCGGTGAGCCGCGCGAGTTGCCCTCCTCCCTTTTTGTTCCTACAGTTCCTGCTCGCTGGGACGGGTGTCAGGGAGCCACTGATTTATGTCCTTTGTTCCACCGCCTCTTCAGATCAGGTATAGGATGACAGCAGCAGCACCCAATGCACCAACACTCACTCATACTCCCACCTTGAAATTACTCTCGTGGAATGTAGCGGGACTTAATTCCCCGGTCAAACGTAAGAGGGTCCTGACACATCTCCATCGCTTTAAACCGCAACTAGTGCTACTCCAGGAAACCCACTGGCGATCTGGGGACAAATCTCTTACAGCTCCATGGATAGGCACTTGTATCTCGGCCCCCCACTCCACTAAATCCCGAGGTGTGGCCATCCTCATACATAGAGATCTCCCCCACACGATTCATGATTAAATCATAGACCCAGAGGCTAGATACATACTTTTAGACATTACTTTCCATGACACTAGATACGCTATCCTGAACACATATGCCCCAAATGCCTCGAACGCAGCCTTTTACTCCAACATTTTGCAGCTCCTAACCACAAAACAACATCATCCCCTAGTGTGGGGGGGAGACTTTAATGTTGCCTTGGAACCCCAGTTAGGCAGATCATCACATATGACGCAGCCACCGCAGGCCAACCAAACATTACTCTCCGTCTTGGCCCAATCTTCTCTATGTGACCCATAGCGCCTAAAAAATGGCTCCTCCAAAGAATATACCTTTTTTCACACGTCCATAACTCTTTCTCCAGAATAGACAACTTCTTGGTTTCTTCCTCTCTATTCCCTCTCATACTGGATGCTAGGATACATCCTATCATAGTATCAGATCATGCACCAATAACTGTAACCTTAAACCTTGGTATAGTCACCCGCACCAGTAGAAATTGGCGCTTTCCCGCCTACCTTTCAGACTCTGATGACTTTAGGACCTTCTTAACTCAGGGGTGGGCGAACTATGTGGATGACAATCTGGAGCACGCGGACGACCCTAGTCTCCTGTGGAGGGCCTCCAAGCCTGTCCTGCGAGGGCAGATTATAGCATATGTCTCACAGGAAAAAGAAACAGTTGGAAAAATGTAACACTTTGAACGCGGGGTTAGTTGCTGCCCATACCACCCATCTTCTCACTAACACCCCAGAATCAAAGGAGCGTTATCTAGAGACCAGACGTCTCCTTGACGCCTACCTTCTGGGTCAGGCTCAATGGTCCGTAGATTCCTACAAAAACTAATTCCACCATTTTGGGAACAGGGCAGGGAGACTCCTGGCCAACCTCACTAGACCCCAGAAATCGAAACATACCATTCTTAAGATAAGGTCTACAGCTTCAGGTACATGTGCCACGAGTCCTGAAGACATCCACAGGGCATTCACCGACTACTATTCCACATTGTATACAGCGTCAGCCCATGACTCCGAAGCAGCATGGTCCCTTTTACACAAAGTTGACCCCCCTAAACTGACTTCAGACCAACGGGAGGCCCTATCCACTCCCATCACCGAATTAGAATTATCATCCGTGATAAGTAGCCTTCCTTCCCAGAAATCCCCCGGCCCGGACGGTCTTCCAGGAGAGTACTATAAAATTTTACTCCCACATATTAAACCCACCCTCCTTTCCTTATAAAATGCAATATATATGGAAAACCTGCATGTCCCCCACTTCCATGAATCCCGTACAGTCCTCATCCCTAAACCAAACAGAGACCCCCTGCTAGTACAGTCTTATCGGCCTATCTCGTTGCTCAACCAGGACTATAAAATCCTTACCAAAATCATAGCTAACCGTCTACAACTAATTCTCCCCTCCCTCCTGACTCTCAAATAGGATTTATGCACACTAGGCACTCTACAAAGGGTATGCGTCTGGCGATGGCGGCAACTGTTGCAGCACAATCCCGAGACTCTCCACAAACTCTTCTTCTAAGTCTTGATGCCGAAAAGGCATTCGACATGGTCTCCTGGAAGTTCTTGGAGATATCACTTGGATATCGCAACTGCGGAGCTGTTTTCCTCTCCTTTCTGCGCTGTCTCCAGACGAATGCCCAAACATGCTTTACAATAAATGGACTCAACTCCACACAGATCTCTCTACACCGTGGTACTCGTCAGGGCTGTCCCCTGTACTCTCTTTTGTTTAACCTTTCTATAGACCCCCTTCTTTGCTTATTACACACAGACTCTTCTTAACAGGGTATTCAAGTGGGTTCTAGGGAAATAAGAGTATCGGCCTTTGCGGATGACCTATTATTTATCCGCAATCCTAGGCACACACTAGGTCACGTCCTGCAGCTCATAACCCAATATGGGATAATTTCAGGTTTTACTTTAAACCTAGATAAATCTGAGGCTCTGATTCTAAAAGGTCCCTCAACCCCAATCTGGGCTGCGGAACATGACATAAAATGGGCATGCTCCCACATAAAATACCTAGGAGTCCTTATCACTAGAAATCCCTACAGCCTGTATTCCACTAACCTCAAACACTATCACACTCATCTTAAAACTTTATTACAACCCTGGAAATCTTTCACCTTATCCTTCTCAGGAAGAGCCAACCTAATCAAAATGATCGCCTTCCCCAAGCTCCTTTACATCATGCAGTCCCTTTCGTTGTACCTCAAACAGTCTGACAATAAACTAATTACAGCGACGTACAGGCGCTTCATATGGAATAATGCTCCTCCTAGAATAGCCATGCGATACCTAGAACAAACTAAATATAATGGTGGCCTTAATTTCCCTAATCTTAGAAACTACAACCTGGCCGCCCTTTTACGCATAGTCAGAGATTGGACCCATGGCCTCTCCTGTTACACATCTCATGACAGACGGTAATTTTGTGGGCCCACACTCATTACTCTACGCCTTACATGCATCCCCTGATCAACTCCCCGACAATATTAGGCGCAATCCATTGCTTTCCCCGCCCATAAAAGCCTGACAGGCTGTCCGTAGGCTCTCAGACTTACCTGTACATGTGTCCCTGCTGCTCCCCTTCCTGGGAAATCCCAATTTCCAAGATGGAAAACCTGCACACGTCTTTTCCGCCTGGCAATCCCACCATAACATAACTACAGTCTTGGACATACTCTCTCCTACACTAACCTCCACTCTGTCCTTTTCTGAGGCACAATCTAAATTTGCTCTTCCCTCTTCTGCTTTCTTTCCGTTCTTGCAGGCTTCTAGTTATGCAAGGAAAATACTACACATAGTAAAGCCTCACAGTCAAGATGTGAAGCGTTTTTGGTTTTTATCAGAAGATTATCTCTCGCTACTATACTTTTTTACGTTCAAACCTTGACTACTCCACCTCCCCTCACGGCCTCTCTAAATGGCTGCAACATATGCCCCATCCCACTTCCTCGGATTTGGTGGATACAGGGCACAAAAATTCCTCCCTGCCGCATCCTATTGGGATATGGCGGTGAAAATCACACATAGGGCGTATATATCTCCACACCGAAACTACTTAATGGGACGTATTCCATCGTCCGCGTGCCCCAGATGTCAGGCCCCCAATGCCGACCTTTATCATTGCTTTTAGGACTGCTCGGAAATCCAGGTCTTCTGGAAGCAAATTAAAGACTTTGCATGCGCTAATCTGCTGATCCACGTACCTTTAACCCCCGAATGGGCCATCTTCGGCCACATAGATTATACCACCCACCTCTGCTTAAGGGAAGCTAAAAAACTTCTCTTCATGTTATCTGCAGCTGCCAGGAAGTCAATATTGCAGGAGTGGCTCTCCCCGACCCCCCCATCCCTACGGCTTTTTCTACAGAAACTAACCTTTCTTTTAAGAATGGATTGGGTCGAGGCCGCCCTACACAAAGAGTCTAAAGTCGAGGCCTTTTTCCTACTCTGGGATTCCTTTATCCAAATTATGCCCACCAGAATACAACAGAAATTATGGACCACGTTCCAACATACCACTTGGTTCTTGGAGAAATCACTCTCGTCCAATCCCCCTGTTTGATATGAGCTGGTTGGTGCTCGACTGCTTTTACCCACTACTCCCTTCTTTTGTTCTCAACCTCTTGGAGGGCGGCTCGCGCCCTTGCTGTTGCTCCCGCACTGCTTTGCCTGCATTTTCTTGGTTTTCTGTTTTTGTTTGGTTGACAGTTCACAATACTTATTGTTTGCTCCCCTAGAGGTGGCAGAGATACACTCAAGGTAAACTATCTTAAGCTGCCGTATTCACTACACCTCCTCACATTTAAGTGCAATGTGAGAAGCCTGATTCATGTAATTGATATTGTACTGTTACTGTCTCATGACTGTGCACTGTATAACTGTCATTGGCCGATGTATCTACTCTTTTTGACAACCTCTGCCACGTCCCCCACCCATTCCCTCTCCTCTCCCTCTTAACCGTCCACCCCACCCCTCCCATTCCCTACCCTATCCAAAGTTGAATATGAAAATCCAATAAAAACATGTTTTAAAAAAAGAAAGTGCGGATGACCGACGGACTGTAGTGTGCAACGTGTGCCTGTGCCACGCCAGGATCAGCAGGGGAGCCACCACTACCAGCCTAACCACTACCAGCATGCGCAGGCATATGAGTGCTAAACACCCCACTCAGCGGAACCAAGGCCGTTCAGTGACTGCAAGTCGCACCCCTGCTCCTTCCCCTGTGTCAGGTGCTGCTCTGTCAGTGCCCCCGCCCAGGCCCCAGGCACGAGGGCCTCCCACCCTACACGCACCCCTTCACCTGCACTATGCTTCACACCCTCCAGCAAGGTGTCCAAGCGAAGCATTCATCTGTACCTGCAACAGACCTTTGAACAGAAGCGCATGCACAAGCCCTCAATGTGCACATAGGCAAACTGCTGAGCTTGGAGATGCTGCCCTATCGGCTGGTAGAGACAGAGGCTTTTAGGAACCTCATGGCGGTGGCTGTCCCTCGGTTCTCTGTCCCCAGCCGCCACTACTTTTCACGGTGTGCCGTCCCAGCCCTACACCAGCACGTGTCGGATAACATCATCCGTGCCCTGACCAACGCGGTCAGCGACAAGGTCCACCTAACCACGACACGTGGACAAGTGCTGGCGGGCAGGGACACTGACTTGCTCACCAAGGTGTGGCGCCTCTCTGCGCATTTCCGTCAACGACGGATGCTGCTACCCTTAGGGCAGTGCAAAAGTGCTTGTAACTGCCGGCTCACAGACTGCTGTGCAGACGTGGCCACAAGGTGGAATTCCACCTTTCAGATGGTAGTCAGGGTTTACCAGCAACGCAGAGCCATTGTGGAATGCCAGATGTCAATTTCTGTGCGACGCGGTAGTCAGGTTAGTCAGCTTCCTCAAATCTTCAATGAGGAGTGGACGTGGATGTCTGCTATCTGTCAGGTACTGGGCCCCTTTGAGTCAACACAGATGGTCAGCGGAGATGACGCCATCATCAGCCTCACCATCCCGCTGCTGTGTCTGCTTCAAACCTCCCTGCTCAGCCTGAAGTCTGACACTTTGCCTTCAGTTCAGGAGACGCTGCTAGATAGCCAGCCCACCCTGACGTCAATTTCTCCCCACGGAGTAGAGGATGAAGAAGAGAAGAGGAGCAGACTGCTGCCGCGACTGAAGAGGGTACCCATGCTCAATCCTTAGTTGTTGAGCGTGTATGGCCTGAAGAGGAGGCATTGGCGGAGGAGGAAATTGAGGCTAGTGAGGAGAGGGAGTTCTTGCGTGTTGGGACCCTGACGCACATGGGTGACTTCATGTTAGGCTGTCTTTCCCTTGACCCTCAGGTTAAAAATTTTATTGACAACACAGATTACTGGGTGTTCCCCCTCCTGGACCCTCGGTACAAACTTTTCCACTCTTATTCCTGCCGAGGAACGCAGTATGAGAGTTAATCAATATCAACAGGCCCTGGTGCAGAAGCTGAAAATGTACTTCCCATCTGACTCCACTAGCGCCAGAGGACGTAGTTCTGTGGGTCAAAGAGCGGGGGAGAGGAGTGGTGGAGCAGGCAGCTTGTCAAGGTGCAGGGGAACACTCTCCAAGGCCTGTGACAGTTTCATGGCACCCCAGCAAGACTATGTCAACCGTCCCCAGTCTAGACAGATTTGGGGGGAAGACTTTAGGCAGATGGCGAGGGAGTACCTTGCTGACCATACCACCATCCTTCCCAATCACTCTGCTACCTACAACTACTGGGTTGCAAAGCTAAATACGTGGCCCGAACTGGCGTTTTACGCTTTGGAGGTGCTGTGCTGCCCTGCCGCTAGCGTGTTGTCAGATCGGGTCTTCAGTGCAGCTGGTGCCATCACTGATAAGTGCACCCGCCTGTCAACTGACAGCGCTGACGTTTATAAAAATGAACAAAGCCTGGATTTCACCTGAATTCAACTGTCCACCCAGGGAAAGCAGCCAACATGAAGATTCTTGGTATCTCCTCTCCTCCTCCTCTTACTTTAATTCTCAACCAACTGCCAAGTCTTCTTCCGCCATGCTGTGTCTGGCCTAATTTTTGGGAGGCTCACTTGCTTCCTCACTCACTTTTAATGGTTCCCTGTGTCCTGACTGCCATGCTCTGATGTCACTACGTCATATGCCTACCTGTTTTAACCAGGCTGTTGCCAAGAATTAGGCATAATGGTGCAATTAGGCAGCCCCAGAGGCATGCATACATGCTGCCCCTGCTGTTTCCTGCCCATTTCTATTGTTTCCATCATTTTTTGAGGTTGACAGGTTTTCACACGACCTTGCCTCTACCGAACTTGGGTCCCCTGCAGAAATGCTCGAGTTTCCCATTGACTTCAATGAGGTTCGTTACTCGAAACGAGCCACTCGAGAGATATTCGTGTCAAGTAACGAGCATTTTAGTACTCGCGCATCACTAATCACTGTGTGTGACCTCTATTTATATCACTATGTTTGACCCCCCTCTATATCACTATGGCTGACCTCTATATTACAGGTATCTGGCAGTGTTTCTGTGTGTACGGTGAATATTTGTTAGAAACATAGAAGATTGTCAGCAGGAGATCACCTGATCCATCTAGTCTAGTTGTGAGTAGTTCAGGACATGGAGGCTGGAGACTGGCTGCATCCACTGCACAGACGGGAGAAGCTGCTTTATATCTTTCCTTATTCCCTCAGAAGTCGCCCCGGATCATGTAGGGCAGTACACAGAAGCTGCTGAGCCCGATCTCCTATACCACATTGTAATAACCCCCCCGAGGTGTGACCGGACAGTTATTGAGCAGCTGGACTGTGATAACTCCCCGGGGTGTGAGTGGCCAGTTATGGAGGAACCGGAGTGTGACCGGGCAGTTATGGAGGAGCCGGAGTGTGATAACTCCCCGGGGTGTGATAACTCCCGGAGGTGTAAGCGGCCAGTTATGGAGGAACCGGAGTGTGATAACTCCCTGGGGTGTGAGCGGCCACTTATGGAGGAGCTGGAGTGTGATAACTCCCCGGGATGTGAGCGGCCAGTTATGGAGGAGCCGGATTGTGATAATAACTCCCGGGGTGTGAGCGGCCAGTTATGGAGGAGCCGGAGTGTGATAATAACTCCTCGGGGTGTGAGCGGCCAGTTATGGAGGAGCCGGAGTGTGATAACTCCCCGGGGTGTGACCGGCCAGTTATGGAGGAGCCAGTGTGATAATAACTCCCCAGGGTAGGATGGGCCAGTTATGGAGGAGCTGGAGTGTGATAGGACCGGAGCAAAGGCGGCAGCAGGGACATAAGGGACCAGAGGAAAGAAGGCAGCAGGGACATAAGGGACCGGAAGGCGACACTACTTTATTCCAATGATACAACAGACAAAAATATAGACTTTTATGTGCATTGCTAGTGTAGGAATCAAACCAGACTGTGCTAAAAATAACAGTAAAACCAAACTGGTTGTGATGGACTCCCTTCAGAAGAGGCGGATGCCACCCAGTCACGTCGCTCTGACAGAGGGGCCGCAGTACAAACACCACACTTTTACTCAACACTTTATTTTCATGAAAGAAATACAGGAACTTCTGTAGAAACAAGTCCAGAGCCTTGAGGCTGCGAGTGGCCATGACATGCCCGGCCCTGGGTGACACCTAATACTACATAGCCCGGGTGAGGGTGCCTGATTCCCCTGCTATGGAGTCCCTTCTGTCCTGTCCACTTGCATAGATTGAGATTCTCTGTGCCAGCGCCGCACTTACACAGACAACGCTCAGCCAGTCTCAAAACAATCGGGGATCAATCTGGGGCCCTTTTCCTGTTCCCCAAGTTATCCATCAAGGAGTCTTCTCACCAAAGAAAACACAATGGCCGCTCCCAAGTGCTGTAACTCACGTTTTGGCCTTTCTGCCTCTGTGGCTATTGGGAGAATTAAGGAGGGGGGAGCGTGAGGAGCGAGTATTACTGGCGGGATTGGCAGTAAGGGAGCTGCGCAGGATGCGCTCTGTCGGGGGACAAGGACGCTTCCTGCCCTCACCGGAGCTGCCATGTGGAGAGGAAGAGGATGGGCTAGGGGAGCTCACACTAGGAGGCTTTCGTTTCTTTGTGGGAGGTTTATCCTGGACAGGGGCAGCACGGGCAGAACGTCCACGGGGGGATTTGGAAGATACAGCAGAAGGCATGGGGATTGTGGTCGGTAGTCTAGTCCTGGCACTACGTGTCAGAGGGGTCCGTACAGTCACCTCCTCATCAGAGGAGTCATCAGTTTCTGCTAGGGAGGAGTTCTGCTCCCTCGTATCGTGGGCTCCAGTCTTAAGTGGTTTGCATTTTCTCTGTAGAGAAGTCCTTGTGACTTGGGGACTGGAGGATCTTTCCGGAGAACTGTCTAACGTGTCATTCAGCAACACAGGACTAGAGTTAATTTTGAGCAGAGGACGAGGCTTGGGTGGGCGGCCACGCTTACGCTTTGGTGGGGATGCAGACTCCTCTACACTGCTGCTCGTACCCTCAGCAGGCACCACAGGAATGTTGGAAGATACACTGGGAATGATGGAGTCAGCAGAGCGTCTCTGTGTGTCATCAGCTTTACCGGGGCCAGAGACCGAAGAGCCATCTGCCAGTTTAGTATCCAGAGCTTGAACCCCCGGCGCAGAGTCTCTGTGCGATATGGGCAAAGCAACAGCTACAGGCTCTTCACATTTTCTGGAGGAAGCAACAAATACAGGCTCTTCATTTGCTTTGGGGGATGCTGGTGACACAACATTAGGAGGTGCTTCAAGTGTTTTGGGTAACATAGGAGTAGCAACAATAGGAGAAAGTTCACGTCTTTTAGGAGGTCGTCCTCTCTTCCTTTTCTCTATAGGGGACCCACTCTCACTTTCTGAGGTCACTTTAAAGGAGCAAGGTGGACTTGCTGGGGTCGGGACTAAGACAGGAGTAGTAACCAAGTCTATTTTGACTCCTTGAACAGTGCCAGGGTCAGGAGAAATTTGGTGAGAGGGGTCGACAGAGGGCATATCGATAGGGACACTGGTCGGTGACATGTCAGCTCTTGTTTTGGGGGGCCTTCCTCTCTTTCTCTTTGGTGGCGGGCTCCCCGTTTCTGAAGTCTCTTCAGATAAGCGATCACGTGGAGGGCTGTGAGGACCAGGCCTGATGGGACTCTGACACTCACTCTCACTAAGCGTCTGGTGCCCCCTCCCTCTGTTTTGGCGGCGGGGAGTGGGAAGCCGTTCTTGTACCACAGTAACAAGTCGTCCTGGCAGCCGTCTCAGCACTTTAGCAGTGGGTGAGGCCTCTGTAGCTCCAGCAAGTGTAATCTCAGAGTCTGCATATACTTTCCTGCGAGGTGTGCGGGGTGGTGCAGGTTCTTCTGGTTCAGTACTCACAAGGCTGCCTAGCACCACAACCACTGGGCTAACTGGCACCGCACTTAGAGGGCTGCCTGGCAATGAACACACAGGGCTGCCAGGCACCACACCCACAGGGCTGCCAGGCACCACACCCACAGGGCTGCCTGGAACAGATCCTGTATCTGCAACATCTTCTGTTGCAAGAACCTTCACATCCTCAGTCTCAAGTTTAATTTCAGCAACACTGTCATTCTCAGAGGGGCCACTGGGAGGAAGCGCAGCAGAAAGTGGCTCCACAGTAGGAGTGAGGCTGACTATGGTTTCTGTGCTAAGACAGGCAGCCTCTGGTTCTGGAGTGGCTGGTCTGCTGCGGGTGGAGGGTGTAGTGGCACACAAGGCCTCCTCTTCGAGGGATGGAGGTGCAGGGTCTGGAATAGGCTCTGTGTGCTCCACATTTTCAGAGTGTCTGCTCCCTCTGAGCCTTTCACTCATGCGAACACCAACCCGCTCTTGGGGCCGGCTGGGAACTGGAGTTTTCACTTTACGACTTCTCCTTGATTCTTCATCCCATTTCTCTTCAGTCATCAGTCCTACCTCATCTTTAGCAAGAAAAAGGTCTTTACGAGCAGCTTCTACTTGCTCCTGAGGAGAGAAAGAGGAGACCCCATTAGGAAGATTAGGAGGGTTACCAATAGGCCTGCTGGGTGGGGAAGTGTGCAGTCACTTACCTCTGCCTGCTTCAACTCCTCCTTACTGACTTCTTCTAACGAAGCTTCCAGAAAGTACATGGCATACCTCTCAATAGGCGTAAGCTGAGGGAAGATATCAGTGTGTTAATGATCATCATATGGCAGCCGTATCATCATCATGCAGTCATTGCCGTCTTACCTGTTCAACCAATGCGGATATCTCCTGCTCTGCACGGCTTTGTTCCTCTTCTTCTGGCTCTAATGGAACATTTTCGTTAAACTCTGCAAGATCAGCAACCTGCTCTGCCCGAACCAAAGAGGCGGCAAGGGTGTCCTCCTCGTCCTCCGCACCACACAGCGCCTGCAAGAGGTAATGACAGAAAGGGTGGCTACTGACCGCTACAATGTATGGGCCCACAATAAACAATGTGATCAGAGATGTATCAGCAAGTTACTACTATATGACGTATACAGTTAGGTCCAGAAATATTTGGAGAGAGAACATTCTGCTGGGTTTAGTACATTACCACAGGTGACGTTCAGACATTAAACCATTTCATATAAATGCCAGGAACTAAAGCATTTCCTATACACAATCCTTCTAGAGCAGCGCTTCTCAAACTTTTTCTACTGGAGCCTCACCAAACAGACAAAATGATGCCTGGGCCTCACCAGACTGACCAAGATAATGCTGGGGCCTCACCATCTGTGATAGAAGTCCATGAAACTATATAAAAACTATTGCTCAGTTTACCCTCCATTTGTCTCCTAATCTCTGTATAACATAAAATAAGTACAAAATGAGTCAATAATGTTCCTAAAGCAGAAATTGTTGCAGTCAGTGAAAGGACGTGCAACATATGGTCACTTTTGTGAGAACTGCCTCCCAAGCCGCGCCTCACCAGCAACTAGGAGGCGTCTCACTGGTGAGGCCCGCCTCACAGTTTGAGAAGCACTGTTCTAGAGTAACCAGACACATTATATCATTGTAAATAAAATCTTTTCTAATACTTGGTTAAAACCCTTTGTTGCCTGCAGTCTTGATGTCATGGCCAATACCAGACGCCACGTTTCCTTCTATTAATGCTCGGCCAGGTCTTAATGTTTTTGGCCTTTACTGTAGCAGTTCTCCCTTGCTGGCTGTTTTTGGCCCTTACTGTAGCAGTTCTCCCTTGCTGGCTGTTTTTGGCCCTTACTGTAGCAGTTCTCCCTTGCTGGCTGTTTTTGCCCCTTACTGTAGCGGTTCTCCCTTGCTGGCTGTTTTTGGCCCTTACTTTAGCGGTTCTCCCTTGCTGGCTGTTTCTGGCCCTTACTTTAGCGGTTCTTCCTTGCTGGCGGTTCTTGGCCCTTACTGTAGCGGTTCTCCCTTGCTGGCTCTTTTTGGCCCTTACTGTAGCGGTTCTACCTTGTTGGCTGTTTTTGGCCCTTACTGTAGCGGTTCTCCCTTGCTGGCTCTTTTTGGCCCTTACTGTAGCGGTTCTACCTTGCTGGCTGTTTTTGGCCTTTGCTGGCTGTTTTTGGCCTTTACTGGCCGTTTTTGGCCCTTACTTTAGCTTCTCTACCTTGCTGGACGCTTTTAGAACTTTAGCGGTTCTTCCTTGCTGGCTGGTTTTGGCCCTTACTGTAGCGGTCTTCGCTTGCTGGCCGTTTTTGGCCTTTGTACCCTATATCAAGTTAAAATGCTTCTTGAGTTTGGTGAAGATCAGGTGACTGACATTCAGGAATATTTGCAGTCTTTGCTTTAACCTCTTAAGGACCCATGACGTACCGGCACGTCATGGATCACTGTCACTTAAGGACCCATGACGTACCGGTACGTCCGCCCTTTAAACGGGCGCCGCGGCCGGCCGGGTCCCGATCGGGGGAGATAGCCTGCTATAATACATAGCAGGCCATCTCTCCCTGTCGGCATGGAGGGTTGTTAACCCCCCCCCCCCATGCCGACGATCGCCGCTATTGGCCCGATGACCCGGAAAAAAATGGCGGTCGGTTACTGTAAAAAGTAATGGTGGTCACGGTACCACCGTCCCGATCGCCGTGAACGGCCGGCCCGCCGGCCGGCCGTTCACGGCGATCAAAGTCCCCACAAGTAATAAATACCTGCTCCGGACCCCTCAGCTAGCTAGCTGAGGGGTCCAGAGCAGGTATTTGTACATTACTCACCTGTCCCGGGGTCCTGATTGGCGTCTTCCGGGTTCCCGGCGTCCTCTTCATCTTGTCGGGACTTCGGCTTCTTCCGTGAGTCCCGATTGGCTTTTTCCGGCTCCAGCGTCGTCTTTTTTCGTATTTTTCCGGCTCCAGCGTCGTCTATTTTCGGATCTTGGCTCTGCTGCCCCCTAGCGGCTGATAAGTGTAATACACGTATCAGCCACTACAGGGATGTTCAGAATGTAGTAAAAAAAAATTTTTTTTTCCCAATTTTTTTTTTTTCTATTTTCCGCACCCTATCGCCGCTGAGTGTTGATCAGCATCGCACGAAAGTGCGCTGCTAATCAGCAACTCCTCCTTTTTGGCGTAGGGTGTTTTTTTTCTATATTCTACTGCCACGGTCTGCTGATAAGTGCCGAACATAAGTGCGGCATTTATCAGCAACACCATTTTTGGCGTAGGTTTTTTTTGTATACTTACTGTAAAAAACACGTAAAAAAACACTACATTACACCACACTACATTGAATAAAGTTTTACACTACACCACTACATACCCTATATACCAATCCCCATATAAAGATGGCCCCCAGGGTGTTTTCGGTATCGGACGCATACGTTATTATTGCCTCCGACACCGAAACAGCCAGTGAGGATGAATGGGGGGTCCTTTGTTCCTCCATTCACCCTTATCCTCCTCATCATCCAGTGACGTGTCTGGGGGTAGCGTAGCGTACGCTGCCCCCCAGACACGTCTTTTCCGCCAGTACCGTCCCAATAAGAGATCACGGTATGGTGTGAAATTCTACAAACTCTGTGAGAGTACCTCAGGGTACACTTACAGATTTAGGGTACGTGCACACTGCGGAATGGCGAAGGATAACCCTTCGTGCATTCCGCAGCTGGCACCCGCCGGCGGACTGATGCAGGGGCGCGTCTCCGCCCGTGTCATAGACTCTATCCTATGCACGGGCGGATTCCATCATCCGTCATTCCATCAACACGTTGGACGCAGAGCGGAATCCGCCCGTGCATAGAATGGAGTCTACGACACGGACGGAGACGTGCGCCTGCATCAGTCCGCCGGCGGGTGCCAACTGCGGAATGCACAAAGGGTTATCCTTCGCGATTCCGCAGTGTGCACGTACCCTTAGAGTGTATGAAGGAAGGGACACTCGAATCCAGCCCCCAGATGCCCACTCCCCCCCCCCCCCCATCCTCGGAGTTAGTGGGGACATCGTCCGGGAACTGATCTTCCCACTGCTGGATAAAGGTTACCACCTGTACGGGGATAACTTTTATACCAGCACCCCCTCTTCTGGTCCCTCGCTGCCTGAGCTACTGTAGCTTGCGGCACGATCCGAACATATCAGAAGTAGTAATAGCGCCCTAATATTTAGCAGCCATGGAGCGGACCCAGCACTTCTGGATATGAAGGACCCCGTATCGCACCAGGACAACATTTTCCAGGTGACGTCCCCCACACTGGAAAACAGGAGACCCCAGAAGAAGTGCAGAGTGTGGCGTAACAGGGGGATCAGGAAGGACACCATTTTCCAGTGTGCCACCTGTCCTGATCACCCCGGCCTCTGCATACTGGATCGCTCCAAGGCGTACCACACGTCATTGGGGTTCTACATTATCTAAATTCTGTCCGTTATTCCTATTTCAGGGGTCACGTTGGTCCAGGGATTATTCTGATCGCCATTATGGAGTCGGGAAGGAATTTTTCCCCTGTGATGAGGCTACTGTCGTCTGCCTCACGAGGGGTTTTTGCCTTCCTCTGGATCAACACAGGTTGAATTTGATGGACACCTGTCATTTCCAACCTTATAAACCAATAATTGGCCCAATACCCCCAAATAAATTAGAATTGTCCCTTTTCCCCAGCTAAGTAGGTATGGCCGCCATTCCCATTAGAGGAGGCCATGATGCAATTACAAAGCCTCTGTGCGGCCAGGACAGTAGAAACCCCCCACAAGTGACCCCATTCTGGAAACTACACCCCATAAGGAATCTAACAAGTGGGGCAGCGGGTATATGGCCCCCTGGTGACGGCCACATTTGGGACGTGAAAATGGTATTTTTTATTTTCACGGCACATGTTCTACACATGTGCCCATCACTAGTGGGGTCCATATGCTCACTGCACCCCTTGTTAGATTCCTTATGGGGTGTAGTTTCCAGAATTGGGTCACTTGTGGGGGGTTTCTACTGTTCTGGCAGCACAGGAGCTTTGTAATTGCGACATGGCCTCCATCCCCCATTCCAGCCTCTAAATGGCGCTCTGTCCTTTTGGTGACTTGCCCTGTGCCCATATGGCAAATTATGTCCACATGTGGGGTATTTTCGTACTCAGGGGAAACTACCCTACACGTTTTGTGTTCATTTTCTTTTTTAACCCCTTGTGGAAATGGAAAAAAATCAAGGCTAGACCAACACTTAGTGTAATTTTTTTTTAATTTTTACTCTAAATCATTGATCTTGTCTTGATTTTTTCATTTTCACAAGGAGTTAAAAGATAAAAAAAACTACAATGTGTAGAGCAATTTCCCCTGAGTACGGAAATACCCCACATGTGGACATAAAGCGCCATGCGGGTGCAGGGTAAGCCTCCAAAGGGAAGGTGCGCCATTTGGTTTTTGAAGGCTGGATTTGGATGGAATGGATTTCGAGGGGCCATGTTGCATTCAAAAGGCCCCTGTGTTGCCAAGACAGTTAAACCCCCGACAAGTGACCCCATTATGGAAACTACACCCCTCAATGAATGTAACAAGGAGTGTAGTCAGCATATGGACCCCACTAGTGACGGGCACAAATGTGGAACAATGTGGCGTGAAAATGAAATATTAAATTTTTTACACTATAATGTTGGTCTAGCCTTGAATTTATCATTTTCACAAGGGGTTTAAAGAGAAAAAAAAACACAAAATGTGTAGAGCAATTTCCCCCGAGTCTGTAAATACCCCACATGTGGACATAAAGCGCCATGTGGGTGTAGGGCAAGCCTCCGAAGGGAAGGAGCGCCATTTGGATTTTAGAGGTTGGATTTGGCTAGAATGGATGATGAACGCCATGTCGCATTTACAGAGCCCTTGTGCTGCCAAAACACTGTAAACCCCCCACAAGTGACCCCATTCTGGAAACTACACCCCTCAAGGAATCTAACAAGGGGTGCAGTGAGGATATGGACCCCTGGATGACGGGCACATTTGTGCCATGAAAGTGAAAAAATGAAAATTTTCACTTTCACGTCACATTTTTCCACATTTGTGCCCGTCACCAGTGGGGTCCATATGCTCACTGCACCCCTTGTTAGATTCCTTGAGGGGTGTAGTTTCCAGAATGGGGTCACTTGTGGGGGGTTTCCAGTGTCTTGGCAGCACGAGGGCTCTGTAAATGCGACATGGCCCTTGAAATCCATTCCAGTGAAATCCAGCTTCCAAAAGCCAATTGGCGCTCCTTCCCTTTGGAGGCTCGTCCTGCGCCCCCTTGGCACTTTATGTCCACATGTGGGGTATTTCCGTACTCGGGAGAAACTGCGCTACATGTTTGTGTTTTTTTTTTCCTTTTATCCCTTTGTGAAAATGAAAAATTGAAGGCTAGAACAACATTTTAGTGTAAAAAATACTTTAGTCTTTTTTCAAGCCATATTGTTTGGAAAATCTGTGAAGCACCTGTGGGGTCCAGATGCTCACCGCACCCCTTGTTACATTCCTTGAGGGGTGTAGTTTTCTAAATGGTGTCCCTTTAGGGGTGTTTTTTAGGTTTTGGCACCCCAGAGCCTCTGCCAACCTGAAGTGGTACAGTCAAAAATGACCAAAAATAACGGAGCCATTGAAATTCACTAGGCGCTCCCTTATATCTGAGGCTTGTGGTTGCGTCAAATAGCGCAATAGGGCCACATATGGGGTATTTCTATAAACTGCAGAAACGGGGCAATCAATATTGGGGTGCATTTCTCTGGTAATAGGTTTATAATTATGAAAAATATTGGATTACAATAAAATCTCTGCACAGAAAATTAAAATTTTCAAATTTCTTACACACTTAGCTTTTATTTCTGTGACTCCTCTAAAGGGTTAAAACACTTTCTGGATGTGCTTTTGCAGAGTTTAGGGGGTGCAGTTTCTGAAATGGGGTGCTTCGTGGGGCTTTCTAACACACAGTCCCCTCAAATACACTTTAAACCTGAACAGTTCCCTAAAAATATCTGATTTTGAAATTTTACAGAAAATTTGGAAATTTGCTGCTAATGTTTTAAGCTTCCTATTGTCTAAAAAAAATGAAATATAGTTTAATAAATGCCGGCAACATAAAGTAGACATGTTGCTAATGCTATTTAATATATAATTTATGTGGTATAACCACTTTCTGTATAAGCAAAAAAGTTTTAAAGTTGGAAAAATGCATTTTTTCACAATTTTTCACGCTATTTTGGGTTTGTGAAGTACAATATGTCACAAGAAAACAGTCTCAGAATCAGCCGGATAGGTAAAAGCATCCCGAAGTTATTAATGAATAAAGTGACACTGGTCAAATTCATAAAATTTGCTCCAGTCCTTAAGGCCATTTCAGGCCCGGTCCTTAAGGGGTTAAAGGGGTTATCCAGCGCTACAAAAACATGGCCACTTTCCCCCTACTGTTGTCTCCAGATTAGGTGTGATTTTGAAACCTAGTTCCACTGAAGTAAATGGAGCTTAATAGAAAAACACACCTAACCTGGAGACCACAGTAGGGGGAAAAGTGGCCATGTTTTTGTAGCGCTGGATAACCCCTTTAACTCCTGGGTTGCTTTGGCTTGATGTTTTGGGTCATGGTCCATCTATATTATGATCAGTTTGGCTGGACAAGCACACAGTGGGCGGCGTCAGCAGCAGCATCTGAGCGGCCACCACAGCCTGTGATTAGCTAAGCGGCCAGTCAGCTGACAGGACACTCAAGACACTTCAGCCACCGGGAAGCTGAAGAACACAGGAAAGAAGGTCAGGAGTGGTCAATCGTCAGCCGCACATCGATTTTACACGTAGCTATTACACGTAGCAATGCACGGCCGGCGCCTGACGATTTTAGGTCCAATCCTAAACCCAATGATTAGCCGATGATTGTTTCATTGGCTGATTGTTGTCTGCAACAATCGCCCGATTATCGCTCTGTGTAATAGGGCCCTTACAGATGATGTGCTAGGCTTTGGATCACAAGCTGTACCGCGCCTTCACCATACTTTATTTCCATCATTCTGGTAGAAGCTGATCCTGGTGTCATCTGTACAAAGCATGTAGGTATACTCGGCTGTGGGGCGGAAGACCTATGGAGGGTGGTCGGCACATGGCATTCCGTCCACCTGAGTTTTAGGCGATATATTCAACCATATAATGGATCTATGTGGTCAAGGACCCAGAGTTGGACTGTTACCTGATTGACTGCCTGGAGGATCATGGGTTAAAAACATTGTTTAAAAGGTGAAGCAGAAAAGCGGAGGTGGGTAAGCACAGCATCCCTTGTTCTTGTGGCTTTACATATCTGGTCGGATCGGAGCTTAAGGAACAAGCCTATTCTTTTACATTCAGATTCGGCCGATTATCGCTCCGTGTAATAGGGCCCTTACAATCTGCTGCAAGAATGCAGATTCTAATGGAAACTAGAATGGCAGCAGATTTGCTGCAATATGTGCTGAGTGAAATCAGTTACGTGTGAACACACATTTAAAGGGGTATTCCCCCCAAAATTATTTTTGCATTAATACATTGCCCACCCGTAGCTTTCCATCTTTCCAATATCAATTTATTATGGATTCTGCACAGTTTAGCTGTTATCTAGATGCACTCACCCCCACCAAATGCAGAGAATCATCAAATCTCAGTAAAACCTGTCTCCACTCCTTGCTCCTGACCCTGACTCTCCAAGATGGCATCACGTGTCCTGGGCTGGGTTAGCGCTTCTAACCCAGTCCACTGAAATGAGGGAGGACAGTGAGACGCTGACGGCTGCAGCAGCCTGCCTCTCTGACAGCAGCCCCCCCCCGCCCCCCCACTGTGTAACCCCATTCAGCAGCCCCCAAACCCCCCTGATCCACTGAGTATCCCCCCACCCCCCTTGGAGCTCACCAGTACTGTGTATCCCCGCCAGCCAAAGCATACCCACAGTGATTGCACACCAGCTCACCCGGCGTCCGCACGCTCCTTACAGTGTAGTCCCCCCCCCCCCCCCCCCCCCCCCCCTCCCCCCCCTCCCCCCCCCCTCCCCCCCCCCCACTCCCCAGGTGGCCAGCCTGCAGCATACACAGCGGAGACGGCTCAAAATACCCAGGGTGACTTGGCGAGTAAGACCAGCTAAGTCACTTCCTCCTGTAATATATAAAGGTTTCTATCATGTCGCCCCTTTCCCTTCTTCCTCCTGTAACATATATACAGGTTTCCATCATGTCCCCCCTTTCCCTTCTTCCTCCTGTAACATATATACAGGTTTCCATCATATCCCCCTTTCCCTTCTTCCTCCTGTAACATATATACAGGTTTCCATCATGTTCAGTGTCCGCTGGTCCAGTGACCCCTCTTATTCCTGGGGCTTATGAGCGGCTGCAGCATCCAGTGACCCCTCTTATTCCTGAGGCTTATGAGCGGCTGCAGCATCCAGTGACCCCTCTTATTCCTGAGGCTTATGAGCAGCCGCAGCGTCCAGTGACCCCTCTTATTCCTGAGGCTTATGAGCGGCTGCAGCATCCAGTGACCCCTCTTATTCCTGAGGCTTATGAGCGGCTGCAGCATCCAGTGACCCCTCTTATTCCTGAGGCTTATGAGCGGCTTCAGCATCCAGTGACCCCTCTTATTCCTGAGGCTTATGAGCAGCCGCAGCGTCCAGTGACCCCTCTTATTCCTGAGGCTTATGAGCGGCTGCAGCATCCAGTGACCCCTCTTATTCCTGAGGCTTATGAGCGGCTGCAGCATCCAGTGACCCCTCTTATTCCTGAGGCTTATGAGCGGCCGCAGCGTCCAGTGACCCCTCTTATTCCTAAGGCTTATGAGCGGCTGCAGCATCCAGTGACCCCTCTTATTCCTGAGGCTTATGAGCGGCTTCAGCATCCAGTGACCCCTCTTATTCCTGAGGCTTATGAGCGGCTGCAGCATCCAGTGACCCCTCTTATTCCTGAGGCTTATGAGCGGCCGCAGCGTGCAGTGACCCCTCTTATTCCTGAGGCTTATGAGCGGCTTCAGCATCCAGTGACCCCTCTTATTCCTGAGGCTTATGAGCGGCCGTAGCATCCAGTGACCCCTCTTATTCCTGAGGCTTATGAGTGTCCGCACAGTGCAGTGACCCCTCTTATTCCTGAGGCTTATGAGCGGCCGTAGTGTGCAGTCACTCCTCTTATTCTTGAGGCTTATTAGCGGCCGCACCGTCCAGTGACCTCTCATTCCTGAGGCTTATGAGCGGCCGTAGTGTCCAGTGACCCCTCTTATTCCTGAGGCTTATGAGCGGCTGCAGCAGCCAGTGACCCCTCTTATTCCTGAGGTTTATGAGTGTCCGCACAGTGCAGTCACCCCTCTTATTCCTGAGGCTTATGAGCGGCCGTAGCGTGCAGTCACCCCTCTTATTCTTGAGGCTTATGAGCGGCCGCAGCGTCCAGTGACCTCTCATTCCTGAGGCTTATGAGCGGCCGTAGTGTCCAGTGATCCCTCTTATTCCTGAGGCTTATGAGTGTCCGCACAGTGCAGTGACCCCTCTTATTCCTGAGGCTTATGAGCGGCCGTAGCGTGCAGTCACCCCTCTTATTCTTGAGGCTTATGAGCGGCCATGTTGGTGTTGAACCAATTTCAGAGGTGTTCAAGACACGGTCTGCACACTTTATGAGGCGCCTAAGCTATATTGTGATCTCCAAGATTTAGTCTGAAGTATGCAAATTATCACAAAGCTTGTAATATCCTGTAAGTGCCCCCTGCAACAGGAGCAGAGCGACTAAAAAAGAGGGTGTGTGGGGGGGGGGGGGGGGGACACTTGGTATTCTGTGCACAGGCGAATAAAATATGGTATATCCCAACGTCTAAAGAGGCTACGAGGTCAAGCACCCAGCGCGGGTCATTACTGTTGACCTGAAGCTCGAGGAGAAATCAAGATATATAACCAGCAGGGAGAGCGTGAACTTCAGTTTAGCAGCTGCCACGGAGTTAGCCGACTCGTCTGGACTACAGTGGAGTGACTCCTCGTCTCTGACCTCCGTCATTTACAACGCAGGTTATCTCCTACCAGAAGCAAGACAGCAGCTTTGCTCAGCTTGGAATGTGGAGAAGCTTCGTCGGAGGAGTTGCATGTTGATGACGCTGAGATTGATGAGGAGGTCCCGTCAGGAAGCCGGCAGGAGGCGCAGCCTGCAATTGATGAGATGGTTCAGCTTCTCATGTCAAGAGCCGGCTCAGTAGGGGGCGTGGAATGGCTGCGTCGCTGTGTAGAGATGATCCAGTTACCGGGGTCAGCAGAGGGCGAGCCTGTGATGCAGAATCCGGATCTGACGGTTGAGAGCAGTGAAGCTGGAACAGGGACTCGCCGTGCTGCGGTGAGGGATACTGGCAAGAAGGCAAGCAGTCGTCGCAGAGCCTATACTCCGCCTCCCAGACATGGAAGCAGTCATTGAGGGGCCTGGCGATCGGCTTCCATTGCACCGCCAGCAGTTGATGTCGCAGCTGATATTACACCAGCGACACAAGCTGATGCAGGTCCCGTTGGGGAGTATGTACATCTCACCACACAGACAGTTAGTGACAGTTACGGGGCAGTTCAGCCTGACAGTCACATGACTCAACTCTGCTTCTCTACCTGACGGACGAGGTCACATGACACACAATGTTACTGGCAGTTTGTGGACTGTAGATTGTGTGGTTTTCAGTGCTTCTCAGCTGGAGCAGCTTAAGTGTCTTATCAATGCTGCTGTAGCTGGGAAATCACTGCGTACTGACTCTGTAGCCGGTGTTTGGGGACAGGGCTGTGAGTTGCGCTCCCCCCCAGTACTTTCTAGACAACGTCCGGTTAGGGTCCCTAGCATGGATGTTCAGGTTGATGACCAAATTGTATCATCCTTTCCACGATTGGATAGGGGATCTGGTGTGAAGGAAACTGCGGTGAAAGAGCCGACGTTATGTGAGGTGTCCCCCTTAGGATATCATTTGTCGGCCACTGTAAAGGAACGTATCTGGAAGCTGGAGTTTGTGGACATTTTATCATTGTTGCCCTCTAATAGAGAACTTGTACGTGATAGAAAAAAGATGATAAGGAGGACGATAAAAAGAGTGCCCCTCCTCGGTTTCAACAATGGTTACAGGCTTTTTGTGTATATTCAGCGATTTTGGGCGAAAAGCATCCCCATGTGTCCAGGTCTGTTCCAGCATTTGGACACTATCATTGAGGCTTATCGCAATTTTGGTGGCCTAGTGTGGTTTCATTATGATACGATCTTTAGGCAAAAGTTGGTGATTTATCCCTGTTAAATTTGGTACTCGCGATGTCTGATTGTGGGTTATACTAATGATCCTGCATAGACAAACTGTGGCTAAACCACCAGTTGGTGCGGGTGGTGGGGCTGTGAGAAAGGGTTACTGTTTTGCCTTCAATGAAGGCAACTGTAAATGGCAGGCAAATTGTAGGTACCGCCATGACTGTTCCTTTTGTGGCGGTACCCACTCCATGTTGCGATGTTTTAAGCGTGCCAACCAGCTGAGACAACAGCTGCAGGCTAAGGACGGATCGGGAAAGGTTGGTGACCCCGGTGAAGGTTTCAAAAATGTGACCCTACCTCGAGCGTTACCCCGATCAAGCAACGGCTAAGCTCTTCTTGGCAGGTTTTACTACTGGTTTTCCGGTACCGGCTTTTGCAGAAGTGGGTTGTGTTTGTTGTGATAATTTAATTTCGGTCTGTTTATGCTGACGTTGTACGTGATAAGATTTCTAAAGAATTGGCTGCTGGCCGTGTTGCTGGTCCATTTTCTTCTACCCAGTTTCCTTGTTTTCGCGTGTCTCCGCTTGGTGTTGTCCCCAAAAAAAGAGGTTGGTAGCTTCCGCTTAATACACCATTTATCATTTCTGGAAGATTCTTCTCTAAATGATAGATCCTGCGGAAACCTCTGTTACCTATGCTTCATTTGACGTTGCGCTGTCGCTATTGCGGAAAGTAGGGCCTGGAGCACTGATGGCTAAGGCTGATATTAAAGCCGCATTTAGGTTATTACCTGTCTGTCCAGGGGGGTATAATTCTTTGGGTTTTAAGTTTGAGAGTTTTTATTACGATAAGTGTTTACCTATGGGATATTCTATGTCGTGTTCTTATTTCGAGAAGTTTTCTTCTTTTTTGGAGTGGGTTATGTTTGATCGTACGGGTTTGAGTTGTACAGTTCATTATTTAGATTTCCTGTTTGTCAGCCCTTGTTCTAGTGATATTTGCTCGGGTTTGCTTTCCTCATTTCAATTGATGTGTTCTGATTTTGGTGTCCCGTTGGCGCTTGAAAAAAACTGTGCCTCCTTGTCAGGTTATTCGTTTTTTTAGGTATTGTTATCGACTTTTATTAGACATTCTAATGCTGCGTTTACACAGACAGATTTATCTGACAGATCTTTGAAGCCAAAACCAGGAACAGACTATAAACAGGGAACAGGTCGTAAAGGAAAGACTGGGATCCATCCTCTTTTTAAATCCATTCCTGGCTTTGGCTTCCAAAATCTGTCAGATAAATCTTTCTGTGTAAACGCACCCTAAGACTGACCAATCTAGTAAAGGCGAGGTGTTGGTGTTGCGTTCTTTTTCATCTCCACTTTTGTGTCCAGTGTCCATTTTGGCTGACTAATGTGCACTAAGACCTGAGGTTCCCGGCGCTCTGTTATTACATGCTAACCTGACGCCACTGAGACGAGCACAGTTTCGGGGGTGTACTTAAGTCTTTATCTCACTTGGGGTTAGCGGGAGAGAAATTTTCCTCACATTAGTTTCGGGTGGGCGCCGCTACGGCTGCAGGCTTTTCTGAGAGTATCAAGCGGCTGGGCAGATGGCGCTCTCAGCGTTTTAAAGTATATATTCGACCTAATTTAATAATTTGATTTCCTTTCAGATTCTCCGATCATATGGATTATTGGACATTCATATTTTATTGGGCTGAAAACAGAGCTAAGATTAGAGCCGGGATGAGTAATTTGGGGTTTGACACTGATCTAGTTAATGTTTTTTGGTTTGGGTTTAGGGGCTTCTTTGGTCCGAATTATTAGCAAAAATTTGTAAGTTACAAACAATTTGGCCCGCTCCGCATGTATTAATTGTTCATGCGGCGGGTAACGATTTAGGTAAGGTCCGTACGTTGGATTTTTTATTTAACATGAAAAAAAGTTCTTTTTATTGCGTGATTTGTTTCCGGGCACTCACTTGGTGTTTTCAGAAATAGTTCCACGATGGGCCTGGTATGCGCCAGGAAATACATTTTTGCAAAAAAATCGTAAGAGAATTAACAGAAATATGGAGAGGTTCCTGCCTGTCCTGGGGAGTTCCTTGTATAGACACATTGAATTGGAGGATAAGATACCTGGCTTGTATTGGTCGGATGAAGTCCACCTGTCTGCTATTGGAAATGACATTCTTCTGGTTGGTTTTCAGAATATAGTTGAGTTGTGGCTGTGCTGTTTTGGGGTGAGGCCATGAGGTTCTCATGGCCTGTGTGGGGGTTAATCTCTCTAATAAGAGGATATGTTTCTCGTGCGTCTTATTGGGGGACACAGACACCATGGGTATAGGCTGCTGCCACTAGGAGGCTGACACTAAGAAAAAACAAACTAAGTCGGCCCCTCCCAGCAGGCTATACCCGCCCACTGGCACTGAGCTAATTCAGTTTAGCTTAGTGTCAGTAGGAGGCAGACGCAGGTCTGGTTACTCCAGACCAGTTTCTGCTTGTTTTTTCTTTGAATTGTTTAATTTTTCTTCCTAACAGGTTGGGGCACGGTGGGTCACTAAAGACTCGCCCTGATCCCCCCCTTATGCAACCAGGGCACAGAACCTAACTGGAAAGGGGCTGTTTACCCTAGGTTGCCACCGGCCGGACCCAGCGCCCAGGACACAGACTAGCCCTGCTGTCTGTTTGCTCCTTCATGTGGACTTGCTCCGCCAGCCCCTGCCCGCCCAGCCTCCCAAAGTTGAGCGCGGCAGAGCGGCACAGTGCCGGCAGAAGATCCGTGGGACAGGTCAGTCAGCATCAGGGGTAAGTATATGCCTCCCCTGCTCTCTCTCTCTCTCCCCCTCCCATGGGCTATTCGGGTCCCCCGGTCCCCTCCTGCGGCCTGTCTATCTTCCGCCCGCCGCCCCTTCCCCATGCACCTCCAGCCCGCGCTTTTTCCTCCCCTGCTGCGTTCCGGTCCTCCTGCCGTCACCGCATGCGGGGGGTCGGGAACTGGGATGCCGGTTTTTAGGTGCCGGGTGCGGGGCCTCCTTTTTTCCTACGGACCGCGACTTCCGGGGTCCGGCCCGTGACTTCCGGTTCGCGGCCTCTTCTCCAAGCGCGCCGCTCCTTCCTCTCCTCCTGTTTTTTTTGTATTTCCCGCGCGCGGTCGTCTTCTTCCGCGCGGGCCAACGTCTGACGTCACTCCGCACGTGACGCGGCTTCTGTGCGGCCCGGTCGGTACAGCAGCCTGCAGACTGCGCAGCTCCACGGTCGGCAAGAGACCTCAGTCCGTGGGACTACAACCCCCAGCCTGTTTTCCTGGCCAGATTCTTCTGCCCATCCTGCCCTCAGCAGCCGTCCTGTGCCCTGACCGGACCTCTGCCATTTTCCGGATTTGTTTCCTGGTAAGGTCTCTCTGGGACTATATGCCTGTTTTCTTCTGTTACTGTTCTGAGTTCTCACTGTGTGTATTCTGTTATTCTGCAGGCTTTGGTTACTTCTCAGCCTCCAACAGCTGCCTGCCTGAAGGAATACACTAGCTGGCTGTGTTTTTTCTTACTAATATATATATATTTAGTTTCTCTTAATTTTTTTCATTATGTCTGACTCAAGATCTGAATCCACACGCCGCCAGCATTCTCCTCCTTCCTCTGTTACCTACTATTTCTGTACGTCTTGTAACACTAAATCTGCTTCTGGCCACTCTCAGCCTCTCTGCGCTGCTTGTTCCATGCAGTCCTGTTAGTCTCTGTCCCCTGCTCAGGACCCCCCACCGGAGTCTGAGGAGTCTGCCCCGGCCTGGGCGCGCTCCCTCTGCCAGTCAGTGTCGCAGATGGCTCAGTTGTCTCAGTCTGTGGCGGCCGCCCTTGATCGCCTGTCTGCTTCTTCTTCAGCGCCTGCCCAGTCCCGCCCGGCGGCCAGTAGAGTCCGCCCCGGCAGGAGCCGCTCCCACAAGCGTCCTCGCCGTGCCTCTTCTCGCTCTTCCTCTGGCTCCCCTGGAACTAGCCTGGCCCCTACGCATCTCTCTCCTAACAGGCGATCCCATTCGCCTGGAGATCTGTCGGATTCTGAGTTGGCTTCCAACTCTGATCCTGAGGATGTTTCCGCCGCAGTCCGCGATACTTTCCAGTTGAAGGATTCACCGGACCCATCGCCCTCTGATGAGGTCTTTTTCCATAAAAGCGGCCACCGTGTCCGCAGCACTTTCCCCAGTCACAAGGAATTTGATGACCTGTTTTCCAAATTTTGGAAGACCCCAGACAAGCGTTTCTCAAAGCCTAAACACTTGTCGGTTCTTTATCCTTTCCCTGAAGACCTTGTGTCTCGCTGGTCAGGTCCACCTTCAGTGGATCCCCCGATCTCTCGGTTGACCAAGGTCACGACTCTTCCGCTGGACAATGCGTCGTCCCTTAAGGATTCCACTGACAGACGCACCGAGTCCTTAGCTAGGTCAGCTTTTGAGGCCTCCGGCTCCTCTCTCCTGCCCACACTTGCTTCCACTTGGGTGTCTAAGTCCATTTCAGTGTGGGCTAAGCAACTGAGGGACGGCCTTACTTCTGGCGTATCGGCCGAGGACTTAGCCGACCTCGCCCAACAGATTCAGGACGCGGCTCAGTACCTCTGCTCGGCTTCTCTGGACGCTGCAGCCTGCTCGGCTTTTGCGTCGGCCAATATTGTAGCCATTCGCCGGTCTCTGTGGCTTCGTGAGTGGCGGGCTGACAACGCTTCCAAGCGTTCTCTCACCAGTCTTCCTTTTGCGGGCTCTCGTCTCTTCGGGAAACGTCTGGATGACATAATTTCCGATGCCACGGGGGGGAAGAGTACCAATCTTCCCCAGCAGCGCCCCAAGCGTCAGGATTCCCGTCGCAAACCAGGCTCCTTTCATTCCTTTCGGTCGCTTCCGCCGTCTCGCTCCGGGAAAACTGCGGCCCCTCAGAATAAAAGGTCCGGTTTCTCCAAGAACCGTTCTTCCTGGCAGGCGCGATCTGCCGCCTCCCGCCCCCCCTTTAAGCCTGGCACCTCCAAGCCCTCCTCCTCCTGAAGGTTTTCCCCCACCCGGATCTCCTCAGGTGGGCGTCCGCCTCCTGTTGTTCCAGGAGGTCTGGCTTGCGCATGTTCAGGACGCCTGGGTGCGAGAACTGATCTCACAGGGTTACAAGATCGAGTTTGTTTCCGTTCCCCGCGATAGTTTTTTCCTTTCTCGTCCCCCCAGGTCCCCTGTCCTGGCGGCCGGTTTTTTCCAGGCCATCCTTTCGCTCCTCTCAAAGGGAGTGATTGTTTGCGTCCCTCCTCTTCAACGGTTCCGCGGGTTCTATTCGAACCTATTCATGGTTCCGAAGGACGGTTCGGTACGTCCGATTTTAGACCTCAAGCGTCTGAATCGTCATGTCCGACTATCTCATTTCCGGATGGAGTCCCTGCGCTCTGTGATCGCATCTGTGGAGCCGGGCGAGTTTCTCTCTTCAGTGGATATTCAGGACGCGTATCTTCACGTGCCGATTTTTCCTCCTCATCAACGTTTCCTGCGTTTTGCAGTAGGGGAAGAGCATTATCATTTCGTGGCTCTCCCGTTCGGCCTGGCTTCGGCTCCGCGGGTTTTCACGAAGACCATGGCGGCTGTCATGGCTCTTCTTCGGGCTCGAGGTGTCTCAGTAACCCCTTACTTGGACGACATACTCGTCAAAGCCCCATCCGAGGACCAGAATTTAGAGAGCCTCCAGATCACCGTGGATACGCTCTCACGCTTCGGTTGGCTGCTCAACCGCCCCAAGTCCTCCCTGATCCCTGCCCAGTCCATTGTTTTTCTGGGAATGCGTTTGGATTCAGTGCAGGCCCGCGTTTTCCTTCCAGAGGAAAAGTTGCAGTCCCTTCAGGTCGACATCAGAGCTCTTTGCAGCCACCGCCCTGTGTCCATACGTTCCTGTATGAGGGTTCTGGGGAAGATGGTGGCGTCTATGGAGGCGATCCCTTTTGCCCAGTTTCATTCCCGTCCCCTGCAGCTCTTCCTGCTGTCACGGTGGGACAAGTCACTCCCCTCTCTAGATCGGAGGGTGAAACTACCGGCTCGCCTCCGTCGAGACCTTCAGTGGTGGCTGCGGTCTCCGAGCCTCTCTCTGGGTCGCTCCTTTCTTCCCATTCATTGGCAGATCGTGACCACCGATGCCAGCCTGCGGGGCTGGGGAGGGGTTTGGAACGATCTGACGGTTCAGGGAACCTGGTCGTCCAAGGAAGCTTGCCTCCCCATCAACATCCTCGAGCTGCGGGCGATTCGTCTCTCCCTTCTGCACTGGCAGACACAGCTCCGCGGTCTCCCCGTTCGGGTGCAGACAGACAACGCCACTGCAGTGGCTTATGTGAATCATCAGGGCGGAACCCGCAGCAAGGCCGCCATGATGGAAGTGGCGCTGATCCTCTCCTGGGCGGAGGAAACCGTGCTTGCCTTGTCCGCTGTTCACATCCCGGGTGTGGACAATTGGATGGCCGACTATCTGAGTCGTGCACGTGTGGATCCAGGGGAATGGACCCTGCATCCCGAGGTGTTCTCCCAGATCTGTCGCAGGTGGGGGACACCGGATGTGGATCTGATGGCGTCTCGCTTCAACCACAGACTGCCGAAGTTCGTCTGCCGGACGCGGGACCCTCTGGCTCTGGCCTCGGACGCCTTGGTGATTCCCTGGCATCGGTTCAGCCTCCCTTACATCTTTCCTCCTCTCCCGCTTCTGCCGCGGGTGGTGAGAAAAATAAAGTCGGAAGGAGTTCCGGTAATCCTCGTGGCCCCGGACTGGCCACGGAGCGCCTGGTACACGGATCTCGTGAACCTCGCCGCCTACGTCCCCTGGCGTCTACCAGACCGGCCAGATCTTCTCACTCAAGGACCACTCTGCCACCCGCGTTTAGCCACGCTACGTTTGACGGCGTGGCTATTGAAACCTGGATTCTGAAATCACGCGGTTTCTCTGATGCGGTCATCAGGACCATGATCAGGGCCCGGAAGCCTGCATCGGCGAAGATTTATTATCGTTGTTGGAGGGCCTACCTCCGTCATTGTGAGGCCTGTTCTGCGCCACCACTTCCCTTTTCTCTGGCACGACTCCTTGCCTTCCTCCAGGCAGGCCTGGACGCTGGCTTATCCCTGAGCTCTCTTAAGGGCCAGGTCTCTGCCCTTTCAGTTTTTTTCCAGAGACCCTTGGCGTCAGTTCCCCAAGTCAGGACTTTTCTCCAGGGGGTGGCGCACATTGCACCTCCTTATCGGCACCCAGTTCCCCCGTGGGATCTGAACCTTGTCCTGGATGCTCTGCAGTCTCCTCCGTTTGAGCCCCTCCGAGATGTACCTTTGGCCATCTTGTCCTTTAAAGTGGTTTTCCTGGTGGCGGTTACGTCTGTCCGGCGGATTTCGGAATTGGCAGCTCTTTCCTGCCGTCCTCCCCTGCTGGTGTTGCACCAGGACAAGGCGGTTCTTAGGCCCGTGGCTTCCTTCCAGCCCAAGGTGGTTTCCCCTTTCCACCTCAACGAAGATATTGTTCTTCCCTCTTTCTGCCCGGCCCCCTCTCATCCAAGGGAGCGTGCGCTCCACAAGCTGGATGTGGTTCGCGCCCTGCGCATCTATCTCTCCAGGACAAAGTCTCTTCGGCACTCGGACTCACTCTTCGTCATCCCTGAAGGTCCTCAAAAGGGGTCAGCGGCGTCTAAGGCGACCCTGGCCCGCTGGGTCCGCTCCGCCATCGCTCAGGCTTACCGGAGTAAGGGTAAGTCGCCCCCGTTCCGGATTGCAGCTCACTCGACTCGTTCGGTTGGGGCTTCCTGGACCATCCGTCATGGGGCCTCAGCTCTTCAAATCTGCAAGGCCGCCACGTGGTCCTCGCTGCACACTTTTTCGAGGTTTTACCGTGTGGACACTTTTGCATCGGCCGATGCGAGTCTGGGCCGCAAGGTCTTGCAGGCGGCAGTGGCTTCTTCCTCTTCTTAGCTCCACTCTGTCTCTTCCCACCCAAGGGACTGCTTTTGGACGTCCCATGGTGTCTGTGTCCCCCAATAAGACGCACGAGAAAGGAGTTTTTTACTCACCAGAAACTCTTTCTCGTAGTCTTCATTGGGGGACACAGCACCCACCCTCTGTTGTCTGTTTTAAGGTTGCCTGTTGGCCTGTGTTTTCAGATTTTGAGTGTGGACTGTTTTCTTTCTGTTTGTTTCAGCTCCTCCTACTGCTTTTTCACTACTGAATTAGCTCAGTGCCAGTGGGCGGGTATAGCCTGCTGGGAGGGGCCGACTTAGTTTTAGTGTCAGCCTCCTAGTGGCAGCAGCCTATACCCATGGTGTCTGTGTCCCCCAATGAAGACTACGTGAAAGAGTTTACGGTGAGTAAAAAACTCCTCCTTTTATTATTATTATTATTAAATATGGTTTTGTGTGTGGAATGCTTATGAATTGGTTTTACAAAATGTTATTGGAATTATAAACATTAATAAACATTGCGGCCATAATATTGCCAATGTTAATTTGGTTGTTGAGTGTTTTTATTTATAGGCAAGTGTGTACTAGAATACCATGTAAGTGCCCCCCGCGACAGGAGCAGAGTGACTAAAAGAAGGGGGACACATGGTATTCTGTGCACAGACGAATAAAATATGGTATATCCCAACGTCTAAAGAGGCTACGAGGTCAAGCACCCAGCGCGGGACATTACTGTTGACCTGAAGCTCGAGGAGAAATCAAGATATATAACCAGCAGGGAGAGCGTGATCTTCAGTTTAGCAGCTGCCACGGAGTTTCCCGCCCGCCTTCCCTTCTCTGAATGGACTCTCTTGTCGCGATGTTTATTTTGTGGGGGGTTAATCTCTCTAATGAGAGGATATGTTTTATTATTAAATATGGTTTTATGTGTGGAAAACTTATGAATTAGTTTTACAAAATGTTATTGGAATTATAAACATTAATAAACATAGCGGCCATAATATTGCCAATGTTAATTTGGTTGTTGAGTGTTTTTATTTATAGGCAAGTGTGTACTAGAATACCATGCGGCTGCTCCACCACAAATGTAACAGACTCAGGTTATTACACCGCCGCTGAACCAGAGCGCCAAGTATGGGAAACACGGAGGAATAATGGCCAGCTAACATGAAACGAGATGGAAGTGTGAACAGGTGAGAACCAAGAAAAGACAAGAAAATCCAGCTCGGGTGTGTCAGAGCCGGCACACTGCTCAGTGTGCCACACGTTTGGGGCGGCTTTCATTGGCTCACTCGGAAAGTTACCGGCACTGTAGAATGCACTGATGTAAATTAAGAGTCAATTTGACTTTAAATTTGGTTTTAAACGCCAAGATAAAAAAATACAAAAAAATTGAACATTTTTCTAAATTTGAAGAGAATTTAGCATTTTGTGGCAAATCCTGATGTCTAGGATTTTTTCAATTTTTTTTTTCGCTTTTAGCACACAATTACATGGAAATTAGATGGAATAACCCTAACCCCAGGGGGAAGAACACTAACCCCAGAGGGGCTTCGAGTATATGTGTAAAAAAAAAAAAAAAGTATTGTTATTAGTAAAAAGCCCCCTCCCCTAATAAAAGTCTGAATCACCCCCCTTTTCCCAGGCTATAAATAAAAGTAAACAAATAAACATGTTTGCTATCGCTGCGTGCGTAATCGCCCAAACTATTAATCACATTACTGATCTCGCACGGTAAACGGCGTCAGCGCAAAAAAATCCCAAAGTGCAAAATTGCGCATTTTTGGTCGCATCAAATCCAGAAAAAATGTAATAAAAAGTGATCAAAAAGTCGTATATGAGCAATCAAGGTATCGATAGAAAGTAAACATGCGCAAAAAATGACACCTGACACAGCCACATAGACCAAAGGATAAAAGCGCTATAACCCGGGAATGGAGCGATTTTAAGGAACGTATATTTGTTAACAATGGTTTGAATTTTTTACAGGCCATCAGATACAAGAAAAGTTATACATGTTATATATCGTTTTAATCGTAACGACTTGAGGAACATATATAACAAGTCAGTTTTACCAGGGCGAATGGCGTAAAAACACATTCCCCCCAAATAAAAGAAAGGCGTTTTTTTTTTCAATTTCACCACACTTTAATTTTTTTTCTGGGTTTGTAGTATACTTTATGCAAAAATTCAGCCTGTCATTGCAAAGTACAATTAGTGACGCAAAAAATAAGGGCTCATGTGGGTCTGTAGGTGTAAAAATGCAAGTGCTATGGCCTTTTACAGAGGGAAAAACGAAAACGCAAAAATGAAAATCAGTCTTGTCCCGAAGGGGTTAAATCTGTGTAAAGGACCTGAATATCTGCTTAATTAGGAACGACATGGCGCTTCTTCTTACCTGCTCCAGTATATGGGCTTCACGAGATGTTCCCCCGTCTTCTGTACTGTGGTCTGGGGAGGCATTTCGGACTTCAGCTTCTTTGCGGCTTGAATCCTCCATGTCAAACAACTCCCTGATAGTTTGCTAAAAATAAAGAAATATGTCATGAGTAATCCAAGCTTTCGGCACAGCAGTGAACGTTCTGTATAGTCTGTATGAACACAGGATAGATGAGCAGGAGGAAGCCATAACAGAAGGCAACAGTCTATATCACAGAGCATAGAGAGGAAAGTGGTGATGATGCCCACGGGCTGCAGTCTAGTTTCTGTGGCTGTGAGCGGGCTCAGGAGCAGCGAGCGTGCCTTACCTGCTTGAAGTAAGCTGTGGTGAAGTTTCCACCCTCAATGGCCATGTCTCCCAACAAACGCTTCTGCTGGGCTTTCTTCAGAATGTTCTCTTCCACTGTTCGCTCACTGACCAACCTGCAAGATGACGACACAGGTGATGTGCAAGTAGCAACATATAAGTTTTTTTTCCAAAAGGCAACAACCTATCCCCCGGGGGTCCAATGCCGCCCCCCCCCCCCCCCCCCCCCCCAAATTCATCACGGTTTATCCCTATACTGTGGGTGGTCAGTTTGGAAAAGGAATAGGAGGAAAAACCTGGGAAAACAAGAGACCTGTATATGTGCACGTCCCGTGTCTGTCCGATGCGGTGACAGCGGTCCTGAGCCTGCGCATCCATGGTGGGATTCCAGTCACTGTCATAAAAGATAACAGTGTCTGCCCCAGTCAGGTTCACCCCCACACCTCCGCTGCGGGTGGACAAAATAAAGCAGAAGATACGCTTGTCCATGTTAAACCGTTCCATCAGCACCTAGAGATGAGAGAAGAATAATGTCAGCCATGGCCTCATCCTTCCCAGCCCATGCTACAGCCATGACAGTCACCTGTCTCTGCTCCACACGCGTAGAGCCATCAAGGCGCAGATAAATATGTCCGTGATAATTCAGGAACTGCTCAAGGATATCCAACATTCGTGTCATCTGAGTGAATATCAGAACACGATGGCCGCCAGACTTTAGCTGACGCAGGAGACGATCCAAGGTCTGGAGCTTTCCTGCAAACAAGAAAATAATTCTTTATCCCCACATAGGAAAAACCTTTTCAGAAAACATGACCTGGACCTGTGTGAAGTATGGCTGCCAAGGAACTCGGGGAATAGAGGCTGTATGAGATCGGAAACCATGGCTGCCAATGTAATGGAACAGTGGTCTCATACCACAGACAACCTGTGCACTGGTCATGTGACCAAGATAATGTGACAGACACGTCTGATATTCACTGATGTAATGAAGCAGTGGTGTTACACCACACACAACCTGTGCACCGGTCATGTGACAGGTGAGAATCTCGTTAACAGATGTAATGGAGCAGTGGACACACAACCTGTGCACAAGTCATGTGACTAAGAGTAGTGGAGAACCTGTGATGGGGTTAGTGCTTCCATTTTTCCACAGCAGGCTCCAGCCCTGGTATACACACTTACCACAGTCATACTGTATGAGGCGGAGATCGGGGAACTGGGTCCTCATATTAGAGATGATGCGGTGGAGGCAGCGGGTGTGTGGGGTCAGCTCTTGGGACAGCCTATCTTTGAAGATGGACTTTTCCAGAACCATGGAGGGTGGAGGGTGAGAGGTGTGAAGAGTTATCTGTGGGGCCTCCACAGGAGGCATTGCGAATATAAACCTATGAAGACAAAACAAGTGCCTATGAGGATGATGCCCCATCTGTATGAAGCCTTGCCTTCCCTTATTGCATCTCACAGCTCACCTCTCAATGATGGGGGCCAGCTGTTCAAGGCGCTGCGCAGCGGTAAAGCTACATGTATGGAACGTGTCAGTCTGCTGGACAACTGGCTGCATGGTGCAGAAGCGCAGCACCTCCGAACCATAGACCGGGGCCAAGCCGCTTCTCCTCTCATTCAGAAGGAAAATCCGATCCAGACGCTCCAATTTCTGTTTTCTACGTCGTTCCTCTAGAGGTTCCTGCTCAGAAAGCATCCTGTCAGTACACCCACCATGATGGCACGCCGCTGCCCCTCCACTACAATCAGTCAGGGTTTACTTACCAAGTAGAAAGGAGAGCGAGGTGGAGGAGGCAGCTGACGGCGAGGCCGCACACAGGTGGAGTTTGCAGCATTCTGCGATGGCCGATCTCCTTCTGTTGTGCAGTCAGGCTCTGCGGTGCCGCCTAAGTTTACACTAACTGTTGGTGTATCAGCCTCCGACAGAGACAAAGATGGTTCTTGTGCACAGGCCGGATTATGAAGTGTGGGGGGCTTAGTGTCTGTAGTGATTGCTGCGGGGGAGAGGGTAACACTACTTTCTGCTGTGGTGGGGGGCACCAGACAGGATGCCAATGGGACAGGCGGAGGTGCAGCAGTAGGGGGCTGAGCAGATGCAGAGGACTGTGGGGGTGGCATTGAGGCAGGGACTAGAGGAACGTGAGAAGGAGCAGGGGAAGCAGCAGTCGGTGTCAGGGGAGCAGAAAAGGAGATGACCAGGGGATGGGAAGCCGAAGAAGGTGACAGCAGGGAGGAGGTGGAGGCAGAATGAGGTGGATGGACACAGGGGGACACAGAAGACAAGTCAGGGTCTGGAGCAGGCACCAGTAACAACGAGGACGGATCTAAGGACGATGCCGGCAGTGATGACACAGGAGCAGGGGTGGAAGCTGGCAACAAAGGCAAAGGAATAGGGGTGGAAGCTGGCAATGAGGGCATGGGGGCAGGCGCAGAGGCTGGCATTGATGGGGACTGTGTGGACACCGGCAGGGAGGGCTGAGGAGCAGGAATCCTGAGAGATAAACAAGCCAGAGGAGACGGAGATACGCCAGACATGACTGGATCCACGGACAATGGAGGGACATCAGCCGCTTCCAAAGGCGGAACCAGGCAGGCATCAGCTGCTGCAGAAGGCAGGAGAGCGTGGGCATCTGCTGGCAGCGAGGTATGGGCATCAGCAGCTACACAGGGCAGGGCTCTGCCAATCTTGGTAACCATAGGAGTAGAGGTGGATATCAGAGGAGATGACGCTACTGAACTTACTGAACCAGAGGTGGAATAGGTCAGCGAGGTCACCGGCGCAGAATGTCTCAATGATGCCAAAGCTAAAGGAGCGGGGATCAATATGGAATGTGAGGAGACCGACTCACCGGGAACAAAGCCGACAGGCGCCAACAAAGGAAGAGGAGACGCAGAGGATGAGCCGGCAGACGCCAACAAAGGAAGAGGAGACGCAGAGGATGAGCCGGCAGACGCCAACAAAGGAAGAGGAGAAGCAGAGGATGAGCCGGCAGACGCCAACAAAGGAAGAGGAGACGCAGAGGATGAGCCGGCAGACGCCAACAAAGGAAGAGGAGACGCAGAGGATGAGCCGTCAGGCGCCAACAAAGGAAGAGGAGACGCAGAGGATGAGCCGGCAGACGCCAACAAAGGAAGAGGAGACGCAGAGGATGAGCCGGCAGACGCCAACAAAGGAAGAGGAGACGCAGAGGATGAGCCGGCAGACGCCAACAAAGGAAGAGGAGACGCAGAGGATGAGCCGGCAGACGCCAACAAAGGAAGAGGAGACGCAGAGGATGAGCCGGCAGACGCCAACAAAGGAAGAGGAGACGCAGAGGATGAGCCGGCAGACGCCAACAAAGGAAGAGGAGACGCAGAGGATGAGCCGGCAGACGCCAACAAAGGAAGAGGAGACGCAGAGGATGAGCCGGCAGACGCCAACAAAGGAAGAGGAGACGCAGAGGATGAGCCGGCAGACGCCAACAAAGGAAGAGGAGACGCCTGAGAAACCGAGAAAACCCGTGGCAAGGACTGAGACGGGGCAGACGCAGCACTAACTATAGGGATGGGCATCTTCCCAGATGCTGCTGCTGCCAAAAGAGGAACGTTGCCAGTGGCAGGCAGCACAGGAGATGAGGTGGCCACAGAGGGCAACTTAAGAGCTGATTGAAGAGATGCAGAAGCTTCTAGCAGAGGCACAGAGGCAGAATCGGAGGACAATATGAGAGGCTGGTTACCGGGCCCCTCCAGTATAGAAGCAGTAGCTGCTACCAGGGTAGCTGGAGCCGGGGTAGATAGCACAGAGAGGGGGGCAGGTGACGGGGCAGGAGAAGAGAGCACAGAGAGGGGGGCAGGTGACGGGGCAGGAGAAGAGAGCACAGAGAGGGGGGCAGGTGACTGGGCAGGAGAAGACAGCACAGAGAGGGGGGCAGGTGACGGGGCAGGAGAAGACAGCACAGAGAGGGGGGCAGGTGAAGACAGCACAGAGAGGGGGGCAGGTGACGGGGCAGGAGAAGACAGCACAGAGAAGGGGGCAGGAGCAGTCCGCACTGAGAGGGGGGCAGGAGCAGACCGCGATGAAAGGGGGGCAGGAGCAGACCGCACTGAGAGGTGGTCAGATGACGGGGCAGGAGCAGACAGCACAGAGAGGGGAGCAGGTGACGCGGCAGAGAGCACTGGGAGGGAGGCAGGTGCTGGAGCAGATAACAGAGGTAGAGGGGGCCCTGTAGGAATGGACAGGTTACCAGGCAGTATCTGGGACTGAGCAGACGCGACTGGCCGCGGTTGCTGGGATGGAGTCTCGATAAAAGACAGGGGTGCAGACAATGAGCTTTGGGTGGTGGAAGATATAGGCAGCGGAGCTGTAAATGAAACAGGTGCTGCCAGTAAGGGCAGAGAGGCGGCCACCGGGGCTGCGGGGAAGGCGCTAGCACTAGGGTGGGTGTACAGGACAGGGCTGGGGCCACTGGTGCTTGACGCTAGAGGGGAGAGAGTCAGAAGAGACACAGGACTGGTCAAGAAACGGGCCGGGATAGGATAGGAGCTGGGCACTGTGCTGGGAGCAGAGTTTGCTAGAAGAGCAGGAACTAAGCTCAAGTTGTACGTGGGTGCAGCAGGGGCAATTTTGGGGATGCTGGAGGTGGTAGGAGAAGGAGGGTTTGGGATTAGATTAACATACAGGGCACTGTCAGCAGCTGTGGGGGGGGCAGCTTGTGACACCTGGACAGCGGTACCATTGCCATTCTGTACAGACTGTAGCTCCACAACAGTGCTGCCATCAGGGTTTGATTTTAGCGGTGCCGGAGACAGGGCAGGGTCCGGGCATGGAGACACTCTGCTGGTGCAGTTGGAGATGCTGGGGGCAGGAGCGCAGTTGGAGAGAGCAGGACTCAGTGTGTGTCGTGGAGGAGATGAGTGGTGATTGGTCAGCTGCACAGCCGCAGAGGTGGTCAGGAGCCGCAGGGCCACACCAGACACCGGGGGGCCTGGGGACTCCTCTATTCCAGGCTGAGCAATACTGGTAGTCGGGAGCCTTGCAGTCAGTGTAGGGCTGGACATCATCAGCAGAGGGCTGGTAGCCAGACTCAAGGTGGACGTGGACACGACCGGAGCTGCAGAGAGATACAAGTCCTGGTCAGGCCTGGTCACATGTGGAGTGGACACAGAGGGTAAGGCTGGCACATACCCACTCGCTGCTCTACAGTCCCTTCTCGGACAGAAGACTGTTCTGCAGGTGGACCTGGAACAACTCTAAGAAGAGGGCGCACAGGAGGGGCCACAGGATGCCGCTGAAAAGATGCCGGAACCTCTCTGGCAGACTGCCTTACCACAATCTTCACCACGCCAGAGGACGGTGCTAGAGGAGACACAGAAGCATAAATGGGATACAGCTACGCTAATAGGTGCCAGTAGGCAGCCATAAGCCTCGAAGCACTCACCCTGTCCAGGAGAAGCTGACGGAAGGTTGGCGCTGTTCATCAGCGTGTGCTGGAGAGACTGGACCGACAGGGCCTGGACACCAATTTGCCCCTGAGAGTTACTCTGCACCAATTGTGGCACCGGTGGGGCGGGCGAGGCGGTCTGCTGAGCCAATGCCTGGATGAGAGCCAGCTGTGCTGGCTGGCTGAGCAGATGATGCTGTCCACCAGAAGAGACCAGGTGAAGCACATTACCTGTGACACAACAAAGTCAGCCACCTGCACAGCGACACCACAAAGCGGCCATAGCCAGAGACACATGGACGCTTACCCTGCACTGGCCGGGGCTGAGCCAGAGGCCGCACCGGGGCCCCACTTAACGTTAGCTTGGTGCCCTGCAGCTGCAGAGTCAGAGGCTTGGTGACTGTCTGATTCTGTAGAGGACGTCCACCAAGAGATGCCAGCTGTCCCAGGCTGATCACTTCTCCAGCTAAGAAACAAACAAGTCAAGGGTCATCAAGAGGACAAGATGGCTAAAGCAAAGTCTTACCACCACTACTTACAGGGCAGCCGTGCCTGCATGTCAGGAGTCAGGATGAGCCTTTGGGGGGCGCTGCACACAGACTGGGCGCTCTGCACTGGAACACACTTTCCCATCCCATTAGACACAGGAGTCAAAGCGTTTGTAGCTGGACACGACTGCACGGGGGCCGGAGCTGTCAACGTGAACCAGGGGTCAGTAACGTAAGAGCCACCGTAAACACACGGACAGCGTTAAACTCCTCTCACCGTTCACAACGGGCACAGCTGGAGTCGGGAGGGGACAGCTAGCAAACGCCAATGGTGAGGGAGCAGCCGGGGTGGGAGGCAGGTCCGCGGGCTTCTGAACGGGCCGAGCATTGTTCACTACAACCACAGAGCGTGGATCCGGCTTCACAGGCTGCAACATTCTGGAGGAAGAACAAGCATTGTCAGCTGACCAAGGAGACAAACGTAAAGACCGCGAGGAGACACGCGCAAAGACCACGGTGATGGAGAGGAGAAACACATACAGATCACGGTGATGGAGAGGAGACACACGTAAAGACCGCGAGGAGACACGCGCAAAGACCACGGTGATGGAGAGGAGAAACACATACAGATCACGGTGATGGAGAGGAGACACGTATAGACCACGGTGATGGAGAAGAGAGACACGTTTAGACCACGGTGATGGAGAAGAGACAATCACATAGACCACGGTGATGGAGAGGAGACACACGTATAGACCACGGTGATGGAGAGGAGACACACATATAGACCACGGTGATGGAGAGGAGACACACATATAGACCACGGTGATGGAGAGGAGACACACATATAGACCACGGTGATGGAGAGGAGACACGCGTATAGACCACGGTGATGGAGAAGAGACACACGTATAGACCACGGTGATGGAGAAGAGACACATATAGACCACGGTGATGGAGAGGAGACACGTATATACCACGGTGATGGAGAAGAGACACACGTATAGACCACGGTGATGGAGAGGAGACACGTATAGACCACAGTGATGGAGAAGAGACACACGTATAGACCACAGTGATGGAGAAGAGACACATATAGACCACGGTGATGGAGAGGAGACACGCGTATAGACCACGGTGATGGAGAAGAGACACACGTATAGACCACGGTGATGGAGAAGAGACACGTATAGACCACAGTGATGGAGAAGAGACACACGTATAGACCACGGTGATGGAGAAGAGACACATATAGACCACGGTGATGGAGAGGAGACACGTATAGACCACAGTGATGGAGAAGAGACACACGTATAGACCACGGTGATGGAGAGGAGACACACATATAGACCACAGTAATGGAGAGGAGACACGTATAGACCACAGTGATGGAGAGGAGACACACGTATAGACCACAGTGATGAGAGGAGACACAAAGACCACAGCAACGGCAAGGAGACAAACACAAAGATCACGGTGATGGAGAGGAGACACACGTACAGTGTATTCAACCCCCTGCAGATTTAACAGATTTGATAAGATGCAAATAAGTTAGAGCCTTCAAACTTCAAACAAGAGCAGGATTTGTTAACCGATGCATAAATATTACAAACCAAAAAGTTATGTTGCTCAGTTAAATTATAATAAATTTGAAACATAAAAGTGTGGGTCAATTATTATTCAACTCATAGGTTTAATATTTTGTGGAAAAACCCTTGTTTGCAATTACAGCTAATAATCGTCTTTTATAAGACCTGATGAGGCCGGCACAGGTCTCTGGAGTTATCTTGGCCCACTCCTCCATGCAGATCTTCTCCAAGTTATCTAGGTTCTTTGGGTGTCTCATGTGGACTTTAATCTTGAGCTCCTTCCAGAAGTTATCAATTGGGTTAAAGAGTCACTGTCGTATTTTTTTTTTTTTTTTTGCAGAAATCAATAGTCCAGGCGATTTTAAGAAACTTTGTAATTGGGTTTATTAGCCAAATCTGCCATTATCTGCATGTAAAAAGCCTTTTCCCAGGTCCCCCCCTCCTTCCTCTTTTTCATCCACTCTGAAAAATCTGAAAAATGTGACTTGTTGCAGGAGTCGTCCCCTGTCTGTTCTATGGAGAGGGGAGGGGGGAGGAGGAAGGAGGGAGTTAGCCGGCAGCAGAAAGCAGATAACAGAGGATTACAGGCACAGAGCTGGGTGACAGCTGTAATCCGAGCTCAGACAGGTCACAGGAGATGATATCCCGTGAGGGGATTTGTAGATTAACTCTTTGTTGTCCTGTTTTGGTCTTTTCTTTAGCTCTTTCCATAGGAGAACAATGAAGACAGGGGGGAGAGCTTCAAACTGCTTTTTCATGATAAAAATGCATTTTTCGGATAATAAACCCAATTACAAAGTTTCTTAAAATCGCCTGGACTATTGATTTTTGCAAAACAAAATTTCACGACAGTGACACTTTAAGGTCAGGAGACTGACTAGGCCACTGCCAACACCTTGATTTTTTCCCTCTTGAACCAGGCCTTGGTTTTCTTGGCTGTGTGCTTTGGGTCGTTGTCTTGTTGGAAGATGAAATGACGACCCATCTTAAGATCCTTGATGGGGGAGTGGAGGTTCTTGGCCAAAATCTCCAGGTAGGCCGTGCTATCCATCTTCCCATGGATGCGGACCAGATGGCCAGGCCCATTGGCTGAGAAGCAGCCCCACAGCATGATGCTGCCACCACCTTTCTTGACTGTAGGGATGGTATTCTTAAGGGCCTTATGCAGTGCCATCCAGTCGCCAAACGTCACGTGTGTGGTTGGCACCAAAGATCTCGATCTTTGTCTCATCAGACCAGAGAACCTTGAACCAGTCTGTCTCAGAGTCCTCCAAGTGAACATGAGCAAACTGTAGACGAGCCTTGACATGACGCTTTGAAAGTAAAGGTACCTTACGGGCTCATCTGGAACGGAGACCATTGCGGTGGAGTATGTTACTTATGGTATTGACTGAAACCAATGTCCCCACTGCCTGAGATCTTCCCGGAGCTCCTTTCTTGTTGTCCTTGGGTCAGCCTTGACTCTTCGGACAAGCCTGGCCTCGGCACGGGAGGAAACTTTCAAAGGCTGTCCAGGCCATGGAAGGCTAACAGTAGTTCCATAAGCCTTCCACTTCCGGATGACGCTCCCAACAGTGGAGACAGGTAGGCCCAACTCCTTGGAAAGGGTTTTGTACCCCTTGCCAGCCTTGTGACCCTCCACCATCTTGTCTCTGATGGCCTTGGAATGCTCCTTTGTCTTTCCCATGTTGACCATGTATGAGCGCTGTTCACAAGTTTGGGGAGGGTCTTAAATAGTCAGGGAAAGGCAGGAAAAACAGATAATTAATCCAAACATGTGAAGATCATTGTTCTTTGTGCCTGGACTACTACTTAATACTTTAGGGGAAGCAAAAATAATTCTGGTGGTTTGAGGGGTTGAATAATAATTGACCCTCTGAATAAACTTCTCAATTTTAAAAAACAATAAACAAAGAAATATTCATTTTTGCTGCAGAGCATTTCACACTTCCAGGCTGATCAACAGTCCAAATGTCACAATGCCAAGTTAATTCCGAATGTGTAAACCTGCAGGGGGTTGAATACTACTTGTAGGCACTGTATAGACCACGGTGATGGAGAGGAGACACACACAAAGACCACGGCAACAGCAAGAAGACAAACACAAAGACCACGGTAATGGCGAGGAGACACGTACAGACCACGGTGATGGCGAGGAGACACGTACAGACCACGGTGATGGCGAGGAGACACGTACAGACCACGGTGATGGCGAGGAGACACGTACAGACCACGGTGATGGCGAGGAGACACGTACAGACCACGGTGATGGCGAGGAGACACGTACAGACCACGGTGATGGCGAGGAGACACGTACAGACCACGGTGATGGCGAGGAGACACGTACAGACCACGGTGATGGCGAGGAGACACGTACAGACCACGGTGATGGCGAGGAGACACGTACAGACCACGGTGATGGCGAGGAGACACGTACAGACCACGGTGATGGCGAGGAGACACGTACAGATCACGGTGATGGCGAGGAGACACGTACAGATCACAGTGATGGCGAGGAGACACGTACAGATCACAGTGATGGCGAGGAGACACGCGTACAGATTACAGTGATGGCGAGGAGACACGTACAGATCACAGTGATGGCGAGGACACACGTGTACAGATCACAGTGATGGCGAGGAGACACGTACAGATCACAGTGATGGCGAGGAGACACGTACAGATCACAGTGATGGCGAGGAGACACGTACAGATCACAGTGATGGCGAGGAGACACGTACAGATCACAGTGATGGCGAGGAGACACGTACAGATCACAGTGATGGCGAGGAGACACGTACAGATCACAGTGATGGCGAGGAGACACGTACAGATCACAGTGATGGCGAGGAGACACGTACAGATCACAGTGATGGCGAGGAGACTCGTACAGACCACTGTGATGGCGAGGAGACACGCGTACAGACCACGGTGATGGCGAGGACACGCGTACAGACCACGGCGATGGCGAGGACACGCGTACAGACCATGGTGATGGCGAGGACACGCGTACAGACCACGGTGATGGCGAGGACACACGCGTACAGACCACGGTGATGGCGAGGAGACACATACAGATCACAGTGATGGAAATGCGATGGAAATGAGGGGTAGTGATGCATAATGCACCAAAATTTCGATACTACTATTAATATTTCAGGCAAAAATACGGTTCGGTACCAGGATTTCCTGGTATTGATACTTTATGTTAAGCTGCCTAATTACGCAGCCTAACAAAGTATATACCAGAGAACAGAGCAGGCAGCTAGCTGAGTGTCGGCCATGTTCTCTGGGTGCTGACCCCTGCCCTCTAGCGTCACCTCCTTGCCCCGCCCCTTCCTCCGCTCACTGCAGCGATAAGTTCTAATAGCCGGCACACAGCAATGGCTTGTGTCTGCTATGTAACAGTGTAGATGTCACACTGTCGCTCCAGAAGCGGTACACTGAGGAGGCATCTAGCTGTGGGCCGTCATACACTGAGGACGCATCTAGCTGTGGGCCGTCATACACCGAGGACGCATCTAACTGTGGGCCGTCATACACCGAGGACGCATCTAGCTGTGGGCCGTCATACACTGAGGACGCATCTAGCTGTGGGCCGTCATACACTGAGGACGCATCTAGCTGTGGGCCGTCATACACTCAGGGCGCATCTAGCAGTGGGCCGTCATACACTGAGGACACATCTAGCTGTGGGCCGTCATACACTGAGGACGCATCTAGCTGTGGGCCGTCATACACTGAGGACGCATCTAGCTGTGGGCCGTCATACACTGAGGACGCATCTAGCTGTGGGCCGTCATACACTGAGGACGCATCTAGCTGTGGGCCGTCATACACTGAGGACGCATCTAGCTGTGGGCCGTCATACACTGAGGACGCATCTAGCTGTGGGCCGTCATACACTGAGGACGCATCTAGCTGTGGGCAGTCATACACTGAGGACGCATCTAGCTGTGGGCCGTCATACACTGAGGACGCATCTAGCTGTGGGCCGTCATACACTGAGGACGCATCTAGCTGTGGGCCGTCATACACTGAGGACGGATCTAGCTGTGGGCAGTCATAGGCCTTATTCACACGTTCCGTAATTTCCGTATTTCCGTATCCGAGTTAGTGCACATTGAAGTCTATTGGGCTATTCACACGATCAGTAGCAGAAATGGATGAAAATCAATCCGTAAAAAAAAAGGACACGGATGCTCTCATTGACATCAATTGTCTACGGATTGTTTGCGGATTGCAACATGTTTGGCATCCGTATTTCCGTAGATAACTCATGCTCCTATTTGCACAGCAGTATATAGAAGTGCTGGGATCTATAGTTCTCCGGATCTCTGTTGCTGCACACCGTGTGCCGATTGTAGCAGAATCCTATTGTGTGCCGATTATAGCAGAATCAGTAGACGAATGTATTGAGGCAGTGTTGGTGATGGTATATCAGAGAGCTGGGATCTGTAGTACTCCACAAGGTGAAGACCATACAGAAGGGTGCCTGCTCGGAACATTGCATACTTTATATTGTGCCGAATTTAGCTGACAGGCCATTCATTCACTGCTCACAGTCTCTTGATTCATTGATACTTTCCTAACCACATAGTAAACACCAATTAATTGTGCTAATTGGTAATGATGATTGGCAGCTGGGCTACAAAGGTACAAGTACCAATTACCTCAATAAATTGGGGTGTTTACAATGTAGTTAGGAAAGTATCAATGAATCAATTAAGAGCACTGAAGGCAGAACGGCACAGGAGGATCGCATAGGAGATCGCATCCTTGCCGCAGGAGGGGGTCTGATGCCGCAGGAGGGGGGTCTGATGCCGCAGGAGGGGGGTCTGATGCCGCAGGAGGGGGTCTGATGCCGCAGGAGGGGGTCTGATGCCGCAGGAGGGGGTCTGATGCCGCAGGAGGGGGTCTGATGCCGCAGGAGGGGGTCTGATGCCGCAGGAGGGGGTCTGATGCCGCAGGAGGGGGTCTGATGCCGCAGGAGGGGGTCTGATGCCGCAGGAGGGGGTCTGATGCCGCAGGAGGGGGTCTGATGCCGCAGGAGGGGGTCTGATGCCGCAGGAGGGGGTCTGATGCCGCAGGAGGGGGTCTGATGCCGCAGGAGGGGGTCTGATGCCGCAGGAGGGGGTCTGATGCCGCAGGAGGGGGTCTGATGCCGCAGGAGGGGGTCTGATGCCGCAGGAGGGGGTCTGATGCCGCAGGAGGGGGTCTGATGCCGCAGGAGGGGGTCTGATGCCGCAGGAGGGGGTCTGATGCCGCAGAGGGGGTCTGATGCCGGCCGAGCACGGAAGCGTCCCCGGTTGCCATGGTGATCGCAGGAGGGGTCTCATGATGCCTATAAAGACCAAGCACAGAAGTGTCCTCCGTGACTTCCGTGCTTCCGGATGCAATACGGAAGCAATACGGATGTCCAACCCGAAATTTTTAGCGGGTGGTTTCCGGACCCGAAAAAATTACGGAACGTGTGCATAAGGCCATACACTGAGGGCGCATCTAGCTGTGGGCCGTCATACACTGAGGGCGCATCTAGCTGTGGGCCGTCATACACTGAGGGCGCATCTAGCTGTGGGCCGTCATACACTGAGGGCGCATCTAGCTGTGTGCCGTCATACACTCAGGGCGCATCTAGCTGTGGGCCGTCATACACTGAGGACGCATCTAGCTGTGGGCCGTCATACACTGAGGACCGTCATACACTCAGGGCGCATCTAGCTGTGGGCCGTCATACACTGAGGACGCATCTAGCTGTGGGCCGTCATACACTGAGGACGCATCTAGCTGTGGGCCGTCATACACTGAGGACGCATCTAGCTGTGGGCCGTCATACACTGAGGACGCATCTAGCTGTGGGCCGTCATACATTGAGGACGCATCTAGCTGTGGGCCGTCATACACTGAGGACAGATGTCCAACCCGAAATTTTTAGCGGGTGGTTTCCGGACCCGAAAAAATTACGGAACGTGTGCATAAGGCCATACACTGAGGGCGCATCTAGCTGTGGGCCGTCATACACTGAGGGCGCATCTAGCTGTGGGCCGTCATACACTGAGGGCGCATCTAGCTGTGGGCCGTCATACACTGAGGGCGCATCTAGCTGTGGGCCGTCATACACTCAGGGCGCATCTAGCTGTGGGCCGTCATACACTGAGGACGCATCTAGCTGTGGGCCGTCATACACTGAGGACGCATCTAGCTGTGGGCAGTCATACACTGAGGACCGTCATACACTGAGGACCGTCATACACTGAGGACGCATCTAGCTGTGGGCCGTCATACACTGAGGACGCATCTAGCTGTGGGCCGTCATACATTGAGGACGCATCTAGCTGTGGGCCGTCATACATTGAGGACGCATCTAGCTGTGGGCCGTCATACACTGAGGACGCATCTAGCTGTGGGCCGTCATACACTGAGGACGCATCTAGCTGTGGGCCGTCATACACTCAGGGCGCATCTAGCTGTGGGCCGTCATACACTCAGGGCGCATCTAGCTGTGGGCCGTCATACACTGAGGACGCATCTAGCTGTGGGCCGTCATACACTAAGGAGGCATCTAGCAGTGGGCCGTCATACACTCAGGGCGCATCTAGCAGTGGGCCGTCATACACTCAGGGCGCATCTAGCTGTGGGCCGTCATACACTCAGGGAGCATCTAGCTGTGGGCCGTCATACACTCAGGGCGCATCTAGCTGTGGGCCGTCATACACTCAGGGCGCATCTAGCTGTGGGCCGTCATACACTCAGGGCGCATCTAGCTGTGGGCCGTCATACACTCAGGGCGCATCTAGCTGTGGGCCGTCATACACTGAGGACGCATCTAGCTGTGGGCCGTCATACACTGAGAACGCATCTAGCTGTGGGCCGTCATACACTGAGGACGCATCTAGCAGTGGGCCGTCATACACTGAGGACGCATCTAGCTGTGGGCCGTCATACACTCAGGGCGCATCTAGCTGTGGGCCGTCATACACTCAGGGCGCATCTAGCTGTGGGCCGTCATACACTCAGGGCGCATCTAGCTGTGTCTACAACCTTTAGCATAGTCTGATAGCTGAAATATCACAAGACTACAACACCCAGCATGGCCTGATAGCTGAAATACTAATTGACTACAGCCCCCAGCTTAGCCTGGTAGCTAAAGTGTTATTACCCCAACTATAAAATGATCACATTCCTGATCTCGCACAGTAAACAATGTAATCGCTAAAAAAATTACAAAATTTGCTGATTTTTGGTCACATGCCCGCAAAAAATTCATTAAAAAAATAGGATTAAAAGGTCACATATATACAAAATGTAATACCGAATAAAACTGCAGATCACAGTGCAAACAATCCCACACACCACAGCCATACAGGGCAAATGATGAAAGGTCAGAGGCAGCGCAGGAGCCAGAGTTTTATTTAAAAAAATGTTAAACTATTTCAAGTAGTAAAATAAAATTTCCATAACCTGGTATCAGTGTAATAGTGTCGACCTGCAGACCTTAACCACGTCAAAACAGTTGGGAAGCTTATTAAATTTGCTGTGTATTATATTCACACATGTACAGACCTCAGAGAGGAGACAAAGACCACAGTGATGGCGAGAAGACACAATGGTGACGGAGCGGAGACACGCGTATAGACAGCGGTGACGGAGTGGACACACGCGTATAGACAGCGGTGATGGAGCGGAGACACGCGTATAGACAGCGGTGACGGAGCGGAGACACGCGTATAGACAGCGGTGACGGAGCGGAGACACGCTTATAGACAGCGGTGACGGAGCGGAGACACGCGTATAGCCCGCGGTGACGGAGCGGACACACGCATATAGACAGCGCGTATAGACAGCGGTGATGGAGCGGACACACGCATATAGACAGCGGTGATGGAGCGGACACACGCGTATAGACAGCGGTGATGGAGCGGACACACGCGTATAGACAGCGGTGATGGCACACGTATACAGTGATGGCAAGGAGACATGTAAAGACCACAGCAAGAAGCTGTGCGTACAGACTATGGCAATGAGCTGCGGGTAAAGACCACTGCAATAACAAGGAGACACAAGCAGAGACCGTGGTGAGAAGCTGTGCTTCCATCGCTGCAGAATCTGCTGGCACTATACAAATAAATATTACTACAGACTATAGCGCCGGCGAGGAGCTGCAGGTAGAGACCACGGTGATGTGAGGAGCTGCACGCACCTGTTCACCTTCATCTTCAGGGGCCGAGGTCTGGGGGGAGGCTCTGGGGATTCTGCAATTTCCTGGATCAGGGAACGTGACTGCTTATACTGCGGTAGGAAAACATCACACTCGTATCGACTTACTCGCCCCTCCATGTTGATGAGGTCAAACAAAGACATGTCTATATGCTGGGGACACAGAGGAAGAAAGAACATGTGACACCCCTGATGAAATCTCCCCACACCCTTATGACATTACTCCCCACCCCTCTGGGCCCTGTACCTGCCTCGAGCGGATGGCGCTGCAGAGCATGAAGAACCAAGGAGGGGACCGTGTAACAGATGCCGCTGGTAATGAAGGGTGAATGGATCGGACGCGGGTCAAACAGGTTGGGATGGTTACACACCTTGCGGAGCTGCATGAGGATGTTAATCACACTCATAAAATGGCCGCTGGCTAGAGTCTCACGTGTCCTGTAGAGAGAGAAGCCATAATGTGGAGGACAGAGGTGACGCTATAAAAAGGTGCGGAGCCCGCCCAGCCAGCCCTCATCCCAACCCCCGGAGCCCATCCGGCCCTCATATCCCACCCCCGGCCGGCCCTCGCGCCACCCCCGAAGCCTTGTGGAACTTACGCTGCTTGTGACATGAAGTCATCGTACAGGAAACGCTGCCGTTTCGACAGGCGACAGTAGATAACATGCTCGTATTTTTTGGGCATCTGCTTTTCGACATCCAGCTTAATCCTGCGAAGGAGGAACGGCCGTAACACCTGAGGATGACACAGAAACTGTCAGTGTTCTCTACCATAACCAGAGAACACTAAATGTGACCCCAAACCTCCGCCTCTCAGACCTTGTGCAGCCGGCGCACCAGACCCTCATTATACTCCTGGCTCCCCTCAATCATGCCGGTCAAGGGATTTGAGAACCATTCTTTAAACTCTCGGTGAGACTGGAAGACGTGCGGCATCAGGAAATGCATGAGCGACCAGAGCTCCATCAGAGAGTTCTGCAGCGGGGTCCCGGTGAGCAGCAGCCGCCTCTGACTGGGGAGAAGAGCAGTGTTAGCGCTTGGCACAGGACAAGGACGCTGGTCACACAATGCTCGCCTAATTTTTTTCCCAAAAATATTTTATTGTAGTTTCCAGAATAAAATACATAAAGTTTCAATAATTGGCCTAAAAACAATACAGAGTATCCTGATAGCATAAATAAACAATTAGATATTGATAAAGTAATTGATACTGGAGCATATATTTCCATTAGTATACACAACTGATGCATATAGATCGTATCGGATCTCCCATATACGTATAAGGGTAAAGTAAAGAAAAAACAAACAAGTACATCGCTTGTCAGAAGGAAAAAAACAAAAAGAATTATACAATGAAAAGGGCGGCAGAGGTAGTTACATCACCATGTAGTGTACTACTATATAGAGGCATGGTATATGTAGTGTATGGCAGCCGTGTAATGTATTACTATATAGAGGTATGGTATATGTAGTGTATGGCAGCCGTGTAATGTATTACTATATAGAGGTATGGTATATGTAGCGTATGGCAGCCGTGTAATGTATTACTATATAGAGGTATGGTATATGTAGCGTATGGCAGCCGTGTAATGTATTACTATATAGAGGTATGGTATATGTAGCGTATGGCAGCCGTGTAATGTATTACTATATAGAGGTATGGTATATGTAGTGTATGGCAGCCGTGTAATGTATTACTATATAGAGGAGCATGGTATATGTAGCGTATGGCAGCCGTGTAATGTATTACTATATAGAGGTATGGTATATGTAGTGTATGGCAGCCGTGTAATGTATTACTATATAGAGGTATGGTATATGTAGTGTATGGCAGCCGTGTAATGTATTACTATATAGAGGAGCATGGTATATGTAGCGTATGGCAGCCGTGTAATGTATTACTATATAGAGGTATGGTATATGTAGCGTATGGCAGCCGTGTAATGTATTACTATATAGAGGTATGGTATATGTAGTGTATGGCAGCCGTGTAATGTATTACTATATAGAGGTATGGTATATGTAGTGTATGGCAGCCGTGTAATGTATTACTATATAGAGGAGCATGGTATATGTAGTGTATGGCAGCCGTGTAATGTATTACTATATAGAGGTATGGTATATGTAGTGTATGGCAGCCGTGTAATGTATTACTATATAGAGGTATGGTATATGTAGTGTATGGCAGCCATATAACGTCTCATTTTGTCGTCTTAATCAATGGTCATATAAGGAAAACATAATCCCTCTCACGGTAGTCCTTAGGAGAGAGGTGAGGAGCGGGCACAGCCAAGGAGAGGGGTATGGTGTAGTGAGGGGGTATGGTGTAGTGAGGGGGTATGGTATGGTGTAGTGAGGGGGTATGGTATGGTGTAGTGAGGGGGTATGGTATGGTGTAGTGAAGGGGTATGGTATGGTGTAGTGAGGGGGTATGGTATGGTGTAGTGAGGGGGTATGGTATGGTGTAGTGAGGGGGTATGGTATGGTGTAGTGAGGGGGTATGGTATGGTGTAGTGAGGGGGTATGGTATGGTGTAGTGAGGGGGTATGGTATGGTGTAGTGAGGGGGTATGGTATGGTGTAGTGAGGGGGTATGGTATGGTGTAGTGAGGGGGTATGGTATGGTGTAGTGAAGGGGGTATGGTGTAGTGAGGGGGTATGGTATGGTGTAGTGAGGGGGTATGGTATGGTGTAGTGAAGGGGTATGGTATGGTGTAGTGAGGGGGTATGGTATGGTGTAGTGAGGGGGTATGGTATGGTGTAGTGAGGGGGTATGGTATGGTGTAGTGAGGGGGTATGGTATGGTGTAGTGAGGGGGTATGGTATGGTGTAGTGAGGGGGTATGGTATGGTGTAGTGAGGGGGTATGGTATGGTGTAGTGAGGGGGTATGGTATGGTGTAGTGAGGGGGTATGGTATGGTGTAGTGAGGGGGTATGGTATGGTGTAGTGAGGGGGTATGGTATGGTGTAGTGAGGGGGTATGGTATGGTGTAGTGAGGGGGTATGGTATGGTGTAGTGAGGGGGTATGGTATGGTGTAGTGAAGGGGTATGGTATGGTGTAGTGAGGGGGTATGGTATGGTGTAGTGAAGGGGTATGGTATGGTGTAGTGAGGGGGTATGGTATGGTGTAGTGAGGGGGTATGGTATGGTGTAGTGAGGGGGTATGGTATGGTGTAGTGAGGGGGTATGGTATGGTGTAGTGAGGGGGTATGGTATGGTGTAGTGAGGGGGTATGGTATGGTGTAGTGAGGGGGTATGGTATGGTGTAGTGAGGGGGTATGGTATGGTGTAGTGAGGGGGTATGGTATGGTGTAGTGAGGGGGTATGGTATGGTGTAGTGAGGGGGTATGGTGTAGTGACGGGGTATGGTGTAGTGACGGGGTATGGTGTAGTGACGGGGTATGGTATGGTGTAGTGATGGGGTATGGTATGGTGTAGTGACGGGGGTATGGTATGGTGTAGTGAGGGGGTATGGTGTAGTGACGGGGGTATGGTGTGGTGTAGTGAGGGGGGTATGGTGTGGTGTAGTGAGGGGGTATGGTATGGTGTAGTGAGGGGGTATGGTATGGTGTAGTGAGGGGGTATGGTATGGTGTAGTGAAGGGGTATGGTATGGTGTAGTGAGGGGGTATGGTGTGGTGTAGTGAGGGGGTATGGTATGGTGTAGTGAGGGGGTATGGTGTGGTGTAGTGACGGGGGTATGGTGTGGTGTAGTGACGGGGGTATGGTATGGTGTAGTGAGGGGGTATGGTATGGTGTAGTGACGGGGGTATGGTGTGGTGTAGTGAGGGGGGTATGGTGTGGTGTAGTGAGGGGGTATGGTATGGTGTAGTGAAGGGGTATGGTATGGTGTAGTGAGGGGGTATGGTATGGTGTAGTGAAGGGGTATGGTATGGTGTAGTGAGGGGGGTATGGTATGGTGTAGTGAGGGGGTATGGTATGGTGTAGTGAGGGGGTATGGTATGGTGTAGTGAGGGGGTATGGTATGGTGTAGTGAGGGGGTATGGTATGGTGTAGTGAGGGGGTATGGTATGGTGTAGTGAGGGGGTATGGTATGGTGTAGTGAGGGGGTATGGTATGGTGTAGTGAGGGGGTATGGTATGGTGTAGTGAGGGGGTATGGTATGGTGTAGTGAGGGGGTATGGTATGGTGTAGTGAGGGGGTATGGTATGGTGTAGTGAGGGGGTATGGTATGGTGTAGTGAGGGGGTATGGTATGGTGTAGTGAAGGGGTATGGTATGGTGTAGTGAGGGGGTATGGTATGGTGTAGTGAAGGGGTATGGTATGGTGTAGTGAGGGGGTATGGTATGGTGTAGTGAGGGGGTATGGTATGGTGTAGTGAGGGGGTATGGTATGGTGTAGTGAGGGGGTATGGTATGGTGTAGTGAGGGGGTATGGTATGGTGTAGTGAGGGGGTATGGTATGGTGTAGTGAGGGGGTATGGTATGGTGTAGTGAGGGGGTATGGTATGGTGTAGTGAGGGGGTATGGTATGGTGTAGTGAGGGGGTATGGTGTAGTGACGGGGTATGGTGTAGTGACGGGGTATGGTATGGTGTAGTGATGGGGTATGGTATGGTGTAGTGACGGGGGTATGGTATGGTGTAGTGAGGGGGTATGGTGTAGTGACGGGGGTATGGTATGGTGTAGTGAGGGGGGTATGGTGTGGTGTAGTGAGGGGGTATGGTATGGTGTAGTGAGGGGGTATGGTATGGTGTAGTGACGGGGGTATGGTATGGTGTAGTGAGGGGGGTATGGTGTGGTGTAGTGAGGGGGTATGGTATGGTGTAGTGAGGGGGTATGGTATGGTGTAGTGAGGGGGTATGGTATGGTGTACTACCATGAACGCGCACATTTTGCCGTACATCACCCAGATGCTTTAAAAAACTTGGTCAGAAAATGCAGCCCATAGGCGCTCTTAGGAAAGCGATATCCAAAGGCTCGGACACTGGTGAAAATGGAAAGAAGGTTAGAAGCCTTTCCAAATTGACAGACGGCTGAACTGTTAATGTTGGGCTTTGATTATGGCTTTCCTGTGCCTGAGTCTGCGGGTTGCACATTGGTTGGCAATCTTAGTTCGGTTATGTTTAAACCGTTGTAAGTTAATAATAAGTTGTTGTTTGAACTTAGGGAGGGTCGGATTGAGGGCCCTTTTCCTGTCCGCCGTTCCCTAATTTTAAAGTGGTATTCCCCCCCCAAAATTTTTTGCATTAATACGTTGCCCACCCGTAGCTTTCCGTCTTTCAAATATAAAGTTATGGATTCTGCACAGTTTTGCTGTTATCCAGATGCGTTCACCGCCACGAATTGCATAGAATCATCAGCTCTCAGTCCACCCTGCTCCTGGCCCCCACCCTCCGAGACGGCATCACGTGTCCTACATCTCTTCAATGGGCCGGGTTAGCGCTTCTAACCCGGCCAATCTGAAGTGAGGGAGGACACAGTGACAGCTGCTGCTGTTGTTGTTCACTGTCTCCCTCTCTGACAGCAAGCCCCCCCACCCCCACTGTGTGCTCCCCCCGGAGCTTTACCGCCCCGTACCCTGTGTCCGTCACACCCCCCCCCCCCCCCCCCCCCCCCCCCCCCCGCAGCTCACCCGATAGCAGCTGCTGTGAATGCAGCTCTCCCCAGTACAGGCCGCAGCCACCCTCCATCGCAACCCGCCCCTCCCCCATGACAGCTGGGGCACAACTAGAGCTCCCAGCATGCTCAGCATCCATGCATGCTGGGAATTATAGTTGTGCACGAGCCGGGGTGCAGATATGCCAGCAGCACTGCGGGCTCCCTTCCTTTGCCAGCCCCGCATTCCGCCCACAGCCCCCCGCAATCCCCCAATTTCGGACGGCAACCCCCTCCCCCCATCACGGATGCCCCCCCATCTCCGACAGCACCTCCCTTCTCCCAGCATGCTCAACCTCCGTTCATGCTGGGCATTATAGTTGTGCAGAAGTCGGGGTGCAGATATGCCAGCTGCACTGCGGGCTCCCTTCCTTCGCCCGCTTTGCATCGTGTCCGATGGCCACAACTCCCCGCATCTCGGACGGCAAACCCCCCCCCCCCGCATCTGAGACAGCACACCACGCCGCCCCCATCCCCACCCCCGGCGCATCTCGGACATAAAACCCCTCCCCCGCACCCCCACCCCCCCCGCAACTCGGACGGCTAACCCCCCCCCCCCCCCCCCCCCAGTTTCAGACGGCAAACCCCTCCTCCCCCCCAATATCCCGCATCTCGGACGGCATACCCCCCCCCCTCATCTCGAATGGAATCCCCCCCTTGCCCCATTATCCCAGACAGCACCCCTTGCAACTGACAATTGGCAAGACCCCCGCGAATCACATGCTCAATCACAGCAATCAACTCTACCACGCCGCTCATTCACCTCTGCCACGCCGCTCATTCAACTGTGCTAAATCTTGTGGATATCAGCTCTGCTACATCATGGACCAATCAGGCATAAGCATTGCATGATGGGAGATGTAGTATTCTGGCCAGCGCCATGTTGGATATAGATCGGCTTTTCAAAAAACTCACTATAGAACGGAAGCCGCTAGAAAGATGGGAGACGGCTCAAAATTCTCAGGGGGACTTGGTGAGTACGATCAGCTAGGTTTGGGAGCATTTTATTTTTTTAAGGTTTCTCTCTTATGTTTGATACCAAAAAAGGAGCCTTATAAGTTTAGACCGATTTATAATCCGTCTTATCCCAAGGGTGGTTCCCTAAATGATTCTATCGATAAGTCGTTGGTGTCAGTTCGTTGTAATTCCTTTGAGGATGCCCTGGATTTGGTGCGCTCTTGCGGTCGCAATACCTGGTTATCCAAAACTGGTATAGAATCAGCTATCCGCCTTTTGCGGATATGTCCTAATGGTTACAATTCTTTGGGATTCGTATGGCGTGACCAATCTTATTTTGATAAAGTAGTATCAAAGGTAGAAAAAAACGGATTGCACTCACCCGGCTATGCAGTGTAAATGTCCGGCTTTATTAAGGCGTGTGAGGAGCGGAGAGATGAAGGTCGAATTTATTTTGATAAAGTGCTGCCAATGGGTTTTAGCATGTCATGTTTTTATTTCGGATCTTTTTCTTGTTTCTTGGAATGGGCACTTAGAGTATACTGGTTTTTCTACTTGCTGTCATTATCTTGATGATTTTCTGTTTGTAGGATGGGCTCACACGGATAAATACGAACAGTTTGTTTCCTTTTATGCAGATTTGTGATTTTGGGGTTCCATTGGCTACTAGTTTGCCTTGCACGAAGACCGAATATTTAGGTATCGTGAAAGATGGTGTTAAGATTTTGTTTTACCGGAAGCTAAGATTACAAAAATTTGTGGCTTGTTGTCATCCTTTCTACTGAAGAAAAGTTACATTGAGACAATGGCAGAGGTTGCTTGATAACCTGGTTTTTGCCATTCGGGTTATTTTGATGGGAAAAATCTTTGTACACAAAGGGTAATTGTCACAATATTCCCATATATGTCTTACTTCCTCTCTTAACCCTTTAAGGTCAAAGCCAAATTTCGTGTTTGCGCTTTTGCTTTTGCCACTTTATTTATAAGGCCAGAGCACTTACATTTTTTCACCTAGAGACCCATATGAGCCCTTATTCTTTGCGACACCAATTGTACTTCGCAATGAGACTTTATTTTCCCATAAAATATGCTGCGAAACCGTAAAAAAAATTATTTGCGCTGTCAAATAAAAAAATCAAAAAAAAAAAAAAAAATCGAGAAGTACATGGAACCAGACACGTTACCCGCTATCAGGCAGTGTAGTACTCTGAGCAGAACCCTCTGCTACATGGTGTCAGGAGCAGGACACGGGACCAGACACGTTACCTCTTTCCAGGCAGTGTATCTGGGCTCTGAGCAGAACCCTCTGCTACACGGTGTCACGGTAAGTACACGGAACCAGACAGCTGTCAACAAGGCGGTGTATCTGTGCTCTGAGCAGAACCCTTTGGTACATGGTTTCACAACCAGGAGAACCCTCTGCTACATGGTTGGTCATACAGGTCATGGGACCAGACATCACCCATTGCCAGTCGTTGTTCCTGTGTTACTCAGAGCTTCCCCCTCTGCTACAGGATGTCACAAGCACAACACATGTCCTGTCATTCACATCACCAATTAGCAGGCAGTGCTTCAGACCTGCCTCTCATCTTCATGACAGATTCCTTTACTACATGATGTCACAGACATAGAACTGGACACGTTACCCCCCTCCCAGGTGGTGGTACAAGGTTATTCAGAGCTCTGCCCTTTGCTGCATGATATGGCTCCAACTACATTACCTGTAGTTCGGTGTGCACAGATTGTGGTATTCTGTTACACAATGTAATACACCACCTTCAGGTCCACTCACTATACTGGTGATGCTAGGCATTTCTCATAGCCAATTCTTGTTTACATTGGGACACAGTCCTGATCTCTTCCCTGCTCCCAGAGCACACACCGGCTTCTGTTTACATGTCTACCAGGCACAGAACCTGTTTCCAGTCCAGGTATATGTATCTCTTAAATGCCGGTCCTCAGTTACTTACTGCTTGCAGCTAGTATGCTCGTGTTACCCTATATTACCTTTCATCCTCATAGGACGCCCATGATCTGTGCCTGTCGCATCAGGGGATCATCATAGGGTAACTTGTTACTACACCATGTTGTCTTCTGTATGTTTCCACTAGCAAGTCTCATTACCTGCTCTCGGGCAGTGTAACCTTGGTGTATTCCTCTCGGCCGGTATCCTTTCTAAAGCCCGAGCATCCTGCTACGTGTCCCACTACACAAGGTGCAGAACCCCCTGCTTTACCTGCCCCCGGACTGTCATACTCTGGTCCTCTGAGTGGCCGGCAGCATACAGGTTCAGTCACTATTTCATCCTGGTACTGTCAGGGTGGTTTTTCTGTCCTTCATCTGGCATAACTACCATGTTTTGGCATTTGTCTCGCTGGCTGTTCCCCAGTAGTATGGCTTAGTAACAGTAGTAGTGTTGTATTGCTTAGACCCGCCCCCTCTGCTATACTGTGGATGGTCCTCAGCGAGGTTTGGTCTTATCTTCGCATGGTGCTCTACTTCAGGAAGCTGTCCTTGGTCAGCACCAGCCACATTGCCTCTTCTCTTTGATCTGGGTGAAGTGAGGCCTCTCAGTTCCTCAGGTGAAACAGTAAAGGGTTTCTTCTACCCCTGGTGTATGTAGGACATCGACTGCCTACATGACTCTCAGTGCTGCTTTAGGACTTCTCCTTAGGACTTCTGCATCTGCCTATGGCCAACATGGCAAGTATTTAGTCTTCTCTCTCTTAGGCAGCTGCAGTCTCACAGGGTAAGGATTCTCTACAGTCCTAAGCATAGGTGGATGGTCACTTTGTGGTATACCTTTTCCAAGTGTCCTTGCTTGGCCATATGGACTATGAAGCATTGTTCTCAGTTCAGGGATTTGCAGTGCTCCCGCATACACAGTTACTCCTACGCTCTGGAGTAGCACACTGTTGTGCATGACCCCCTATCCTAGGTTTGGTTTTTTACCACTCAGTCAGGAATTCTTCAAGCAGTCCTTTCCTCCTCTGTGAGGATGGAATATTTAGTATAATAAGTATCTTACAGTCCTCCAGAGGACTGTTATTCCGAAATTGCTTCTTCCGACAGGCGAGTGTGGGTTTTCGGCCCTCATTAGCCTCTACGAGCACTCCTGCTTGACTTGCTTGCCCTTGGTCTGCTTGTTGACCGGCCATGCTCTCCAGACGGGACTCCCGGTCTCCCTCCCTTATCTTGTCTCTATGAGAAGACGCTCAGTCTTTTTCTCCTTCATTTGACACCTTAGGCCTCTATGCGCCATAAAACACTTTCCAGTCTCTCCCGTCATGGTTGTATTTGCCTTTTTTCTGTTCTACCTCAGAGTAAGTCCCTGCCGCCTGTAGTCGCCTACTTGGCTGGGCGTCTCCTTTTTTCCCCCACATCTAGCCTACTAGTTCTGTTGAACTCAATGTTACATCATGTTGCTGGCTTCCAGGATTGCCACAACCCACTGTCTGCTGTGCAGCACGTTGTTCCAGGGACTAGACCCGCTTTCCTTTGCCGCAGACCTGTAGGGGTTTTCTCTGATGCATTCAGCATCATCCCTTGCTCTATTCCTAGTTGATGGTTGTGTTGGGCTATTCTGAGCCTTCTCACCAAGCTCCTTGTCTAGCAGTTATCTTTCCAACCACATGGACTGCTTTTGGACGTCCCATGGTATCTGTGTCCCCCAATAAGACGCATGAGAAAAGAGGATTTTTTACTCACCGTAAAATCTCTTTCTCGTAGTCTTCATTGGGGGACACAGCACCCACCCATTTTCTTTTGGGTTTTTCCTCGGTATGGTAGTTTACTCCATTTTGGTTTTATTCCTACTTTACCTGTTCTTGAGTTCTCCTACTGCTCTGGTACAAACTGATTTACCTCAGTGCCTGTGGGCGGGTATATCCTGCTCAGGAGTCGTCACTTCCTTTGTTTCTTTCTTAGCGTCAGCGCCTCCTAGTGGCAGCAGCCTATACCCATGGTATCTGTGTCCCCCAATGAAGACTACGAGAAAGATTTTACGGTGAGTAAAAAATTGCTCCATTCCCCGGCTTATAGCGCTTTTATCCTTTGGTCTATGTGGCTGTGTCAGGTGTCATTTTTTGCGCCATGATGTGTTCTTTCTATCGGTACCTTGATTGCCAATATACAACTTTTTGATCACTTATAAAATTTTTTCTGGATTTGATGCGACCAAAAATGCGCAATTTTGCCGCCGTTTACTGTGCAAGAACAGGAATGTGATAAAATAGTTTGGGCGATTACGCACGTGGCGATACCAAACATGTTTATTTATATTTATAAAATGGGAAAAGGAGGGCGATTTAGACCTTTATTACGGGAGGGGATTTTTTATTAATAAAAAAACATTTTTTACTTTACTGCAGGCCACAGCAATCTATTGCCGAGCTGGGATCAGTGTAATTGCGACGCTGAGGCCCGACACAGGAAGGACGGATCCACTAGACACCAGGGATATGCAGAGCAATGCCTCTAAATGCAGCTGTCAGGTTTGACAGCTGCATTTAGAGGCTTAATTAGCCGCCGCAGCAACAGGACCCGTGCCGGCTAAGAGAGGCGCTCCTCGGCTGCAGATATCAGCCGGGAGCAGCGGCTTTCAGAGCAGGGTCCCAGCGGGACCCCTCTCTGAACTCCCCCCCCCGCGGCACCATGAGGTATCAGATACATCATGGGTCGCTAAGGGGTTAAAGGGGTAGTGCGGCAGTAAACAATTATTGACAGAATAACACACATTACAAAGTTATAAAACTTTGTAATGTATGTTGTGTCTGTGAATGGCCCCCTTCCCCGTGTCCCCCACCCCCACCCGTGTACCCGGAAGTGTGGTGCGCTATACATACCTGTCACGTGCCGACTCGTCTCCGATCTTCAGTCAGCGATGTCGTCTTCGGACGGCCGGGCCGAATCCCTCCGTCCGTCCTGAGTGCCGGACGCCCTCTTCAGCGTCATCAGATGCTCAGCCGCGATTGGCTGAGCACAGTTTGGCTCAGCCAATCGCGGCTGAGCAGCCAATGACGCGGCAGAGAGCGGCCGGCACTCAGGACGGACGGAGGGATTCGGCCGAAGACGACATCGCAGACTGAAGATCGGAGACGAGTCGGCATGTGACAGGTATGTATAGCGCACCACACTTCCGGGTACACGGCTGGGGTTGGTGGGACACGGGGAAGGGGGCCATTCACAGACATAACATACATTACAAAGTTGTACAACTTTGTAATGTGTGTTATTCTGTCAATAATTGTTTACCGCCGCACTACCCCTTTAAAGACGATTTAAGGTTGTGGCAAAAGTTTGTCACAGTTTAATGGGCGTGCAGTTTGGCAAGAGGATTTTGTGGAGGCTGATGCTTTGGGTCTTTGCACGGACGCGGCAGGTAGCTGTGGTTTTGGGAATTGGATTGTATTGGAACACACACTGGTGTGCGTCCAGATGGCATGACACATGGGTTGAGGCTGGTGTGGTGACTAATATAGTGCTCTTGGAATGGTTTCCTGTGGTGGTAGCTCTTGAACTTTGGGGTGAGTTTTTTCGTAACAAACATATTCTGGTGAATGTGGACAACCGCGGAGCTATGTTTGCTATTAACTGTCTTTCATCCAAATTTGTTATGGGGGTTAAGTTGTTGAGACATTTAGTTTTGCTAGATTTTCAGTTGGACATTTGGTTGAAAGCAAAATATGTTCCTGGTGAATGTAATGTAATTGCGGATGCATTGTCTCTCCTACAGTTTTTCTGGTTCCAGTCGCTGGTGCCAGATGCGGCTCAAGAGGGGCCAACCTGTCCACCAGAACTGTGGACTTTGATATGGGACTAATATGTGAGATCCTTAGGAAGGCTCTCTCCGTTGCTACTTGGACGTCGTATGCGACTGCCTGGCTTAGATGGTGTAAATTTTGTCATGAGCGGGTGTTGTCATCGTTTTCTGCAACACCGGTAAATGTTAAATGGTTTTCTCTGAATTACTGTTACATGGGGTGTCCTATTCAGATATTCTGAAAATTGTATCAAGAGTGTCTTCTTATCAACGTTGGTTAGGGGCTGCTCCGATGGCTGTCTCTTTTGTTGTCAAACAAGTCTTAAAAGGTGGCACGGTACACGGGAGGGAGAGGGCGGCATAATACTCTATAAGAGGATCAAGAAATCCTGAAGACAATTTCAGATGGTTTCCTGAAGGTAAAAACTGATCACTGTCAGGAAATCCTGATGCTTCCCTTCCTGAAGCCTTTTGAGGCCTCCTGATCAGGAATTCCTTACAGTGTAAACTGACACGGTGGTGTGAATGGGGCCTTATTGTTCTTTTCAACTGAGGCAAAATCTTTCACTAGAGCATTCCAGTAGCTTCTGACTGATGATACTGGAGAACCTGAGATGGAGGAAGATCCCACTGATGAACGAATTTCTCCCATAGAATAATTTCCCCAACAGACTAGTCCAAGAGATCCCCTACCAATCGGATACCTTTGCTCACCTGTTGTGTTATATCTCAGCCCCAGGACAGGACGCTGGTCACACTACGCTCACCTGTTGTGTTATATCTCAGCCCCAGGACAGGACGCTGGTCACACTACTCTCACCTGTTGTGTTATATCTCAGCCCCAGGACAGGACGCTGGTCACACTACTCTCACCTGTTGTATCTCAGCCCCAGGACAGGACTCTGGTCACACTACTCTCACCTGTTATATCTCAGCCCCAGGACAGGACTCTGGTCACACTACTCTCACCTGTTGTATCTCAGCCCCAGGACAGGACGCTGGTCACACTACTCTCACCTGTTGTGTTATATCTCAGCCCCAGGACAGGACGCTGGTCACACTACTCTCACCTGTTATATCTCAGCCCCAGGACAGGACGCTGGTCACACTACTCTCACCTGTAATATCTCAGCCCCAGGACAGGACGCTGGTCACACTACTCTCACCTGTAATATCTCAGCCCCAGGACAGGACGCTGGTCACACTACTCTCACCTGTTGTGTTATATCTCAGCCCCAGGACAGGGCGCTGGTCACACTACTCTCACCTGTTGTATCTCAGCCCCAAGACAGGACGCTGGTCACACTACTCTCACCTGTTGTGTTATATCTCAGCCCCAGGACAGGACTCTGGTCACACTACTCTCACCTGTTGTATCTCAGCCCCAGGACAGGACGCTGGTCACACTACTCTCACCTGTTGTGTTATATCTCAGCCCCAGGACAGGACGCTGGTCACACTACTCTCACCTGTAATATCTCAGCCCCAGGACAGGACTCTGGTCACACTACTCTCACCTGTTGTATCTCAGCCCCAGGACAGGACGCTGGTCACACTACTCTCACCTGTTGTGTTATATCTCAGCCCCAGGACAGGACGCTGGTCACACTACTCTCACCTGTTGTGTTATATTTCAGCCCCAGGACAGGACGCTGGTCACAATACTCTCACCTGTTGTATCTCAGCCCCAGGACAGGACGCTGGTCACACTACTCTCACCTGTTATATCTCAGCCCCAGGACAGGACGCTGGTCACACTACTCTCACCTGTAATATCTCAGCCCCAGGACAGGACGCTGGTCACACTACTCTCACCTGTTGTATCTCAGCCCCAGGACAGGACGCTGGTCACACTACTCTCACCTGTAATATCTCAGCCCCAGGACAGGACGCTGGTCACACTACTCTCACCTGTTGTGTTATATCTCAGCCCCAGGACAGGACGCTGGTCACACTACTCTCACCTGTTGTATCTCAGCCCCAGGACAGGACACTGGTCACACTACTCTCACCTGTTGTGTTATATCTCAGCCCCAGGACAGGACTCTGGTCACACTACTCTCACCTGTTGTGTTATATCTCAGCCCCAGGACAGGACGCTGGTCACACTACTCTCACCTGTTATATCTCAGCCCCAGGACAGGACGCTGGTCACACTACGCTCACCTGTTGTGTTATATCTCAGCCCCAGGACAGGAGGCTGGTCACACTACTCTCACCTGTTGTATCTCAGCCCCAGGACAGGACGCTGGTCACACTACTCTCACCTGTTGTGTTATATCTCAGCCCCAGGACAGGACGCTGGTCACACTACTCTCACCTGTTGTGTTATATCTCAGCCCCAGGACAGGACGCTGGTCACACTACTCTCACCTGTTGTGTTATATTTCAGCCCCAGGACAGGACGCTGGTCACACTACTCTCACCTGTTGTGTTATATTTCAGCCCCAGGACAGGACGCTGGTCACACTACTCTCACCTGTTGTGTTATATCTCAGCCCCAGGACAGGACGCTGGTCACACTACTCTCTCCTGTTGTGTTGTATCTCAGCCCCAGGACAGGACGCTGGTCACACTACTCTCACCTGTTGTATCTCAGCCCCAGGACAGGACGCTGGTCACACTACGCTCACCTGTTGTGTTATATCTCAGCCCCAGGACAGGACGCTGGTCACACTACTCTCTCCTGTTGTGTTATATTTCAGCCCCAGGACAGGACGCTGGTCACACTACTCTCACCTGTAATATCTCAGCCCCAGGACAGGACGCTGGTCACACTACTCTCTCCTGTTGTATCTCAGCCCCAGGACAGGACGCTGGTCACACTACTCTCACCTGTTGTGTTATATTTCAGCCCCAGGACAGGACGCTGGTCACACTACTCTCACCTGTTATATCTCAGCCCCAGGACAGGACGCTGGTCACACTACTCTCACCTGTAATATCTCAGCCCCAGGACAGGACGCTGGTCACACTACTCTCACCTGTTGTGTTATATCTCAGCCCCAGGACAGGACTCTGGTCACACTACTCTCTCCTGTTGTGTTATATTTCAGCCCCAGGACAGGACGCTGGTCACACTACGCTCACCTGTTGTGTTATATCTCAGCCCCAGGATAGGACGCTGGTCACACTACTCTCACCTGTTGTGTTATATCTCAGCCCCAGGACAGGACGCTGGTCACACTACTCTCACCTGTTTGTTATATCTTCAGCCCCAGGACAGGGACGCTGGTCACACTACTCTCACCTGTTGTGTTATATTTCAGCCCCAGGACAGGACGCTGGTCACACTACTCTCACCTGTTGTGTTATATTTCAGCCCCAGGACAGGACGCTGGTCACACTACTCTCACCTGTTGTGTTATATTTCAGCCCCAGGACAGGAACGCTGGTCACACTACTCTCACCTGTTGTTATATCTCAGACCCAGGACAGGACGCTGGTCACACTACTCTCACCTGTTGTATCTCAGCCCCAGGACAGGACGCTGGGTCACACTACTCTCACCTGTTGTGTTATTCTCAGCCCCAGGACAGGACGCTGGTCACACTAACTCTCACCTGTTGTGTTATATCTCAGCCCCAGGAGCAGGACGCTGGTCACACTACTCTCACCTGTTGTGTTATTCTCAGCCCCAGGACAGGACGCTGGTCACACTACTCTCACCTGTTGTTATATCTCAGCCCCAGGACAGGACGCTGGTCACACTACTCTCACCTGTTGTGTTATATCTCAGCCCCAGGACAGGACGCTGGTCACACTACTCTCACCTGTTTGTATCTCAGCCCCAGGACAGGACGCTGGTCACACTACTCTCACCTGTTGTGTTATATCTCAGCCCCAGGACAGGACGCTGGTCACACTACTCTCACCTGTGTTAGTATCTCAGCCCCAGGACAGGACGCTGGTCACACTACTCTCACCTGTTGTGTTATATCTCAGCCCCAGGACAGGACGCTGGTCACACTACTCTCACCTGTTGTGTTATATCTCAGCCCCAGGACAGGACGCTGGTCCACACTACTCTCACCTGTTGTGTTATATCTCAGCCCCAGGATAGGACGCTGGTCACAACTACTCTCACCTGTTTATTCATCAGCCCCAGGACAGGACGCTGGTCACACTACTCTCACCTGTAATATCTCAGCCCCAGGAAAGGACGCTGGTCACACTACTCTCACCTGTTGTAATTCTCAGCCCCAGGACAGGACGCTGGTCACACTACTCTCACCTGTTGTATCTCAGCCCCAGGACAGGACGCTGGTCACACTACTGCTCACCTGTTTGTGTTATATCTCAGCCCCAGGGACAGGACGCTGGTCACACTACGCTCCACTGTTGTGTTATATCTCAGCCCCAGGACAGGACCTGGTCACACTACTCTCACCTGTTGTGTTATATCTCAGCCCCAGGACAGGACGCTGGTCACACTACTCTCACCTGTTATATCTCAGCCCCAGGACAGGACGCTGGTCACACTACTCTCACCTGTTGTGTTATATCTCAGCCCCAGGATAGGACGCTGGTCACACTACTCTCACCTGTTATATCTCAGCCCCAGGACAGGACGCTGGTCACACTACTCTCACCTGTTGTATCTCAGCCCCAGGACAGGACGCTGGTCACACTACTCTCACCTGTTGTATCTCAGCCCCAGGACAGGACGCTGGTCACACTACTCTCACCTGTTGTGTTATATCTCAGCCCCAGGACAGGACGCTGGTCACACTACGCTCACCTGTTGTGTTATATCTCAGCCCCAGGACAGGACGCTGGTCACACTACTCTCACCTGTTGTGTTATATCTCAGCCCCAGGACAGGACGCTGGTCACACTACTCTCACCTGTTATATCTCAGCCCCAGGACAGGACGCTGGTCACACTACTCTCACCTGTTGTGTTATATCTCAGCCCCAGGACAGGACGCTGGTCACACTACTCTCACCTGTTGTGTTATATCTCAGCCCCAGGACAGGACGCTGGTCACACTACTCTCACCTGTTGTGTTATATTTCAGCCCCAGGACAGGACGCTGGTCACACTACTCTCACCTGTTGTATCTCAGCCCCAGGACAGGACGCTGGTCACACTACTCTCACCTGTAATATCTCAGCCCCAGGACAGGACTCTGGTCACACTACTCTCACCTGTTGTATCTCAGCCCCAGGACAGGACGCTGGTCACACTACTCTCACCTGTTGTGTTATATTTCAGCCCCAGGACAGGACGCTGGTCACACTACTCTCACCTGTAATATCTCAGCCCCAGGACAGGACGCTGGTCACACTACGCTCACCTGTTGTGTTATATCTCAGCCCCAGGATAGGACGCTGGTCACACTACTCTCACCTGTTGTGTTATATCTCAGCCCCAGGACAGGACACTGGTCACACTACTCTCACCTGTTGTGTTATATCTCAGCCCCAGGACAGGACGCTGGTCACACTACTCTCACCTGTTGTATCTCAGCCCCAGGACAGGACGCTGGTCACACTACTCTCACCTGTAATATCTCAGCCCCAGGACAGGACGCTGGTCACACAACTCTCACCTGTTGTATCTCAGCCCCAGGACAGGACGCTGGTCACACTACTCTCACCTGTTGTATCTCAGCCCCAGGACAGGACGCTGGTCACACTACTCTCACCTGTAATATCTCAGCCCCAGGATAGGACGCTGGTCACACTACTCTCACCTGTTATATCTCAGCCCCAGGACAGGACGCTGGTCACACTACTCTCACCTGTTGTATCTCAGCCCCAGGACAGGACGCTGGTCACACTACTCTCACCTGTTGTGTTATATCTCAGCCCCAGGATAGGACGCTGGTCACACTACTCTCACCTGTTATATCTCAGCCCCAGGACAGGACGCTGGTCACACTACTCTCACCTGTTGTATCTCAGCCCCAGGACAGGACGCTGGTCACACTACTCTCACCTGTTGTATCTCAGCCCCAGGACAGGACGCTGGTCACACTACTCTCACCTGTTGTGTTATATCTCAGCCCCAGGACAGGACGCTGGTCACACTACTCTCACCTGTTGTATCTCAGCCCCAGGACAGGACGCTGGTCACACTACTCTCACCTGTTGTGTTATATCTCAGCCCCAGGACAGGACGCTGGTCACACTACTCTCACCTGTTGTGTTATATCTCAGCCCCAGGACAGGACGCTGGTCACACTACTCTCACCTGTTGTATCTCAGCCCCAGGACAGGACGCTGGTCACACTACTCTCACCTGTTATATCTCAGCCCCAGGACAGGACGCTGGTCACACTACTCTCACCTGTAATATCTCAGCCCCAGGACAGGAGGCTGGTCACACTACTCTCACCTGTTGTGTTATATCTCAGCCCCAGGACAGGACGCTGGTCACACTACTCTCACCTGTTGTATCTCAGCCCCAGGACAGGACGCTGGTCACACTACGCTCACCTGTTGTGTTATATCTCAGCCCCAGGACAGGACGCTGGTCACACTACTCTCACCTGTTGTATCTCAGCCCCAGGACAGGACACTGGTCACACTACTCTCACCTGTTATATCTCAGCCCCAGGACAGGACGCTGGTCACACTACTCTCACCTGTTGTATTTCAGCCCCAGGACAGGACGCTGGTCACACTACTCTCACCTGTTGTGTTATATCTCAGCCCCAGGATAGGACGCTGGTCACACTACTCTCACCTGTTGTATCTCAGCCCCAGGACAGGACGCTGGTCACACTACTCTCACCTGTTGTGTTATATCTCAGCCCCAGGACAGGACGCTGGTCACACTACTCTCACCTGTTGTGTTATATCTCAGCCCCAGGACAGGACGCTGGTCACACTACTCTCACCTGTTGTGTTATATCTCAGCCCCAGGACAGGACGCTGGTCACACTACTCTCACCTGTTGTGTTATATCTCAGCCCCAGGACAGGACGCTGGTCACACTACTCTCACCTGTTGTGTTATATCTCCGCCCCAGGACAGGACGCTGGTCACACTACTCTCACCTGTTGTGTTATATTTCAGCCCCAGGACAGGACGCTGGTCACACTACTCTCACCTGTTGTGTTATATCTCAGCCCCAGGACAGGACGCTGGTCACACTACTCTCACCTGTTGTGTTATATCTCAGCCCCAGGACAGGACGCTGGTCACACTACTCTCACCTGTTGTGTTATATCTCAGCCCCAGGACAGGACGCTGGTCACACTACTCTCACCTGTTGTGTTATATCTCAGCCCCAGGACAGGACGCTGGTCACACTACTCTCACCTGTTGTGTTGTATCTCAGCCCCAGGATAGGACGCTGGTCACACTACTCTCACCTGTTGTGTTATATCTCAGCCCCAGGACAGGACGCTGGTCACACTACTCTCTCCTGTTGTGTTGTATCTCAGCCCCAGGACAGGACGCTGGTCACACTACTCTCACCTGTTGTGTTATATCTCAGCCCCAGGACAGGACGCTGGTCACACTACTCTCACCTGTTGTGTTATATCTCAGCCCCAGGATAGGACGCTGGTCACACTACTCTCACCTGTTGTGTTATATCTCAGCCCCAGGATAGGACGCTGGTCACACTACTCTCACCTGTTATATCTCAGCCCCAGGACAGGACGCTGGTCACACTACTCTCACCTGTTGTATCTCAGCCCCAGGACAGGACGCTGGTCACACTACTCTCACCTGTTGTATCTCAGCCCCAGGACAGGACGCTGGTCACACTACTCTCACCTGTTGTGTTATATCTCAGCCCCAGGACAGGACGCTGGTCACACTACGCTCACCTGTTGTGTTATATCTCAGCCCCAGGACAGGACGCTGGTCACACTACTCTCACCTGTTGTGTTATATCTCAGCCCCAGGACAGGAGGCTGGTCACACTACTCTCACCTGTTGTGTTATATCTCAGCCCCAGGACAGGACGCTGGTCACACTACTCTCACCTGTTGTGTTATATCTCAGCCCCAGGACAGGACGCTGGTCACACTACTCTCACCTGTTGTGTTATATCTCAGCCCCAGGATAGGACGCTGGTCACACTACTCTCACCTGTTATATCTCAGCCCCAGGACAGGACGCTGGTCACACTACTCTCACCTGTTGTATCTCAGCCCCAGGACAGGACGCTGGTCACACTACTCTCACCTGTTGTATCTCAGCCCCAGGACAGGACGCTGGTCACACTACTCTCACCTGTTGTGTTATATCTCAGCCCCAGGACAGGACGCTGGTCACACTACGCTCACCTGTTGTGTTATATCTCAGCCCCAGGACAGGACGCTGGTCACACTACTCTCACCTGTTGTGTTATATCTCAGCCCCAGGACAGGACGCTGGTCACACTACTCTCACCTGTTATATCTCAGCCCCAGGACAGGACGCTGGTCACACTACTCTCACCTGTTGTGTTATATCTCAGCCCCAGGATAGGACGCTGGTCACACTACTCTCACCTGTTATATCTCAGCCCCAGGACAGGACGCTGGTCACACTACTCTCACCTGTTGTATCTCAGCCCCAGGACAGGACGCTGGTCACACTACTCTCACCTGTTATATCTCAGCCCCAGGACAGGACGCTGGTCACACTACTCTCACCTGTTGTGTTATATCTCAGCCCCAGGACAGGACGCTGGTCACACTACGCTCACCTGTTGTGTTATATCTCAGCCCCAGGACAGGACGCTGGTCACACTACTCTCACCTGTTGTGTTATATCTCAGCCCCAGGACAGGACGCTGGTCACACTACTCTCACCTGTTATATCTCAGCCCCAGGACAGGACGCTGGTCACACTACTCTCACCTGTTGTGTTATATCTCAGCCCCAGGACAGGACGCTGGTCACACTACTCTCACCTGTTGTGTTATATCTCAGCCCCAGGACAGGACGCTGGTCACACTACTCTCACCTGTTGTGTTATATTTCAGCCCCAGGACAGGACGCTGGTCACACTACTCTCACCTGTTGTATCTCAGCCCCAGGACAGGACGCTGGTCACACTACTCTCACCTGTAATATCTCAGCCCCAGGACAGGACTCTGGTCACACTACTCTCACCTGTTGTATCTCAGCCCCAGGACAGGACGCTGGTCACACTACTCTCACCTGTAATATCTCAGCCCCAGGACAGGACGCTGGTCACACTACGCTCACCTGTTGTGTTATATCTCAGCCCCAGGATAGGACGCTGGTCACACTACTCTCACCTGTTGTGTTATATCTCAGCCCCAGGACAGGACGCTGGTCACACTACTCTCACCTGTTGTGTTATATCTCAGCCCCAGGACAGGACGCTGGTCACACTACTCTCACCTGTTGTATCTCAGCCCCAGGACAGGACGCTGGTCACACTACTCTCACCTGTAATATCTCAGCCCCAGGACAGGACGCTGGTCACACTACTCTCACCTGTTGTATCTCAGCCCCAGGACAGGACGCTGGTCACACTACTCTCACCTGTTGTATCTCAGCCCCAGGACAGGACGCTGGTCACACTACTCTCACCTGTAATATCTCAGCCCCAGGATAGGACGCTGGTCACACTACTCTCACCTGTTATATCTCAGCCCCAGGACAGGACGCTGGTCACACTACTCTCACCTGTTGTATCTCAGCCCCAGGACAGGACGCTGGTCACACTACTCTCACCTGTTGTGTTATATCTCAGCCCCAGGATAGGACGCTGGTCACACTACTCTCACCTGTTATATCTCAGCCCCAGGACAGGACGCTGGTCACACTACTCTCACCTGTTGTATCTCAGCCCCAGGACAGGACGCTGGTCACTCTACTCTCACCTGTTGTATCTCTGCCCCAGGACAGGACGCTGGTCACACTACTCTCACCTGTTGTGTTATATCTCAGCCCCAGGACAGGACGCTGGTCACACTACTCTCACCTGTTGTATCTCAGCCCCAGGACAGGACGCTGGTCACACTTACTCCTCAAACTCTGTTGTGTGTTATATCTCAGTCCCCAGGAACAGGAACGTCTTGGTCCACCACTAACTCTCACCTGGTGGGGTTATATTTGCAGCCCTTCCCAACCCTCCGAGCCAGGAACAGGCCGCTGGTCAAACTACCTTCTCATCACCTGTTGTATCCTCAGTCGCCCAGGACAGGACGCTGGGGTCCACACTTACTCTCAATCCTGTTATAAATGCTCAAGCCCCAGGGACAGGACACGCTGTCACGACTACTTCCTCACCTGTAAGATACTCAGCCCCAGGACAGGAGGCTGGTCACACTACATCTCACAAATACTCTCACCTGTTTGGTATCTCCTGCCCCAGGACAGGACGCTGGTCACAACTAACTCCTCAACCTGTTGTTGTTATATCGTCAGGCCCCAGGACAGGAAAACGCTGGTCACACCTACTCTCACCTGTTGTAAAATCGACAGCCACCAGGGACAGGACGCTGGGGCACACTACGCTCACCTGTTGTGTTATAATATCTCAGCCCCCAGGACAGGACGCTGGTTCACACTACTCTCACCTGTTGTTATCTCAGCCCCAGGACAGGACACTGGTCACACTACTCTCACCTGTTATATCTCAGCCCCAGGACAGGACGCTGGTCACACTACTCTCACCTGTTGTATTTCAGCCCCAGGACAGGACGCTGGTCACACTACTCTCACCTGTTGTGTTATATCTCAGCCCCAGATAGGACGCTGGTCACACTACTCTCACCTGTTGTATCTCAGCCCCAGGACAGGACGCTGGTCACACTACTCTCACTGTTGTGTTATATCTCAGCCCCAGGACAGGACGCTGGTCACACTACTCTCACCTGTTGTGTTATATCTCAGCCCCAGGACAGGACGCTGGTCACACTACTCTCACCTGTTGTGTTATATCTCAGCCCCAGGACAGGACGCTGGTCACACTACTCTCACCTGTTGTGTTATATCTCAGCCCCAGGACAGGACGCTGGTCACACTACTCTCACCTGTTGTGTTATATCTCCGCCCCAGGACAGGACGCTGGTCACACTACTCTCACCTGTTGTGTTATATTTCAGCCCCAGGACAGGAGGCTGGTCACACTACTCTCACCTGTTGTATCTCAGCCCCAGGACAGGACGCTGGTCACACTACTCTCACCTGTTATATCTCAGCCCCAGGACAGGACTCTGGTCACACTACTCTCACCTGTTGTATCTCAGCCCCAGGACAGGACGCTGGTCACACTACTCTCACCTGTTGTGTTATATCTCAGCCCCAGGACAGGACGCTGGTCACACTACTCTCACCTGTTGTATCTCAGCCCCAGGACAGGACGCTGGTCACACTACTCTCACCTGTAATATCTCAGCCCCAGGACAGGACGCTGGTCACACTACTCTCACCTGTTGTGTTATATCTCAGCCCCAGGACAGGACGCTGGTCACACTACTCTCACCTGTTATATCTCAGCCCCAGGACAGGAGGCTGGTCACACTACTCTCACCTGTTGTATCTCAGCCCCAGGACAGGACGCTGGTCACACTACTCTCACCTGTTATATCTCAGCCCCAGGACAGGACGCTGGTCACACTACTCTCACCTGTAATATCTCAGCCCCAGGACAGGACGCTGGTCACACTACGCTCACCTGTTATATCTCAGCCCCAGGACAGGACGCTGGTCACACTACTCTCACCTGTTGTGTTATATCTCAGCCCCAGGACAGGACGCTGGTCACACTACTCTCACCTGTAATATCTCAGCCCCAGGACAGGACGCTGGTCACACTACGCTCACCTGTTATATCTCAGCCCCAGGACAGGACGCTGGTCACACTACTCTCACCTGTTGTGTTATATCTCAGCCCCAGGACAGGACGCTGGTCACACTACTCTCACCTGTTGTATCTCAGCCCCAGGACAGGACACTGGTCACACTACTCTCACCTGTTGTGTTATATCTCAGCCCCAGGACAGGACGCTGGTCACACTACTCTCACCTGTTATATCTCAGCCCCAGGACAGGACGCTGGTCACACTACTCTCACCTGTAATATCTCAGCCCCAGGACAGGACGCTGGTCACACTACTCTCACCTGTTATATCTCAGCCCCAGGACAGGACTCTGGTCACACTACTCTCACCTGTTGTATCTCAGCCCCAGGACAGGACACTGGTCACACTACTCTCACCTGTTGTGTTATATTTCAGCCCCAGGACAGGACGCTGGTCACACTACTCTCACCTGTTGTATCTCAGCCCCAGGACAGGACGCTGGTCACGCTACTCTCACCTGTTGTATCTCAGCCCCAGGACAGGACGCTGGTCACACTACTCTCACCTGTTATATCTCAGCCCCAGGACAGGACGCTGGTCACACTACTCTCACCTGTTATATCTCAGCCCCAGGACAGGACTCTGGTCACACTACTCTCACCTGTTGTATCTCAGCCCCAGGACAGGACACTGGTCACACTACTCTCACCTGTTGTGTTATATTTCAGCCCCAGGACAGGACGCTGGTCACAATACTCTCACCTGTTGTATCTCAGCCCCAGGACAGGACGCTGGTCACACTACTCTCACCTGTTATATCTCAGCCCCAGGACAGGACGCTGGTCACACTACTCTCACCTGTTGTGTTATATCTCAGCCCCAGGACAGGACGCTGGTCACACTACTCTCACCTGTTGTATCTCAGCCCCAGGACAGGACACTGGTCACACTACTCTCACCTGTTGTGTTATATCTCCGCCCCAGGACAGGACGCTGGTCACACTACTCTCACCTGTTGTGTTATATTTCAGCCCCAGGACAGGACGCTGGTCACACTACTCTCACCTGTAATATTTCAGCCCCAGGACAGGACGCTGGTCACACTACTCTCACCTGTTGTGTTATATCTCAGCCCCAGGACAGGACGCTGGTCACACTACTCTCACCTGTTGTGTTATATCTCAGCCCCAGGACAGGACGCTGGTCACACTACTCTCACCTGTTGTGTTATATCTCAGCCCCAGGACAGGACGCTGGTCACAATACTCTCACCTGTTGTGTTATATTTCAGCCCCAGGACAGGACGCTGGTCACACTACTCTCACCTGTTGTGTTATATCTCAGCCCCAGGACAGGACGCTGGTCACACTACTCTCACCTGTTGTGTTATATCTCAGCCCCAGGACAGGACGCTGGTCACACTACTCTCACCTGTTGTGTTATATCTCAGCCCCAGGACAGGACGCTGGTCACACTACTCTCACCTGTTGTGTTATATCTCAGCCCCAGGACAGGACTCTGGTCACACTACTCTCACCTGTAATATCTCAGCCCCAGGACAGGACGCTGGTCACACTACTCTCATCTGTTGTGTTATATTTCAGCCCCAGGACAGGACGCTGGTCACACTACTCTCACCTGTTGTGTTATATCTCAGCCCCAGGACAGGACGCTGGTCACACTACTCTCACCTGTTGTGTTATATCTCAGCCCCAGGACAGGACGCTGGTCACACTACGCTCACCTGTTGAAATTCAGGAGACTCTGCCAGCGCTGGGATTTGAAGTTCTTGATGTTTTGAGCCTCATCCAGGATCAGATACTTCCAGTTCTTTCTGCGGAAAGCCTGATGATCTTGTAAAACAAGCTTGTAAGAGGTGATGCACACATGGAAAGCGTTCGCCTTCGTCCACCCCTAATACGGAGACCAAAAAAGTGAGTGCTGGTACCAAAGTGCACAGACGCTACCCCCAGACAGGCCCCGTCATTGCACAACCTGATTTCCCCTTCTCCCCCCCCGGGCCCACAACACAACACCATAAACCCAATCCCCACCTCAGCGGGCCCGGTCACCATACACCCAATCCCCAGCGGGCCTTGTCGCCGCACGCATACCTGTCTCTTCTGTTTACGTTCTTTCTGGGAGCCATAATATGTCAGTATTTTAAAACTGGGACACCAGCGCTTCAGCTCCATTTCCCAGTTGAGGATGACGCTGGTGGGAACGATGATCAGATGAGGGCCCCAATTCCCTAGAAGAGACAGGGAAGGGTTAAATCCATGTCTGTGCATGGTGAAAAGTTGATGTGAGCAACGCAACGCTATGCAACAATGCAACACCCACCACGCTCACACGCCAGATGGGCCAGCAGGGAGATGGTCTGAATCGTTTTCCCAAGTCCCATCTCATCTGCCAGAATCCCATTCAGCTTCTTCTCATACATGGTGACCAACCACTCCAGACCGATGTGCTGGTACTCCCGCAGCTCTCCGCGCAGAAGGAACGGGACCGCAGTCTTCACCTACAGAAGGAGGAGGATATTAGTTATAAAGATGATGGTGGTGGTGGTGGTGGGGGGCGGCACAGCATACACAAGGGGTGGTGGCACACTGTTTACTACGGTATTACAGAACAGCGGTACCTGAGTGGTGGCCAATGTATATCCCTTGGGCTGCAGAGACTCGGCCGTGGCTGCGATATCCGTAATCTCTTCCTTCGGCTCGGCGTGTTCACGCTGCGGACAGTCACTGCAGGGGTCACAGTCATCCTGTTTCACCAGAAACTCAACTCCTTCAGATTCACAGTCTGATGAGTCACAATCTGAAGAGTCTGAGAATAGAATAACCATGAGCAAACATTGCCGCCTTCTTCCAGAAACAGCGTCACTCCTGACCTCAGTTTGGGTTATGGAGATCAGTTCTATTTAAGGGAATGGAGCTGAATTGTAATACCACACACATCCTGAGGACAGGGGTGGAGCTGACAGGGGCACCGCCATCTACCTCCAGCCCTTCTCCACAAAGCCACTCACCACAAGACTCCAGATTGGCCAAACTGTCATGCTCACTCAGACTGGCACTCTCCTGAGCTGATGACAGCACAGAGTATTTCAGCAGCAGCTCATCTAAGGACATCTCGCCTGTGAAAATTAAATAATTAGGAAATGTGAAAATGAAATGTGGCCATTTTGTTCAGTCACCTATAAAGCAGCCACTGTATCTGCTGCCTCTGCCAGCCGGGGTCACTGCTCTAACTTGTAGGGAAGCCCTTCTTTACTATAAGCACAAGGCCCCTATATTATCATACGCCATGTAACAAAGGGGCCTACTGTGAGTTACAGCCCCTGGCCCACCCTGGAGGGTATCACACCTACCTTCTCTGGCCAGCTGGGAGAGCTCTTCAGCATGATCCTGCTGTCCCGCCATCTCCTCCTCTGCTGCAATGGTGTCCTCCTCATCCTCAGCTGCACCAACAGAACACATACAGGAACGTTAGAGGAGGCAGGGCGCCCCGACCCATATGGGAACGTTAGAGGAGGCAGGGCGCCCCGACCCATATGGGAACGTTAGAGGCGGCAATCAGCAGCCATGTTTACCAGGCCACTGGCATATATACCAACCATACCACCAGTATAAGAGAAGGAGGGGGATGGCACAAGCTGGTGACGAATGCTCACTGACTGACACCAATAATGGAAGCAGAGAAGCCGGGCCACAGCGTGCGTGTGTGTGTGAGAGAGAGTGAGAAGCCGGTCCACAGCGTGTGTGTGTGTGAGAGAGAGAAGCCGGGCCACAGCGTGCGTGTGTGTGTGAGAGAGAGAAGCCGGGCCACAGCGTGTGTGTGTGTGTGTGTGTGAGAGAGAGAAGCCGGGCCACAGCGTGCGTGTGTGTGTGAGAGAGAGTGAGAAGCCGGTCCACAGCGTGTGTGTGTGTGAGAGAGAGAAGCCGGGCCACAGCGTGCGTGTGTGTGTGAGAGAGAGTGAGAAGCCGGGCCACAGCGTGTGTGTGTGTGTGTGTGTGTGTGTGAGTGAGTGAGAGAGAGAAGCCGGGCCACAGCGTGTGTGTGTGTGTGTGTGTGTGTGTGAGTGAGTGAGAGAGAGAAGCCGGGCCACAGCGTGTGTGTGTGTGTGTGAGTGAGTGAGTGAGTGAGTGAGAGAGAGAAGCCGGGCCACAGCGTGTGTGTGTGTGAGAGAGAGAAGCCGGGCCACAGCGTGCGTGTGTGTGTGAGAGAGAGTGAGAAGCCGGGCCACAGCGTGTGTGTGTGTGTGTGTGTGTGTGAGTGAGTGAGAGAGAGAAGCCGGGCCACAGCGTGTGTGTGTGTGTGTGAGAGTGAGTGAGTGAGTGAGAGAGAGAAGCCGGGCCACAGCGTGTGTGTGTGTGTGTGTGTGAGTGAGTGAGTGAGTGAGAGAGAGAAGCCGGGCCACAGCGTGTGTGTGAGAGAGAGAGAGAGAGAAGCCGGGCCACAGCGTGTGTGTGAGAGAGAGAGAGAGAGAAGCCGGGCCACAGCGTGTGTGTGAGAGAGAGAGAGAGAGAAGCCGGGCCACAGCGTGTGTGAGAGAGAGAGAGAGAGAAGCCGGGCCACAGCGTGTGTGTGAGAGAGAGAGAGAGAAGCCGGGCCACAGCGTGTGTGTGAGAGAGAGAGAGAGAGAAGCCGGGCCACAGCGTGTGTGTGAGAGAGAGAGAGAGAAGCCGGGCCATAGCGTGTGTGTGAGAGAGAGAGAGAGAAGCCGGGCCACAGCGTGTGTGTGAGAGAGAGAGAGAAGCCGGGCCACAGCGTGTGTGAGAGAGAGAGAAGCCGGGCCACAGCGTGTGTGAGAGAGAGAGGGAGAAGCCGGGCCACAGCGTGTGTGAGAGAGAGAGAGAGAGAGAAGCCGGGCCACAGCGTGTGTGAGAGAGAGAGGGAGAAGCCGGGCCACAGCGTGTGTGTGAGAGAGAGAGAGAGAGAAGCCGGGCCACAGCGTGTGTGAGAGAGAGAGAAGCCGGGCCACAGCGCGTGTGTGAGAGAGAGAGAAGCCGGGCCACAGCGCGTGTGTGAGAGAGAGAGAAGCCGGGCCACAGCGTGTGTGAGAGAGAGAGAGAGAGAAGCCGGGCCACAGCGTGTGTGAGAGAGAGAGAGAGAAGCCGGGCCACAGCGTGTGTGTGTGTGTGAGAGAGAGAAGCCGGGCCACAGCGTGTGTGAGAGAGAGAGAGAGAAGCCGGGCCACAGCGTGTGTGTGTGTGTGTGAGAGAGAGAAGCCGGGCCACAGCGTGTGTGAGAGAGAGAGAGAGAAGCCGGGCCACAGCGTGTGTGTGTGTGTGAGAGAGAGAAGCCGGGCCACAGCGTGTGTGTGAGAGAGAGAGAGAGAGAGAGAAGCCGGGCCACAGCGTGTGTGTGAGAGATGTGAGGAGGAGCGGGCAGTGTGATATAGCTGAAGCTCCTGTCTCTGTCCCGATTGTTGTAACTGACTGCTGGAGGTCTCCTACCTCTTCCCCGGCAGCCAGAGAGTCTATTACAGGCAGGCTGTATGTAATGATCACAGATAACACTGATCAGTGCTATGGCCACAGGCAGGCTGTATGTAATGATCACAGATAACACTGATCAGTGCTATGCCCACAGGCAGGCTGTATGTAATGATCACAGATAACACTGATCAGTGCTATGGCCACAGGCAGGCTGTATGTAATGATCACAGATAACACTGATCAGTGCTATGGTCACAGGCAGGCTGTATGTAATGATCACAGATAACACTGATCAGTGCTATGGCCACAGGCAAGCTGTATGTAATGATCACAGATAACACTGATCAGTGCTATGCTATGGCCACAGGCAGGCTGTATGTAATGATCACAGATAACACTGATCAGTGCTATGGCCACAGGCAGGCTGTATGTAATGATCACAGATAACACTGATCAGTGCTATGCCCACAGGCAGGCTGTATGTAATGATCACAGATAACACTGATCAGTGCTATGGCCACAGGCAGGCTGTATGTAATGATCACAGATAACACTGATCAGTGCTATGGTCACAGGCAGGCTGTATGTAATGATCACAGATAACACTGATCAGTGCTATGGCCACAGGCAAGCTGTATGTAATGATCACAGATAACACTGATCAGTGCTATGCTATGGCCACAGGAAGGCTGTATGTAATGATCACAGATAACACTGATCAGTGCTATGCTATGGCCACAGGCAGGCTGTATGTAATGATCACAGATAACACTGATCAGTGCTATGGCCACAGGCAGGCTGTATGTAATGATCACAGATAACACTGATCAGTGCTATGGCCACAGGCAGGCTGTATGTAATGATCACAGATAACACTGATCAGTGCTATGGCCACAAGCAGGCTGTATGTAATGATCACAGATAACACTGATCAGTGCTATGACCACAGGCAGGCTGTATGTAATGATCACAGATAACACTGATCAGTGCTATGGCCACAGGCAGGCTGTATGTAATGATCACAGATAACACTGATCAGTGCTATGGTCACAGGCAGGCTGTATGTAATGATCACAGATAACACTGATCAGTGCTATGGCCACAGGCAAGCTGTATGTAATGATCACAGATAACACTGATCAGTGCTATGGCCACAGGCAGGCTGTATGTAATGATCACAGATAACACTGATCAGTGCTATGCCCACAGGCAGGCTGTATGTAATGATCACAGATAACACTGATCAGTGCTATGGCCACAGGCAGGCTGTATGTAATGATTAGTGCTCGGGTGCTCCTTACTAGACATAAATGTCTCCAGATACTCCCAGACTTGGGAACATCCAGCCCTGGCCACGGGAGTTTGACTCTAGATCAGCAACTGTTTCACACTCGCTCTGCCCACCCCTCTATACCCTGCATATCCCTGTATACACATTGACCTGTATACCCTGCATATCCCTGTATACACACTGACCTATATACCCTGCATATCCCTGTATATACACTGACCTATATACCCTGCATATCCCTGTATACACACTGACCTATATACCTGCATATCCCTGTATACATAATGACCTATATACCCTGCATATCCCTGTATACACACTGACCTATATACCCTGCATACACAATGACCTATATACCCCATATATCCCTGTATACACACTGACCTATATACCCCGCATATCCCTGTATACACACTGACCTATATACCTGCATATCCCTGTATACATAATGACCTATATACCCTGCATATCCCTGTATACACACTGACCTATATACCCTGCATACACAATGACCTATATACCCCATATATCCCTGTATACACACTGACCTATATACCCTGCATATCCCTGTATACACACTGACCTATATACCCTGCATATCCCTGTATACACACTGACCTATATACCTGCATATCCCTGTATACATAATGACCTATATACCCTGCATATCCCTGTATACACACTGACCTATATACCCTGCATACACAATGACCTATATACCCCATATATCCCTGTATACACACTGACCTATATACCCCGCATATCCCTGTATACACACTGACCTATATACCTGCATATCCCTGTATACATAATGACCTATATACCCTGCATATCCCTGTATACACACTGACCTATATACCCTGCATACACAATGACCTATATACCCCATATATCCCTGTATACACACTGACCTATATACCCTGCATATCCCTGTATACACACTGACCTATATACCCTGCATATCCCTGTATACACACTGACCTATATACCTGCATATGGCTGTACTCAGACTGACCTATACAATAAAGATATCATTTAAGTTTTACCGTAAAGTGCTTTACTTAAACACGGAACCCCCCCATAATTTGCGGAATAGTTTTTTCCCCAATTTCACCCTATAAGTGATATTTGGGGTTCCATCATTACTTTATGGTAGACAGACGCCATTACTAAGTGCACCTGTCGCAGAAAACTACAAGCCCTCCCCTGGCCGTGTATTGGCTTATTTTCTGGGCCCACAGGCGTGCTATGGCCAGATACTCTGTGCTGCACACTGCCGGGAGGAGACGGCCAGATACTCGGTGCTGCACACTGCCGGGAGGAGACGGCCAGATACTCGGTGCTGCACACTGCCGGGAGGAGACGGCCAGATACTCGGTGCTGCACACTGCCGGTGCTGACAGTGTAGTGAAGGTGCATGTTCCTTAATGTATGCAGTACCTTTCTTTTAGCCATCGCTATATTAGTTTTTTCTTTATTCTTGCCTGTAACTTGTAGTGGTGAGGTGTTTGTGCCGCACTTAGGCACGCCTCACCACCACTTCCTCCTCCCTCTTTGCTGCCTGGCCCAGCCTCCTGCTTCCTGATGACGTAACTAGCAAGGGCCGTGCGCCGACTTGCCAGTATGCGCATGCGCCCTGGATTTCTCATGTATTACACACTCCTGTGTCCCTAATTGCGCATGCATTGTAGCACAGATGAGCGGCGCAACCATGGGCACACTGGCAAGTTGGCGCGAGGCCCTTGCCAGCAACATCAGGAGGCTGGGCCTGGCAGCAAAGAGGGAGGAGGAAGCGGTGGTGAGGCGTGCCTAAGTGCGGCACAAACACCTCACCACTACAAGTTACAGGCAAGAATAAAAAAAACTACAGCACCGATGGCTAAAAGAAAGGTACTGCATACAGTAAGGAACATGCACCTTCACTACACTGTCAGAACCACTGTCAGTGTCCTGGGCCAAGTGTCACATTTCTATTGTCTATTTCAGCCAAGTTCTAGTTAGGGTATATGGCAACTACAGTGACATGTGACAGTGGTATTCCCCCCCACACACACACAACCCCCCAGCCACTGGGCTGCACTCACCCTCATCCTCATTGGCTGTGAACTCCTCGTCCTCCTCCGCCACCTTCTCTTCTGAAGTCTCATCTTCCTCCTCCTCTGTGTCTCCCTCACTGAAAACAGGATCCTTAGAACAGAAGAAAAATCAGCAATCTGCCATAAGCTCCAAGCCGCCGAGCTGAATAGCGGAGAGTGACATAGTTACACAGTCCTCCCAGGGTACCAAGCAGCAGCCATGACAGCAGGAAGGGAAGGAGATGAGAGGAGATACACACAGCGAGACGAGACCAGACCAGAGAGAGAGAGGAGACACACAGCGAGACGAGAGAGGAGAGGAGACACACAGCGAGACGACAGAGGAGAGGAGACACACAGCGAGACGACAGAGGAGAGGAGACACACAGCGAGACGACAGAGGAGAGGAGACACAAAGCGAGACGAGACCAGAGAGAGAGGAGAGGAGACACAGCGAGACGAGAGAGAAGAGGGGACACAGCGAGACGAGACCAGAGAGAGAGAGAGAGAGGAGAGGAGACACAGCGAGACGAGAGAGAAGAGGGGACACAGCGAGACGAGACCAGAGAGAGAGGAGAGGAGACACAGCGAGACGAGAGAGAAGAGGGGACACAGCGAGACGAGAGAGAAGAGGGGACACAGCGAGACGAGACCAGAGAGAGAGAGAGAGAGAGAGAGAAGAGGGGACACAGCGAGACGAGAGAGGAGAGGAGACACGACCCCTCCAGGACACATAGTGAGACAAGAGGGTGCACACAGCAACATCAGGAGGAGAAAGGTTACCCATGAACACCTGGGACACAGTAGGACTTCTGACAATCTACTATGACAAGCAAAACATTAGAGCCTTATAACATGGAAAGATTATTGAGCCAAAAATGGTTATTGCTTTTCAAATTCAATCGATAACCTTTCGGCATGTATGCAGGCAGACCAGTGATGATCGCTTTGTATGTTGATGGCATCCTTTGAGCTGACCATAAAATCGTTGTTAATCGCTCGCCTTCGGTGTTTGTACACACTGGTCGTTCTTTATTACTAGAGCATACAAACTATGGTAACTGCAGTCAGAAGGAATATCATACTATGTACTAGTGATGCACGATGCACCGAAATATCGATACTATCGATATTTCGAGAAGAAAAACTTTTTGATACCAGGATTTCCTGGTATTGATACTTCATGTTAAGCATCATAATAGCGCAGCTTAACATGAAGTATAGTGCAGAGAACACAGCCGGCGGCTATCTGAGCGCCCTGCCCCCTGGTGTCCCCTCCTCCACCCGCGCACTGTCGGGTCCCTGATGGCTCCAAATTCAAATAGCCGACACACAGCGATCGCTTGTGTCGGCTATTTGTACATGCCGCTGTCACACCTGACAGCGGCATTTAACCCCTCCCAAGCTGCTCCATATGCAGCAGAAGTCTGCTACATATGGAGCAGCCCCCACTGCTAATGACTGTGGCCCGCGATCCCGCGGGCGGCAGTCATTTAACCATTCGGTGCAGCTTGGTCCCCACCAGTTCCTCACCCTCCAGGACCTGCCGCTGTAGTGGGGTCCCTCCACAATCCTGTTGCCACCCCCCCACCCCCAGGGCCCGCCAGCACAGTGGAACAATTCCCAGCATGCCTTCTTGTGGGGAGTTGTATTGCGCAAAAAGGTATGCTGGGAGTTGTAGTGCACAAAGAGGTATGCTGGGAGTTGCAGCTGTGCAGCAGCAGCCTCCTGACAACATCCCAGCCTACCCCCCTTGTGCACTACAACTCCCAGCATACCTTCTTATGCACTATAACTTCCCACATGAAGGTATGCTGGGAGTTGTAGTGCATAAGAAGGTATGCTGCAAAGTAGAGGGAAAATAAAAAAAGATTAAAAAAAAAAAAACAAAAAAAAAAAAAACATAATAAAGGTTCTAATAATCCCCCCTTTTCCTTTTTTTTCAAAAGTAAAAACATTAAAAAAAAAAAAAAAAAATATATATATATATATATATATATATATATATATATATATATATATATATATGGGAAGATCCATGTATTTGGCATCCATTGCATGCATAATTGTCAGAACTATAAAATGTAACAAAGCAATCAAAAAGTCACGTAAATAAAAGATGTTGTACATGGGGGCATCGTATCCGCAGTCTGGGAAGGGGGAAATTATATTTGTATTTTTCCGTGTTTTTTTTTTTTTCAAACTTTATTTAGTATCAAATTAGTATTGAGTATCGAAATAAGAAAGCTGGTATCGGTTTTAAACTTAAAAAATCTGTTCTGGTGACATCCCTACTATGTACTGTAATGAAGGATTTTAGGTCCTTCCTAAAAGCGCTCGTTTGCAGTTGTTAATTGGTGGAGATGAAAAATGGCTTAGTGTACTAGGACCCCTGGGTGTGAGCCCAGAGCAGCTGTGATGCAGAGGGACAGTGAGCGCTGTACACGGGGAGCACGTACTGTCATGGGGGAGTCATCCTGCAGGATCTCAGGTGGGAGGTTCTGGAGCAGCTCGTCCAGGGAGAGCTCGCTCTCACGTTTCAGAAGTTCCAGCTCCAGGCGATGAGCCTCAGCATCATTCCCCTCCTGCTGCTCCTCTATCTCTATGGTCTCCTCATCATCCTCCTCTTCAACTTCAGCTTCATGGGGGAGGAAGTCCCCATCTCCTTCTGCCACTGTAACGCAGAGAATATAAGGTTAGTCAGGAACCCTGGGTAATGTCCCCTGCCTCCTAAGCGGGCCCTTAGCTCACCTCTCTGGCAGATGGACGAGACAGGGCTGGTCCTGAGCGAACCTCCCTGAGATGACCCAACACAGGAGGAGCTAGTCTTGCTGACAGGAATGGTCTCACTTAGACTCTGGCTTAGAAGGTCAGAGTATTTCTCTGTCTGGCCAACAATGAAGTCCAGCTGCAAGTCCAGAGCCTTCTTCCTCTTCTCCTCCAGACGGGACTGCTGCTTAAACTGTACCACCTAGGAGACAGAAAGCGTCTCAGCCCGGGTATCGGTCACACCTTATAAGTCTGACAATGGACTTCCTATAGTGAGCGGGAGGCAGGGTGCACAGCTAGGAGCTGGCGCCTCATGTCAGTGTATGGAGCCCCATGCCGTGATGAACAGAAGCCCACCTTCTCCACATTACTCCAGAATTGGCGCACTTCCTTAGCTATAGAGGTGGCAATGCGCCTGAGCTTGGCCTGCTCTTCTCTCCGAGCTCTCTCCTCCTTCTGCTTCAGCTCCTCATGGTGACGCACCACCATTCTTACAACCTGCAGGACCATAAGGACAAGAGAGCAGCATCACCCAAATGACACATACATGGATACAGCATGGAACAGGGCAGTCCTGGCTGGGGGTCCTCATCTCTCCATGTGTCAGTGTCTGCACAAGGGACACCCCACCACAACAGAGAGAACTTTCTATAGCACCAGCTACCAAATCCAAGCCTACTGAGCCAGACAGGGACCTGTTATATCAGTGCTGGGACCCTCTACATCCTCGCCCCCACGGCCCAGCTCAGATACACCCCTTTAGGTACTCGCCTTCCTGGCTACACCCCTCTTCCAGCGCCGCTCTTGGCCAAAGTCTGCGGACAGCCATTGCATCTCTTCACACAAATAGTCCCAATGAACTTTTGGACGAGCCGGTTCTGGAAACTTGGAAAGCCGTCGCGGGGTCCAGAAGCCCTCCTTACGGAGCTCTGCTATTCTATTCTCTATCTCTGCTTCCTGCACAAGAAATAAAGAGGAGGAGAACAATAAGACATGGCGGCGGCGGAGCGGAGGGCAGCAGTCCGCACACGACACTCACATGTTTCGCCTGCTCTGCGATCTCTGTGTGATTGTCCCATTTCTGTCCAGCTGATCCATCCACTTGGTTCCCCTCGAGTGCCTCATCTATGGGGGAGCCGGGGCAAATATCCCTAATGTCACCTGAAAGGTCAAACGGAGACAGCTCCCCACTGGAATCCGGAGACATGGGGGGGTGGCCGCTGGTCAATACGTCCGATGCCTGAGGGACAGAGCGGTCAGTAACATGGGCACTCACACACTTATCTCACATGGAGCACGCCCCCTACAGTCAGGGGGGAAAACTGTTATCAAACCCCCCAAACACACACTATAGGTGATCAGTGATACTACCACCCCCCCCCCCCGACACACACACTATAGGTGATCAGTGATACTATCCCCCCCCCCGACACACACTATAGGTGATCAGTGATACTACCCCCACCCCGACACACACTATAGGTGATCAGTGATACTACCCCCACCCCGACACACACACTATAGGTGATCAGTGATACTACCCCCACCCCGACACACACACTATAGATGATCAGTGATACTACCCCCACCCCGACACACACACACTATAGGTGATCAGTGATACTACCCCCCCCCCCCGACACACACACTATAGGTGATCAGTGATACTATCCCCCCCCCCCCGACACACACTATAGGTGATCAGTGATACTACCCCCCCCCCGACACACACACTATAGGTGATCAGTGATACTACCCCCACCCCGACACACACACACTATAGGTGATCAGTGATACTACCCCCACCCCGACACACACACTATAGGTGATCAGTGATACTACCCCCACCCCGACACACACACACTATAGGTGATCAGTGATACTATCCCCCCCCACCCCCGACACACACTATAGGTGATCAGTGATACTATCCCCCCCCCCGACACACACACTATAGGTGATCAGTGATACTATCCCCCCCCCCGACACACACTATAGGTGATCAGTGATACTACCCCCACCCCGACACACACACTATAGGTGATCAGTGATACTACCCCCACCCCGACACACACACTATAGGTGATCAGTGATACTATCCCCCCCCCCGACACACACTATAGGTGATCAGTGATACTACCCCCACCCCGACACACACTATAGGTGATCAGTGATACCACCCCCCCCCCCGGACACACACACTATAGGTGATCAGTGATACCACCCCCACCCCGACACACACTATAGGTAATCAGTGATACCACCCCCACCCCGACACACACTATAGGTGATCAGTGATACTACCTCCACCCCGACACACACACACTATAGGTGATCAGTGATACACCCCCACCCCCCCGACACACACACTATAGGTGATCAGTGATACTACCACCCCCCCCGACACACACACACACACTATAGGTGATCAGTGATACTACCCCCACCCCCCCCCCCCCCCGACACACACACTATAGGTGATCAGTGATACTACCCCCACCCCGACACACACACTATAGGTGATCAGTGATACTATCCCCCCCCCCCGACACACACACTATAGGTGATCAGTGATACTACCCCCACCCCACACACACACTATAGGTGATCAGTGATACTACCCCCACCCCGACACACACACTATAGGTGATCAGTGATACTACCCCCACCCCGACACACACACACTATAGGTGATCAGTGATACTACCCCCCCCCCCCCCCCCCCCCCGACACACACACTATAGGTGATCAGTGATACTACCCCCACCCCGACACACACACTATAGGTGATCAGTGATACTATCCCCCCCCCGACACACACACTATAGGTGATCAGTGATACTACCCCCACCCCGACACACACACACACTATAGGTGATCAGTGATACTACCCCCACCCCGACACACACACACTATAGGTGATCAGTGATACTACCCCCACCCCGACACACACACACTATAGGTGATCAGTGATACTACCCCCACCCCGACACACACACACTATAGGTGATCAGTGATACTACCCCCACCCCGACACACACACACTATAGGTGATCAGTGATACTACCCCCACCCCGACACACACACACTATAGGTGATCAGTGATACTACCCCCACCCCGACACACACACTATAGGTGATCAGTGATAACCCCCCCCCCAATTCTATGAGTGATACTATGCCATCGGCTATAGGTGTGGATTCGGATATACTTCTCACATTTACCATTCTGGTGCTGTCTAACTCCAGGACATGACAAGGGATAAATATCATATAATTCATGTATAAAATCCTTCCCATCCCCTCCCCCCCCCCCCAGTGAGAAGGCTAACCCACTAAATCCTTCCCCCATCACACCCCAGGAAACCCACCGGCATGTGCCTGCGGGGCGGGCAGTGATCCATTGTGTGGTGTCTGACAGACACGTCTTTCTCTCGATACTCCAGTAGGGGGCGTGAGACTTGCTGCAGGGCATGCTGGGATTCTGCCTCATCCTGGGCCAGACTCTCCAGCCTCTTCACTTACTTCAAGAGCTACAAAGAGAAGACAAAAGATGATGAGCAACAGTAAGGCCCCTATTCCACTGGACGATTATCGTTTGCATAATAGTTAACGATTAACAATCTCAAACGACCGCTATTGTGAAAGACCTGAAAACATTCACTCATTTCCATGGAACGATAATCGTTACTTATGATCGTAATTGAGAATGTTTTTCTTCGCTATTTATTCGCTATTGCGTTTGTATCTATTGCGAACGACTGAACGATGTCTTATTCAATGCGAACGATTTGCGAACGAGCAACGATAAAAATAGGTCCAGGGCTTATAAAGCGATCAACGATTTCTCGTTCGGTCGTTAATCGTTAACTGCATTTCAACCGAACGATTATCGTTTAGATTCAATTCGATTTAACGATAATCGTCCGGTGGAATAGGGCCCTAAATCTATTATGGGGAGGCGAGAAACATATAAACAAAATCTATACAGCCCCCTCCTCCTATATACACATCCTATACAGCCCCCTCCTCCTATATACACATCCTATACAGCCCCCTCCTCCTATATACACATCCTATACGGCCCCCTCCTCCTATATACACACATCCTATACAGCCCCCTCCTCTTATATACACACATCCTATACAGCCCCCTCCTCTTATATACACATCCTATACGGCCCCCTCCTCCTATATATACATCCTATACAGCCCCCTCCTCCTATATACACACATCCTATACAGCCCCCTCCTCTTATATACACATCCTATACGGCCCCCTCCTCCTATATATACATCCTATACAGCCCCCTCCTCCTATATACACACATCCTATACAGCCCCCTCCTCTTATATACACATCCTATACGGCCCCCTCCTCCTATATACACATCCTATACAGCCCCCTCCTCCTATATACACATCCTATACAGCCCCTCCTCCTATATACACACATCCTATACAGCCCCCTCCTCCTATACAGCCCCCTCCTCCTATATACACACATCCTATACAGCCCCCTCCTCCTGTATACACACATCCTATACAGCCCCCTCCTCTTATATACACATCCTATACGGCCCCCTCCTCCTATATACACATCCTATACAGCCCCCTCCTCCTATATACACATCCTATACAGCCCCTCCTCCTATATACACATCCTATACAACCCCTCATCCTATACAACCCCTCCTCCTATACAGCCCCCTCCTCCTATATACACATCCTATACAGCCCCCTCCTGCTATATACACATCCTATACAGCCCCCTCCTCTTATATACACATCCTATACAGCCCCCTCCTCCTATATACACATCCTATACAGCCCCCTCCTCCTATACAGCCCCCTCCTCCTATATACACATCCTATACAGCCCCCTCCTCCTATACAGCCCCCTCCTCCTATATACACATCCTATACAGCCCCCTCCTCCTATACAGCCCCCTCCTCCTATATACACATCCTATACAGCCCCCTCCTCCTATATACACATCCTATACAGCCCCCTCCTCCTATATACACATCCTATACAGCCCCCTCCTCCTATATACACACACATCCTATACAGCCCCCTCCTCCTATATACACATCCTATACAGCCCCCTCCTCCTATATACACATCCTATACAGCCCCCTCCTCCTATATACACATCCTATACAGCCCCCTCCTCCTATATACAGATCCTATACGGCCCCCTCCTCCTATATACACACATCCTATACAGCCCCCTCCTGCTATATACACACATCCTATACAGCCCCCTCCTGCTATATACACACACATCCTATACAGCCCCCTCCTCCTATACAGCCCCCTCCTCCTATACGGCCCCCTCCTCCTATATACACACATCCTATACAGCCCCCTCCTCCTATACACACATCCTATACAGCCCCCTCCTCCTATACACACATCCTATACAGCCCCCTCCTCCTATATACACACACATCCTATACAGCCCCCTCCTCCTATACAGCCCCCTCCTCCTATACAGCCCCCTCCTCCTATATACACATCCTATACAGCTCCCTCCTCCTATATACACATCCTATACAGCCCCCTCCTCCTATATACACATCCTATACAGCTCCCTCCTCCTATATACACATCCTATACAGCCCCCTCCTCCTATATACACATCCTATACAGCCCCCTCCTCCTATATACACATCCTATACAGCCCCTCCTCCTATATACACATCCTATACAGCCCCCTCCTCCTATACAGCCCCCTCCTCCTATATACACATCCTATACAGCCCCCTCCTGCTATACAGCCCCCTCCTCCTATATACACACATCCTATACAGCCCCCTCCTCCTATATACACATCCTATACAGCCCCCTCCTCCTATATACACATCCTATACAGCCTCCTCCTCCTATACAGCCCCCTCCTCCTATATACACATCCTATACAGCCCCCTCCTCCTATACAGCCCCCTCCTCCTATATACACATCCTATACAGCCCCCTCCTGCTATATACACATCCTATACAGCCCCCTCCTCTTATATACACGCATCCTATACAGCCCCCTCCTGCTATATACACATCCTATACAGCCCCCTCCTCCTATATACACATCCTATACGGCCCCCTCCTCCTATATACACACATCCTATACAGCCCCCTCCTCCTATATACACATCCTATACAGACCCCTCCTCCTATATACACATCCTATACAGCCCCCTCCTCCTGTATATACACACATCCTATACGGCCCCCTCCTCCTATATACACACACATCCTATACAGCCCCCTCCTCCTATATATACACATCCTATACAGCCCCCTCCTCCTATACAGCCCCCTCCTCCTATATACACACATCCTATACAGCCCCCTCCTCCTATATACACACATCCTATACAGCCCCCTCCTCCTATATACACACATCCTATACAGCCCCCTCCTCCTATATACACATCCTATACAGCCCCCTCCTCCTATATACACACATCCTATACAGCCCCCTCCTCCTATATACACATCCTATACGGCCCCCTCCTCCTATATACACATCCTATACAGCCCCCTCCTCCTATATACACATCATATACGGCCCCCTCCTCCTATATACACACATCCTATACAGCCCCCTCCTGCTATATACACACATCCTATACAGCCCCCTCCTCCTATATACACATCCTATACAGCCCCCTCCTCCTATATACACACATCCTATACAGCCCCCTCCTCCTATATACACACATCCTATACAGCCCCCTCCTCCTATATATACACATCCTATACACACATCCTATACAGCCCCCTCCTCCTATATACACACATCCTATACAGCCCCCTCCTCCTATATATACACATCCTATACACACATCCTATACGGCCCCCTCCTCCTATATACACACATCCTATACAGCCCCCTCCTCCTATATATACACATCCTATACGGCCCCCTCCTCCTATATACACACATCCTATACAGCCCCCTCCTCCTATATATACACATCCTTTACGGCCCCCTCCTCCTATATACACACATCCTATACAGCCCCCTCCTCCTATATATACACATCCTATACGGCCCCCTCCTCCTATATACACACATCCTATACAGCCCCCTCCTCCTATATATACACATCCTATACGGCCCCCTCCTCCTATATACACATCCTATACAGCCCCCTCCTCCTATATACACATCCTATACAGCCCCTCCTCCTATATACACACATCCTATACAGCCCCCTCCTCCTATACAGCCCCCTCCTCCTATACAGCCCCCTCCTCCTATATACACACATCCTATACAGCCCCCTCCTCCTATACAGCCCCCTCCTCCTATACAGCCCCCTCCTATACACACATCCTATACAGCTCCCTCCTCCTATACGGCCCCCTCCTCCTATATACACACATCCTATACAGCCCCCTCCTCCAATATATACACATCCTATACGGCCCCCTCCTCCTATATACACACATCCTATACGGCCCCCTCCTCCTATATATACACATCCTATACGGCCCCCTCCTCCTATATACACATCCTATACAGCCCCCTCCCCCTATATACACATCCTATACAGCCCCCTCCTCCTATATACACACATCCTATACAGCCCCCTCCTCCTATACAGCCCCCTCCTCCTATACAGCCCCCTCCTCCTATATACACACATCCTATACAGCCCCCTCCTCCTATACAGCCCCCTCCTCCTATACAGCCCCCTCCTATACACACATCCTATACAGCTCCCTCCTCCTATACGGCCCCCTCCTCCTATATACACACATCCTATACGGCCCCCTCCTCCTATATACACACATCCTATACGGCCCCCTCCTCCTATATACACACATCCTACACGGCCCCCTCCTCCTATATACACACATCCTATACAGCCCCCCTCCTCCTATATACACACAATTCCTATACAGCCCCCTCCTCCTATATACACACAATTCCTATACAGCCCCCTCCTCCTATATACACACATCCTATACAGCCCCCTCCTCCTATATACACACATCCTATACAGCCCCCTCCTCCTATATACACACATCCTATACAGCCCCCTCCTCCTATATACACACATCCTATACAGCCCCCTCCTCCTATATACACACATCCTATACAGCCCCCTCCTCCTATATACACACATCCTATACGGCCCCCTCCTCCTATACAGCCTCCTCCTCCTATATACACACATCCTATACGGCCCCCTCCTCCTGTATACACACATCCTATACGGCCCCCTCCTCCTGTATACACACATCCTATACGCCCCCCTCCTCCTGTATACACACATCCTATACGGCCCCCTCCTGCTATATACACACATCCTATACAGCCCCCTCCTCCTATATACACATCCTATACAGCCCCCTCCTCCTATATACACATCCTATACAGCCCCCTCCTCCTATATACACATCCTATACAGCCCCTCCTCCTATATACACATCCTATACAGCCCCCTCCTCCTATATACACACATCCTATACAGCCCCCTCCTCCTATATACACACATCCTATACAGCCCCCTCCTCCTATATACACATCCTATACAGCCCCCTCCTCCTATATACACACATCCTATACAGCCCCCTCCTCCTATATACACACACATCCTATACAGCCCCCTCCTCCTATATACACACATCCTATACAGCCCCCTCCTCCTATACAGCCCCCTCCTCCTATACGGCCCCCTCCTCCTATATACACACATCCTATACGGCCCCCTCCTCCTATATACACATCCTATACAGCCCCCTCCTCCTATATACACACATCCTATACAGCCCCCTCCTCCTATATACACATCCTATACATCCCCCTCCTCCTGTATACACGCATCCTATACATCCCCCTCCTCCTGTATACACGCATCCTATACGGCCCCCTCCTCCTATATACACGCATCCTATACGGCCCCCTCCTCCTGTATACACGCATCCTATACGCCCCCCTCCTCCTGTATACACGCATCCTATACGGCCCCCTCCTCCTATATACACGCATCCTATACGCCCCCCTCCTCCTGTATATACACGCATCCTATACGGCCCCCTCCTCCTATATACACATCCTATACAGCCCCCTCCTCCTATATATACACATCCCACACGGCCCCCGGTATATACAGTCCTCAGTACACGGTATATACAGTCCTCAGTACACGGTATATACAGTCCTCAGTACACGGTATATACAGTCCTCAGTACACGGTATATACAGTCCTCAGTACACGGTATATACAGTCCTCAGTACACGGTATATACAGTCCTCAGTACACGGTATATACAGTCCTCAGTACACGGTATATACAGTCCTCAGTACACGGTATATACAGTCCTCAGTACACGGTATATACAGTCCTCAGTACACGGTATATACAGTCCTCAGTACACGGTATATACAGTCCTCAGTACACGGTATATACAGTCCTCAGTACACGGTATATACAGTCCTCAGTACACGGTATATACAGTCCTCAGTACACGGTATATACAGTCCTCAGTACACGGTATATACAGTCCTCAGTACACGGTATATACAGTCCTCAGTACACGGTATATACAGTCCTCAGTACACGGTATATACAGTCCTCAGTACACGGTATATACAGTCCTCGGTACACGGTATATACAGTCCTCGGTACACGGTATATACAGTCCTCGGTACACGGTATATACAGTCCTCGGTACACGGTATATACAGTCCTCGGTACACGGTATATACAGTCCTCGGTACACGGTATATACAGTCCTCGGTACACGGTATATACAGTCCTCGGTACACGGTATATACAGTCCTCGGTACACGGTATATACAGTCCTCGGTACACGGTATATACAGTCCTCGGTACACGGTATATACAGTCCTCGGTACACGGTATATACAGTCCTCGGTACACGGTATATACAGTCCTCGGTACACGGTATATACAGTCCTCGGTACACGGTATATACAGTCCTCGGTACACGGTATATACAGTCCTCGGTACACGGTATATACAGCCCTCGGTACACGGTATATACAGTCCTCGGCACTCAGTATATACAGTCCTCAGTATATACAGCCCTCAGTACACGGTATATACAGCCCTCAGTACACGGTATATACAGTCCTCAGTACACGGTATATACAGTCCTCAGTACACGGTATATACAGTCCTCAGTACACGGTATATACAGTCCTCAGTACACGGTATATACAGTCCTCAGTACACGGTATATACCCGGCAGTACACGGTATATACAGTCCTCAGTACACGGTATATACAGTCCTCAGTACACGGTATATACAGTCCTCAGTACACGGTATATACCCGGCAGTACACAGTATATACAGTCCTCAGTACACGGTATATACAGTCCTCAGTACACGGTATATACCCGGCAGTACACAGTATATACAGTCCTCAGTACACGGTATATACAGCCCTCAGTACACGGTATATACAGTCCTCAGTATATACAGCCCTCAGTACACGGTATATACCCGGCAGTACACAGTATATACAGCCCTCAGTACACGGTATATACAGTCCTCAGTACACGGTATATACAGCCCTCAGTACACGGTATATACAGTCCTCGGTACACGGTATATACAGTCCTCAGTATATACAGCCCTCAGTACACGGTATATACAGTCCTCAGTATATACAGCCCTCAGTACACGGTATATACCCGGCAGTACACAGTATATACAGCCCTCAGTACACGGTATATACCCGGCAGCACTGAGCTCTGACAGAACCCTGTACACACAGCGCACACAGTCCCCGGCTGCGGCCGCCATCTTGTCCTCTCACCTGGCGGCGTCTCCTCGGCTCCGGCTCCTCACGGGTCACAATCCGTCGCCATCGGTCCGTAGCGGGGACAGGGATATGTCGGCTGATGGTGGGCGGTGAGCGGGCGGCTCCGGGCGGGTGTACACCCCACTATGGGCGCCGGCACCGGGAGGGGGCGGCCTCTCCTGTGAGCGGGGCTGAGCCGGCGTTCCCAGGGCAAAATGGCGACGGGGGCGGAGATACCGCGCTTTTCAGAAAGGGCGGGGACAACTACGTCACCGCGCATGAAGCATGCAGGGAAATGTAGGCTGGAGCTGTGCGCCTGCCCCGCCCCCTCTAAGGGTACATAACGCTTGGTGACCGCAGGGCCCTGTGCACACCTGTATACTGTCACCGCTTCATGTATGTACGGCAATATAGACCTATATATACACACACTGTACCCTTATATATCTATAGATATCTATGTATATACCTCATAGTGACCTCACCCCTATATGTATATATATATATATATATATATATATATACCTCATACTGACCTCACCCCTATATGTATATACCTCATACTGACCTCACCCCTATATATATATACCTCATAGTGACCTCACCTCTATATATATATACCTCATACTGACCTCACCCCTATATATATATACCTCATACTGACCTCACCTCTATATGTATATACCTCATAGTGACCTCACCTCTATATATATATATACCTCATAGTGACCTCACCTCTATATATATATACCTCATAGTGACCTCACCTCTATATATATATACCTCATAGTGACCTCACCTCTATATATATATACCTCATACTGACCTCACCTCTATATGTATATACCTCATAGTGACCTCACCTCTATATATATATACCTCATACTGACCTCACCCCTATATGTATATACCTCATAGTGACCTCACCCCTATATGTATATACCTCATACTGACCTCACCCCTATATATATATACCTCATAGTGACCTCACCCCTATATGTATATACCTCATAGTGACCTCACCCCTATATGTATATACCTCATACTGACCTCACCTCTATATATATATACCTCATAGTGACCTCACCTCTATATATATATACCTCATACTGACCTCACCTCTATATGTATATACCTCATAGTGACCTCACCTCTATATGTATATACCTCATAGTGACCTCACCTCTATATGTATATACCTCATAGTGATCTCACCCCTATATATGTATATACCTCATAGTGACCTCACCTCTATATGTATATACCTCATAGTGATCTCACCTCTATATGTATATACCTCATAGTGACCTCACCTCTATATATATATATACCTCATAGTGACCTCACCTCTATATGTATATACCTCATACTGACCTCACCTCTATATATATATATATACCTCATAGTGACCTCACCTCTATATGTATATACCTCATACTGACCTCACCTCTATATGTATATACCTCATAGTGACCTCACCTCTATATATATATATATACCTCATAGTGACCTCACCTCTATATGTATATACCTCATAGTGATCTCACCCCTATATATGTATATACCTCATAGTGACCTCACCTCTATATGTATATACCTCATACTGACCTCACCTCTATATATATATATACCTCATAGTGACCTCACCCCTATATATATATACCTCATACTGACCTCACCCCTATATGTATATACCTCATAGTGACCTCACCTCTATATGTATATACCTCATAGTGACCTCACCCCTATATATATATACCTCATACTGACCTCACCCCTATATGTATATACCTCATACTGACCTCACCTCTATATATATATATACCTCATAGTGACCTCACCCCTATATATATATACCTCATACTGACCTCACCCCTATATGTATATACCTCATACTGACCTCACCTCTATATATATATATACCTCATACTGACCTCACTCCTATATATATATACCTCATACTGACCTCACCCCTATATATATATATACCTCATAGTGATCTCACCTCTATATATATATACCTCATAGTGACCTCACCCCTATATGTATATACCTCATACTGACCTCACCTCTATATGTATATACCTCATAGTGACCTCACCTCTATATGTATATACCTCATAGTGACCTCACCTCTATATATATATATACCTCATACTGACCTCACCTGTATATGTATATACCTCATAGTGACCTCACCTCTATATGTATATATACCTCATAGTGACCTCACCCCTATATGTATATACCTCATAGTGACCTCACCCCTATATGTATATACCTCATACTGACCTCACTTCTATATGTATATACCTCATACTGACCTCACCCCTATATGTATATACCTCATAGTGACCTCACCTCTATATATATATACCTCATACTGACCTCACCCCTATATATATATACCTCATAGTGATCTCACCCCTATATATGTATATACCTCATAGTGACCTCACCTCTATATGTATATACCTCATACTGACCTCACCTCTATATATATATATACCTCATAGTGACCTCACCCCTATATGTATATATACCTCATAGTGACCTCACCCCTATATATATATACCTCATACTGACCTCACCCCTATATGTATATACCTCATACTGACCTCACCTCTATATATATATATACCTCATAGTGACCTCACCCCTATATGTATATATACCTCATAGTGACCTCACCCCTATATATATATACCTCATACTGACCTCACCCCTATATATATATATACCTCATAGTGACCTCACCTCTATATATATATACCTCATACTGACCTCACCTCTATATATATATACCTCATAGTGATCTCACCTCTATATATATATACCTCATAGTGACCTCACCCCTATATGTATATACCTCATACTGACCTCACCTCTATATGTATATACCTCATAGTGACCTCACCTCTATATGTATATACCTCATAGTGACCTCACCTCTATATATATATATACCTCATACTGACCTCACCTGTATATGTATATACCTCATAGTGACCTCACCCCTATATGTATATACCTCATAGTGACCTCACCTCTATATATATATACCTCATAGTGACCTCACCTCTATATATATATACCTCATAGTGACCTCACCTCTATATGTATATACCTCATACTGACCTCACCTCTATATGTATATATACCTCATACTGACCTCACCTCTATATATATATACCTCATACTGACCTCACCTGTATATGTATATACCTCATAGTGATCTCACCTCTATATATATATACCTCATAGTGACCTCACCCCTATATGTATATACCTCATACTGACCTCACCTCTATATGTATATACCTCATAGTGATCTCACCTCTATATATATATACCTCATAGTGACCTCACCTCTATATATATATACCTCATAGTGACCTCACCTGTATATGTATATACCTCATAGTGACCTCACCCCTATATATATATACCTCATAGTGACCTCACCTCTATATGTATATACCTCATAGTGACCTCACTTCTATATGTATATATACCTCATAGTGACCTCACCCCTATATGTATATACCTCATACTGACCTCACTTCTATATGTATATACCTCATAGTGACCTCACCTCTATATGTATATACCTCATAGTGACCTCACCTCTATATGTATATACCTCATAGTGACCTCACCTCTATATGTATATACCTCATAGTGACCTCACCTCTATATGTATATACCTCATAGTGACCTCACCTCTATATGTATATACCTCATAGTGACCTCACCTCTATATGTATATACCTCATAGTGACCTCACCTCTATATATATATACCTCATAGTGACCTCACCTCTATATGTATATATACCTCATAGTGACCTCACCTCTATATGTATATACCTCATAGTGACCTCACCTCTATATGTATATACCTCATAGTGACCTCACCTCTATATATATATACCTCATAGTGACCTCACCTCTATATGTATATACCTCATAGTGACCTCACCTCTATATGTATATACCTCATAGTGACCTCACCTCTATATATATATACCTCATAGTGACCTCACCTCTATATGTATATATATATACCTCATACTGACCTCACCTCTATATGTATATACCTCATAGTGACCTCACCTCTATATGTATATATATACCTCATAGTGACCTCACCTGTATATGTATATACCTCATAGTGACCTCACCCCTATATATATATACCTCATAGTGACCTCACCTCTATATGTATATACCTCATAGTGACCTCACTTCTATATGTATATATACCTCATAGTGACCTCCCCCTATATGTATATACCTCATACTGACCTCACTTCTATATGTATATACCTCATAGTGACCTCACCTCTATATGTATATACCTCATAGTGACCTCACCTCTATATGTATATACCTCATAGTGACCTCACCTCTATATGTATATACCTCATAGTGACCTCACCTCTATATGTATATACCTCATAGTGACCTCACCTCTATATGTATATACCTCATAGTGACCTCACCTCTATATGTATATACCTCATAGTGACCTCACCTCTATATGTATATACCTCATAGTGACCTCACCTCTATATGTATATACCTCATAGTGACCTCACCTCTATATATATATACCTCATAGTGACCTCACCTCTATATGTATATATATATACCTCATACTGACCTCACCTCTATATGTATATACCTCATAGTGACCTCACCTCTATATGTATATATATACCTCATAGTGACCTCACCTGTATATGTATATACCTCATAGTGACCTCACCCCTATATATATATACCTCATAGTGACCTCACCTCTATATGTATATACCTCATAGTGACCTCACCCCTATATGTATATACCTCATAGTGACCTCACCTGTATATGTATATACCTCATAGTGACCTCACCCCTATATATATATACCTCATAGTGACCTCACCCCTATATGTATATATACCTCATAGTGACCTCACCCCTATATGTATAAACCTCATAGTGACCTCACTTCTATATGTATATACCTCATAGTGACCTCACCTCTATATGTATATACCTCATAGTGACCTCACCTCTATATATATATACCTCATAGTGACCTCACCTCTATATGTATATACCTCATAGTGACCTCACCCCTATATGTATATACCTCATAGTGACCTCACCTCTATATGTATATACCTCATAGTGACCTCACCTCTATATGTATATACCTCATAGTGACCTCACCTCTATATGTATATACCTCATAGTGACCTCACCTCTATATATATATATACCTCATACTGACCTCACCTCTATATGTATATCTACCTCATAGTGACCTCACCTCTATATGTATATACCTCATAGTGACCTCACCTCTATATATATATACCTCATAGTGACCTCACCTCTATATGTATATACCTCATAGTGACCTCACCCCTATATGTATATACCTCATAGTGACCTCACCTCTATATATATATACCTTATAGTGACCTCACCTCTATATGTATATACCTCATACTGACCTCACCTCTATATGTATATACCTCATAGTGACCTCACCCCTATATATATATACCTCATAGTGACCTCACCTCTATATATATATACCTTATAGTGACCTCACCTCTATATGTATATACCTCATAGTGACCTCACCCCTATATGTATATACCTCATAGTGACCTCACCCCTATATGTATATACCTCATAGTGACCTCACCTCTATATGTATATATACCTCATACTGACCTCACCCCTATATGTATATACCTCATACTGACCTCACCTCTATATATATATACCTCATAGTGACCTCACCTCTATATATATATACCTCATAGTGACCTCACCTCTATATATATATACCTCATAGTGACCTCACCTCTATATATATATACCTCATAGTGACCTCACCCCTATATGTATATACCTCATAGTGACCTCACCCCTATATGTATATACCTCATAGTGACCTCACCTCTATATGTATATATACCTCATAGTGACCTCACCTCTATATGTATATACCTCATAGTGACCTCACCTCTATATGTATATATACCTCATACTGACCTCACCTCTATATATATATACCTCATAGTGACCTCACCTCTATATGTATATATACCTCATAGTGACCTCACCTCTATATGTATATACCTCATAGTGACCTCACCCCTATATGTATATACCTCATAGTGACCTCACCTCTATATGTATATATACCTCATAGTGACCTCACCTCTATATGTATATACCTCATACTGACCTCACCTCTATATGCAGGGCCGGCGTCAGCACGTGGCGTACTCGGGCAAGTGCCGGGGCCCACAGCCTCTCAAGGGGCCCCCCGGCACTTGCCCGAGCAATGAGCCACTGGATATAGCCAGCAATGGGGCCCGCCGCATCCCCCGTACTCACTGTCGTGCCGACAGTGAGTACGGGGGATGCGGCGGGCCGCGTTGCTGGCTATATCCGGGGGGGTGTGGCGTTGCTGGGCGGATGCGACGTCCTCAATGACGTCCTGGGCTGGGCCTTCCTCCGCAGCGCTTCAGGACGTGATCCCCTCAGCAGGCGCAGAGCGATGACGTCATCGCGCCTGCTAGCGGATCCGTCCCTGCTAGCAGAAGGGAGAAGCCAGGAAGAAGAGGACCGTCCCTTGGATTAGGTGAGTATGATTTTTTGTTTTGTGTTAAGGCAGAGCAGGGGGCATCTACTATGGGGCAGGGGCCATCTACTATGGGACAGGGTAGGGGTCATCTACTATGGGACAGGGTAGGGGTCATCTACTATGGGACAGGGTAGGGGTCATCTACTATGGGACAGGGCAGGGGTCATCTACTATGGGACAGGGCAGGGGTCATTTACTATGGGACAGGGCAGGGGAAATCTACTATGGGACAGGGTAGGGGTCATCTACTATGGGACAGGGCAGGGGTCATTTACTATGGGACAGGGCAGGGGTCATCTACTATGGGACAGGGTAGGGGTCATCTACTATGGGACAGGGCAGGGGTCATCTACTATGGGACAGGGCAGGGGTCATTTACTATGGGACAGGGCAGGGGAAATCTACTATGGGACAGGGTAGGAGTCATCTACTATGGGACAGGGCAGGGGTCATCTACTATGGGGCAGAGCAGGGGGCATTACTATGGGGACAGAGGGCATTATTACTATATGGGGGCACAGCATGGGGACACAAACCTTCTTACTTTACTGCACATGACACCAAGCAGCGGAGTTACTAATGTATAGGAGCCTATGGGTGGGGAAAAGGGAAGGAAGTTGCTGGAAATGTGCGGAGCCTAAGATGTTTGTCTCACAGGTTCTGAAGAGAAGAATTGTAGCTGGAAGAAATCATCATGGTGGTCTGGGCCGGATGGCGAGGAAACAGAGAGCGATCGCATCAGATCAAAGAAGACGTCACCTGTGAGTTACCGAATTATGTTTGTTGTTTTTTTTGTTATTTTGTCAAACTTTATTTGGTAGGTGTGCCCCGAGGTGAAAAAGGTAATCAGCAGTGTAGTATATACTTTTTATCCTTCTGTATGAGTGTGTATATATCTCTCCATTCTGTGTAGGTATACAGCAGTGTATTATATATGAGTGTGTATATATCTCTCCATTCTGTGTAGGTATACAGCAGTGTATTATATACTTATTATCCTCCTACTGTATGAGTGTGTGTATATATGTGCTCGAGAGATAGATATATACACACTCAAACAGGAGGGGGGGTAATAAGTATATAACACAGCTGATCCACTACACAGAATCAAGAGCTAGAGACCCTCTAACAATGATGCCATATAATTTGCTATTCAAAGGGGCCCGCCGAGGCTCTCTCGACCAAGGGCCCACAAAAACCTGGAGCCGGCCCTGTCTATATGTATATACCTCATACTGACCTCACCCCTATATATATATACCTCATAGTGACCTCACCTCTATATGTATATACCTCATAGTGACCTCACCTCTATATATATATATATATATACCTCATAGTGACCTCACCTCTATATGTATATACCTCATACTGACCTCACCCCTATATATATATACCTCATAGTGACCTCACTCCTATATGTATATACCTCATACTGACCTCACCCCTATATATATATACCTCATAGTGACCTCACCTCTATATATATATATATATATATATACCTCATAGTGACCTCACCTCTATATATATATATACCTCATAGTGATCTCACCTTTATATGTATATACCTCATAGTGACCTTACCCCTATATGTATATACCTCATACTGACCTCACCTCTATATATATATATACCTCATAGTGACCTCACCTCTATATGTATATACCTCATAGTGATCTCACCTCTATATATATATACCTCATAGTGACCTCACCCCTATATGTATATACCTCATAGTGACCTCACCTCTATATGTATATACCTCATACTGACCTCACCCCTATATGTATATACCTCATAGTGACCTCACCTCTATATATATATATACCTCATAGTGACCTCACCTCTATATGTATATACCTCATAGTGACCTCACTTCTATATGTATATACCTCATACTGACCTCACCTCTATATGTATATATACCTCATAGTGACCTCACCTCTATATGTATATACCTCATAGTGACCTCACTTCTATATGTATATACCTCATAGTGACCTCACCTCTATATGTATATACCTCATAGTGACCTCACCTCTATATGTATATACCTCATAGTGACCTCACTTCTATATGTATATACCTCATACTGACCTCACCTCTATATGTATATATACCTCATAGTGACCTCACCTCTATATGTATATACCTCATAGTGACCTCACTTCTATATGTATATACCTCATAGTGACCTCACCTCTATATGTATATACCTCATAGTGACCTCACCCCTATATATATATACCTCATAGTGACCTCACCCCTATATGTATATACCTCATACTGACCTCACCTCTATATATATATACCTCATAGTGATCTCACCTCTATATATATATACCTCATAGTGACCTCACCCCTATATGTATATACCTCATACTGACCTCACCTCTATATATATATACCTCATACTGACCTCACCTCTATATATATATATACCTCATAGTGACCTCACCTCTATATGTATATATACCTCATAGTGACCTCACCTCTATATGTATATACCTCATAGTGACCTCACCTCTATATGTATATACCTCATAGTGACCTCACCCCTATATGTATATACCTCATAGTGACCTCACCTCTATATATATATACCTCATAGTGATCTCACCCCTATATGTATATATACCTCATAGTGACCTCACCTCTATATGTATATACCTCATAGTGACCTCACCTCTATATGTATATACCTCATAGTGACCTCACCCCTATATGTATATACCTCATAGTGACCTCACTTCTATATGTATATACCTCATAGTGACCTCACCTCTATATGTATATATACCTCATAGTGACCTCACCCCTATATGTATATATACCTCATAGTGACCTCACCCCTATATGTATATACCTCATAGTGACCTCACTTCTATATGTATATACCTCATAGTGACCTCACCTCTATATGTATATATACCTCATAGTGACCTCACCCCTATATATATATATATACCTCATACTGACCTCACCTCTATATGTATATACCTCATACTGACCTCACCCCTATATGTATATACCTCATACTGACCTCACCTCTATATGTATATACCTCATACTGACCTCACCTCTATATATATATACCTCATACTGACCTCACCTCTATATGTATATACCTCATAGTGACCTCACCTCTATATGTATATATACCTCATACTGACCTCACCTGTATATGTATATACCTCATAGTGACCTCACCCCTATATATATATATACCTCATAGTGACCTCACCTCTATATATATATATACCTCATAGTGACCTCACCTCTATATGTATATATACCTCATAGTGACCTCACTCCTATATGTATATACCTCATAGTGACCTCACCTCTATATGTATACCTCATAGTGACCTCACCTCTATATGTATATACCTCATAGTGACCTCACCCCTATATATATATATACCTCATAGTGACCTCACCTCTATATGTATATATACCTCATACTGACCTCACCTCTATATGTATATACCTCATAGTGACCTCACCTCTATATATATATACCTCATACTGACCTCACCTCTATATGTATATATACCTCATACTGACCTCACCTCTATATGTATATACCTCATAGTGACCTCACCTCTATATGTATATATACCTCATACTGACCTCACCTCTATATGTATATACCTCATAGTGACCTCACCCCTATATGTATATACCTCATAGTGACCTCACCTCTATATATATATACCTCATAGTGACCTCACCTCTATATGTATATATACCTCATACTGACCTCACCTGTATATGTATATACCTCATAGTGACCTCACCCCTATATATATATATACCTCATAGTGACCTCACCTCTATATATATATATACCTCATAGTGACCTCACCTCTATATGTATATATACCTCATAGTGACCTCACTCCTATATGTATATACCTCATAGTGACCTCACCTCTATATGTATACCTCATAGTGACCTCACCTCTATATGTATATACCTCATAGTGACCTCACCCCTATATATATATATACCTCATAGTGACCTCACCTCTATATGTATATATACCTCATACTGACCTCACCTCTATATGTATATACCTCATAGTGACCTCACCTCTATATATATATACCTCATACTGACCTCACCTCTATATGTATATATACCTCATACTGACCTCACCTCTATATGTATATACCTCATAGTGACCTCACCTCTATATGTATATATACCTCATAGTGACCTCACCTCTATATGTATATACCTCATAGTGACCTCACCCCTATATGTATATACCTCATAGTGACCTCACCTCTATATATATATACCTCATAGTGACCTCACCTCTATATGTATATATACCTCATAGTGACCTCACCTCTTTATGTATATACCTCATAGTGACCTCACCTCTATATGTATATACCTCATACTGACCTCACCTCTATATGTATATACCTCATAGTGACCTCACCCCTATATGTATATACCTCATACTGACCTCACCCCTATATATATATACCTCATAGTGACCTCACTTCTATATGTATATACCTCATAGTGACCTCACCTCTATATGTATATACCTCATAGTGACCTCACCTCTATATATATATACCTCATAGTGACCTCACCCCTATATGTATATACCTCATAGTGACCTCACCTCTATATATATATACCTCATAGTGACCTCACCCCTATATGTATATACCTCATACTGACCTCACCTCTATATATATATACCTCATAGTGACCTCACCTCTATATGTATATATACCTCATACTGACCTCACCTCTATATGTATATACCTCATAGTGACCTCACCTCTATATGTATATACCTCATAGTGACCTCACCTCTATATGTATATATACCTCATAGTGACCTCACCTCTATATGTATATACCTCATAGTGACCTCACTTCTATATGTATATACCTCATAGTGACCTCACTTCTATATGTATATACCTCATAGTGACCTCACTTCTATATATATATACCTCATAGTGACCTCACTTCTATATGTATATACCTCATACTGACCTCACCCCTATATGTATATACCTCATAGTGACCTCACCTCTATATGTATATACCTCATAGTGACCTCACCTCTATATATATATACCTCATAGTGACCTCACCCCTATATGTATATACCTCATAGTGACCTCACTTCTATATGTATATACCTCATAGTGACCTCACCTCTATATATATATACCTCATAGTGACCTCACCTCTATATGTATATACCTCATAGTGACCTCACTTCTATATGTATATACCTCATAGTGACCTCACTTCTATATGTATATACCTCATAGTGACCTCACCTCTATATGTATATACCTCATAGTGACCTCACCTCTATATATATATACCTCATAGTGACCTCACCCCTATATGTATATACCTCATAGTGATCTCACCCCTATATGTATATACCTCATAGTGACCTCACCTCTATATGTATATACCTCATACTGACCTCACCTCTATATATATATACCTCATAGTGACCTCACCTCTATATGTATATACCTCATAGTGACCTCACCTCTATATATATATACCTCATAGTGACCTCACCTCTATATGTATATACCTCATACTGACCTCACCTCTATATGTATATACCTCATAGTGACCTCACCTCTATATATATATACCTCATAGTGACCTCACCTCTATATATATATACCTCATACTGACCTCACCTCTATATATATATACCTCATACTGACCTCACCTCTATATGTATATACCTCATACTGACCTCACCTCTATATGTATATACCTCATAGTGACCTCACCTCTATATATATATACCTCATAGTGACCTCACCTCTATATGTATATACCTCATACTGACCTCACCTCTATATGTATATATACCTCATAGTGACCTCACCCCTATATGTATATACCTCATAGTGACCTCACCTCTATATGTATATATACCTCATACTGACCTCACCCCTATATGTATATATACCTCATAGTGACCTCACCTCTATATGTATATATACCTCATACTGACCTCACCCCTATATGTATATACCTCATAGTGACCTCACCTCTATATATATATACCTCATAGTGACCTCACCTCTATATATATATACCACATAGTGACCTCACCCCTATATGTATATACCTCATAGTGACCTCACCCCTATATATATATACCTCATAGTGACCTCACCTCTATATATATATATATACCACATAGTGACCTCACCCCTATATGTATATACCTCATAGTGACCTCACCCCTATATGTATATACCTCATAGTGACCTCACCTCTATATGTATATATACCTCATACTGACCTCACCTCTATATGTATATACCTCATAGTGACCTCACCTCTATATGTATATACCTCATAGTGACCTCACCCCTATATGTATATACCTCATACTGACCTCACCCCTATATGTATATACCTCATACTGACCTCACCCCTATATGTATATATACCTCATACTGACCTCACCTCTATATATATATATACCTCATAGTGACCTCACCTCTATATGTATATACCTCATAGTGACCTCACCTCTATATGTATATACCTCATAGTGACTTCACCTCTATATGTATATACCTCATAGTGACCTCACCTCTATATGTATATACCTCATAGTGACCTCACCCCTATATATATATATATATATACCTCATAGTGACCTCACCTCTATATGTATATACCTCATAGTGACCTCACCCCTATATATATATATATACCTCATAGTGACCTCACCTCTATATGTATATATACCTCATACTGACCTCACCCCTATATGTATATACCTCATAGTGACCTCACCTCTATATGTATATATACCTCATAGTGACCTCACCTCTATATGTATATATACCTCATAGTGACCTCACCTCTATATGTATATACCTCATAGTGACTTCACCTCTATATGTATATACCTCATACTGACCTCACCTCTATATGTATATACCTCATAGTGACCTCACCCCTATATATATATATATATATACCTCATAGTGACCTCACCTCTATATGTATATATACCTCATAGTGACCTCACCCCTATATGTATATACCTCATAGTGACCTCACCCCTATATATATATATATACCTCATAGTGACCTCACCTCTATATGTATATATACCTCATACTGACCTCACCCCTATATGTATATACCTCATAGTGACCTCACCTCTATATGTATATACCTCATACTGACCTCACCTCTATATGTATATACCTCATACTGACCTCACCCCTATATGTATATATACCTCATAGTGACCTCACCTCTATATGTATATACCTCATAGTGACCTCACCTCTATATGTATATATACCTCATAGTGACCTCACCCCTATATGTATATACCTCATAGTGACCTCACCCCTATATATATATATACCTCATACTGACCTCACCTCTATATGTATATACCTCATAGTGATCTCACCTCTATATATATATACCTCATACTGACCTCACCTCTATATGTATATATACCTCATAGTGACCTCACCTCTATATGTATATACCTCATAGTGACCTCACCTCTATATGTATATACCTCATAGTGACCTCACCTCTATATGTATATACCTCATACTGACCTCACTCCTATATGTATATACCTCATACTGACCTCACCTCTATATGTATATACCTCATAGTGACCTCACCTCTATATGTATATACCTCATAGTGACCTCACCCCTATATGTACATACCTCATACTGACCTCACCTCTATATATATATACCTCATAGTGACCTCACCCCTATATGTACATACCTCATACTGACCTCACCCCTATATGTATATACCTCATACTGACCTCACCTCTATATGTATATACCTCATAGTGATCTCACCTCTATATATATATACCTCATACTGACCTCACCTCTATATGTATATATACCTCATAGTGACCTCACCTCTATATGTATATACCTCATAGTGACCTCACCTCTATATGTATATACCTCATAGTGACCTCACCTCTATATGTATATACCTCATACTGACCTCACTCCTATATGTATATACCTCATAGTGACCTCACCTGTATATGTATATACCTCATAGTGACCTCACCTCTATATGTATATACCTCATAGTGACCTCACCTCTATATATATATACCTCATACTGACCTCACCTCTATATGTATATACCTCATAGTGACCTCACCCCTATATGTATATACCTCATAGTGACCTCACCTCTATATGTATATACCTCATAGTGACCTCACCTCTATATATATATACCTCATAGTGACCTCACCTCTATATATATATACCTCATAGTGATCTCACCTCTATATATATATACCTCATACTGACCTCACCTCTATATATATATACCTCATAGTGACCTCACCTCTATATGTATATACCTCATACTGACCTCACCTCTATATATATATACCTCATAGTGACCTCACCTCTATATATATATACCTCATAGTGACCTCACCCCTATATATATATACCTCATAGTGACCTCACCTCTATATGTATATACCTCATACTGACCTCACCTCTATATGTATATACCTCATACTGACCTCACCCCTATATATATATACCTCATACTGACCTCACCCCTATATGTATATACCTCATAGTGACCTCACCTCTATATATATATACCTCATACTGACCTCACCTCTATATGTATATATACCTCATACTGACCTCACCTCTATATATATACCTCATAGTGACCTCACCTCTATATATATATACCTCATAGTGACCTTACCCCTATATATATATATATATACCTCATAGTGACCTCACCTCTGTATGTATATACCTCATAGTGACCTCACCTCTATATGTATATACCTCATACTGACCTCACCTCTATATGTATATACCTCATACTGACCTCACCCCTATATGTATATACCTCATAGTGACCTCACCTCTATATGTATATACCTCATAGTGACCTCACCCCTATATATATATACCTCATAGTGACCTCACCTCTATATGTATATACCTCATAGTGACCTCACCTCTATATATATATACCTCATAGTGACCTCACCTCTATATGTATATATATATATACCTCATACTGACCTCACCTCTATATGTATATACCTCATAGTGACCTCACCTCTATATATATATACCTCATAGTGACCTCACCTCTATATGTATATATATATATACCTCATACTGACCTCACCTCTATATGTATATACCTCATAGTGACCTCACCTCTATATATATATACCTCATAGTGACCTCACCTCTATATGTATATATATATATATACCTCATACTGACCTCACCTCTATATGTATATACCTCATAGTGACCTCACCTCTATATGTATATACCTCATAGTGACCTCACTTCTATATATATACCTCATAGTGACCTTACCCCAATATATATATATATATATATATATACCTCATAGTGACCTCACCTCTATATGTATATACCTCATACTGACCTCACCCCTATATATATATACCTCATAGTGACCTCACCTCTATATGTATATACCTCATAGTGACCTCACCTCTATATGTATATATACCTCATAGTGACCTCACCTCTATATGTATATACCTCATACTGACCTCACCTCTATATATATATATATACCTCATAGTGACCTCACCCCTATATGTATATACCTCATAGTGACCTCACCTCTATATATATATATATACCTCATAGTGACCTCACCTCTGTATGTATATACCTCATAGTGACCTCACCCCTATATATATATATATATATATACCTCATACTGACCTCACCTCTATATATATATACCTCATACTGACCTCACCCCTATATGTATATACCTCATAGTGACCTCACCCCTATATGTATATACCTCATAGTGACCTCACCTCTATATGTATATACCTCATAGTGACCTCACCTCTGTATATATATATATATATATATATATATATATACCTCATAGTGACCTCACCTCTATATGTATATACCTCATAGTGACCTCACCTCTATATGTATATACCTCATAGTGACCTCACCTCTATATATATATATATATATACCTCATACTGACCTCACCTCTATATGTATATACCTCATAGTGACCTCACCTCTATATGTATATACCTCATAGTGACCTCACCTCTATATGTATATACCTCATAGTGACCTCACTATGTGTGACCTCTCTCTATATCACTATGTGTGACCCCTCTCTATATCACTATGTGTGACCCCTCTATATCACTATGTGTGACCTCTCTATATCACTATGTGTGACCCCTCTATATCACTATGTGTGACCCCTCTCTATATCACTATGTGTGACCCCTCTATATCACTATGTGTGACCTCTCTATATCACTATGTGTGACCCCTCTCTATATCACTATGTGTGACCCCCCTCTATATCACTATGTGTGACCTCTCTCTATATCACTATGTGTGACCCCTCTATATCACTATGTGTGACCCCCTCTATATCACTATGTGTGACCTCTCTCTATATCACTATGTGTGACCCCTCTATATCACTATGTGTGACCCCTCTATATATCACTGTGTGACCCCTCTATATCACTATGTGTGACCCCTCTCTCTATATCACTATGTGTGACCCCTCTCTATATCACTATGTGTGACCTCTCTATATCACTATGTGTGACCCCTCTATATATCACTATGTGTGACCTCTCTATATCACTATGTGTGACCCCTCTATATCACTATGTGTGACCTCTCTCTATATCACTGTGTGACCCCTCTCTATATCACTATGTGTGACCCCTCTATATCACTATGTGTGACCCCTCTCTATATCACTATGTGTGACCCCTCTCTATATCACTATGTGTGACCTCTCTCTATATCACTATGTGTGACCCCTCTATATCACTATGTGTGACCCCTCTCTATATCACTATGTGTGACCCCTCTCTATATCACTATGTGTGACCCCTCTATATCACTATGTGTGACCCCTCTCTATATCACTATGTGTGACCTCTCTCTATATCACTATGTGTGACCCCTCTCTATATCACTGTGTGACCTCTTTCTATATCACTATGTGTGACCCCTCTATATCACTATGTGTGACCTCTCTATATATCACTATGTGTGACCCCTCTCTATATCACTATATGTGACCTCTCTCTATATCACTGTGTGACCTCTCTATATCACTGTGTGTGACCTCTCTCTATATCACTATGTGTGACCCCTCTCTATATCACTATGTGTGACCCCTCTCTATATCACTATGTGTGACCCCTCTCTATATCACTATGTGTGACCCCTCTCTATATCACTATGTGTGACCTCTCTCTATATCACTATGGGTGACCCCTCTCTATATCACTATGTGTGACCCCTCTATATCACTATGTGTGACCCCTCTCTATATCACTATGTGTGATCCCCCTCTATATCACTATGTGTGACCCCTCTCTATATCACTGTGTGACCCCTCCCTATATCACTATGTGTGACCTCTCTATATATCACTATGTGTGACCTCTCTATATCACTATGTGTGATCCCTCTCTATTACAGGGATCGGGCAGTGTTTCTGTGATGAATATTAGTTAGAAGCATAGAAGATGTCAACAGGAAAAGCCCCCCTGCTCCATCTAGTCTAGTTGTGAGTAGTTCAGGACATGGAGGCTGGAGACTGGCTGCACACACAGGAGAAGCTGCTGTATATACAGTATATATTCCCTCAGAAGTCGCCCCAGGATCATGTAGGACATTAGGGAGAAGCTGCTGAGCCGGTGTGATAGATATCTCCCCTGGTATATGACCGGCCATTTATCAAGGAGCAGGAGGCCGAGTCGGACCTGATAAAATTCAGGAGTCAGAGTTGGAGCTGCAGCTTACCGATCCCACAGCCCTGCTACAAATCTCAGCAATACAGTGTAGTACCCACTAGTTTAGGGGGGGTTGTACGGTATAATCTGGTAGTGGCTGGACCTAGACACACTCTCAGACACCCCCATCCAATGAGCAGTGAATTTCTATGCAGGATGTACTACAAATCCCAGCAATCCAATGTAGTACCGCAGCAGCACCACCAGCAACAAAATTAAAAAAAAACAAAAAAAACACTGAGCCCTTCTTAGAGGTCTGTATACAACACCTAATGCCCCCTTTCTGCCAGCAGCCGGTCACCACAGTGTGCTGGTGAAATCGCAGTATCAGCACTGCAAGTCCCAGCCAGCAGTCTGTAGTAATAGTATTAATAAAAGGTCTGTTTGTATTGCTGGTATATACCCGGCCTACTGGAAGGCTATATCCTACACTGACACTCTCCCTGACCAGCAGCAGCTCTCTCCCTGATCTCTCACAGCATGCGTCTGAAGCCAGCACTGCCCCCGCCCAGTTTTATATGGCAGGGTCATCTGATCTGGCCAACCAATCGCTGCTATCGACATGTATGGGTCCCACGTCATCCCAGGATGTACCAAAGAGTCTCCTGCATGTTTATTGGCTGAGAAATAGCGCCCAAACTTACAGGAAACGGGTGATGAGATTTCCTCGAGTATCGCGAGATGCTCGTCCGAGTAACAAGTACCATGGAGTACCCTAATACTCCATCCAGTACCCTAATACTCCATCCAGTACCCTAATACTCCATCCAGTACCCTAATACTCCATCCAGTACCCTAATACTCCATCCAGTACCAAGCTCGGACCAGCATGCTCGCTCATCTCCAGTGCCAACACTTGCAGCCATTTACTTTCATGGTGTAAGACTATGTACCACAGCTGGTCTCCATCCAGAATGTGTGCTTTGGCTACTTCCTGATCGGTGGCTTCTTGCGTTTGGACTGACATTTGTGGTATATAAATTAAAACTATTCTCACAGGAATATTACAACCTATACAAGGAAGTTTTATTAAGATTCAGATAGCAGAAAGTTGGGATTAACCTTACAACAGGCAGAGCAGGAGATAAAAGTTCATGTACTGATGACACCATTACTTGAGGAGAAGGTCAGTTTGTTGCCACCTTCTTCATTCTCCTCCAAGATGATGATGATTATGATCATAGGCTGTTGACTGGGAAAAGGTTTATTGATCTTCTAGTTACAGGACCATCTATCCTGGCCCTCTGCCCAGCACATCTCTCATCCAGAGAAACCTGAAACAGGAAACGTCACGGGGAACACAGTGCTTAAAATTATCACGTTATACCATAAAAATGTACAAAAGCCCAGGGCCTCAGGGTGGAGGATAGAAATATGTACAAGAGTAGACCACAGCAGCTCTATCTGCAGTCTCTGTCTTTGAAAAGGTCCCTACGAGGAGGGGATCCGGGCCGGGATGTAGAGATAAGGGGTGGGGGGGCACTCAAGAGGTTGATTGGAGGGGTCTTACAGAGAAGTCCAGTCGCTGGGTGCGGGTACAGTGCACCCAACATGGATGGAGCAGCAGGCTGCATGGTAACATGAGATGGTAAGCCATAGATTCGTGCCCGTTCAAAGTCTTCACGCAGAATATGAGCCCGCTCTTCTCGTTGCTCATAAAGGCGTTGGGAAGGTGCAGGGGGAAGGCGAAGAGGTGGAGGATCCGCTCTACGGTACACATCTCTCCAGGCTTCCAGTGCATTGGGGTACTGCTCTCCCAGAAAAGCCCCGCGCAGACGTTCAAAGGGCGGTGATGGGTGAGACAGATGGAGACCAGGCAACGTAGAGCGCCCCACCTCAAAGCTCAGCAGCTCCGGCTCCTCCTTCACCTTTACTTTGGAAGGATGGTCCGGTGTCAGGCGAGGCTTCATGTCAGAGCTGCTGCCTGGTCTGATGGTAATATAAGGGGAAAGAGTGCGAGAAGAGCTACGTTCCTCACTTCCAGGCAGACGTTGTGTGGTTGTAAGAGGTGAAACCCGTGGTGCCAAGCGGGAATACAGAAGATCCCTGTGTGGGGAAAGCATACTTATAAAGTATATGTGTGGTCATACACGTGACAATGTAATGGCTCTGAGCATGCTTACCGCTCCTTCTCATCCTTTATGTGTGTGCCATGTAGATCCATGTCCCCAACTTTACCACAGATCTGAGGAGGTGGTGCAGGGAAGGTGGGTGGAGTGCGGTGTAGCCGATTCCAATGATCATGGGGGTTGGGGAAACTGTGGGCTATAGGGGCTTCCTTGTGATTAAACATGGGGGAGGAATCTAGAAGATAAAGCAGAAGAAATGCATTTACAGGTGTCTAGTAAGTGACAAGCCCCACACCCAATAACCCAAGCTGAAAACACAACATAAGACACGATCAATGAACAACCAAAAAGGAGGCCTCTAACTACACATATAATGACTCACTGTAAGAGGGGTTTCCCAGTCCACCAAAAGCACCATTTGTCAAGGATGCGAGAGCAGACAATCCAGGTGCCCTTAAGAAAGGATCTGAAAGCAAGAAACAAGAGGTCAAGGGTCCGGGCTAGACCAGCCAATCCTAGGCTATAACCTGGGCATCAGGTTGTTCTTTAATGGGGCTGTCCAAGAGAGATGGGTGAGGTCCTCAACCCCTTCAAGACCAAGCCTATTTGGGCCTTAAGGACCAGGCTCATTTTTCTCACTTTATGCGCTTATAGCTCAGTGATGCTGTAACGTATGCTAGCCATTCTGAGATTTGGTCACTATCTTGTGTGTTTTTTGTGAAAAACCTAAAAATATCATGACAATTTTGAAAAATTTGCACTTTACAAACTTCGAAAATCTCTGCTTCTAAAAACAAAGTCGTATCACATAAATTAGTTAGTAAGTCACATTACCAATATGTCCTCTTTATTCTGGCATAATTTGGGAAACATATTTCACATTTTTCAGGCGTTACGGGGCTTAGAAATGTATCAGCAAATTATCAAATTTTCATGAAATTTCCAAAACTAATTTTTTTAGGGACCAGTTCTTTTTTTTAAGTGGATTTAGGAGGTTTGTATACTGGAAACCCCCATAAGTGACCCCATTTTGGAAACTAGACACCTTAAAGAATTAATCTAGGGGTATAATGAGCATTTTAACCCTACAGGGGCTGGAGGAAAGTATTCACAATTAGGCCGGAAAAAAAATGGAAAATAGAATTTTTCCAAAAATATGTTTACATTAAATCTCATTCTCAAAAGCAAAATGAGAGAAAACACACCCCAAAATCTGTAACGCAGGTTCTCCTGAGTAGAACGGTACCCCATATGTGGGTATAAACCACTGTATGGGCACACAGCAGGGCTCAGAAGGGAAGGAGTGTCATTTTGCTGGAGCAAAACCGCAGCTAGTAATGGTTATAAGAATAGCAACGTTGCTTAAAAAAAATATAAGATTACAGGTAATCTGGGGTGGTGGTGGTGGTGGTGGTGACGGGCAACCCAGCGTGGTTACGGGTAATCTGAGATGGTTACAAGTAATCCGGGGCATCTGACTTTTTATCCTGTTACCAATTATTTATGGTGACAGAGGATAAAAAGTGCCGGCAGTATTTGGAGCAAGCCATCAGCGGCATATAGTATATACTGCTTGTAGTATATTCTAGTATATATTGCTTGTACCAGGACCACACCATTGGTCCCAACATTGCCCCATGCACCATCTCCGGTGGTCCCTGATCATTGCCCCATGCTCTCCACCACCTCCGGTGGTCCCTGATCATTGCCCCATGCTCTCCACCACCTCCGGTGGTCCCTGATCATTGCCCCATGCTCTCCACCACCTCCGGTGGTCCCTGATCATTGCCCCATGCACCATCTCCGGTGGTCCCTGATCATTGCCCCATGCACCATCTCCGGTGGTCCCTGATCATTGCCCCATGCACCATCTCCGGTGGTCCCTGATCATTGCCCCATGCACCATCTCCGGTGGTCCCTGATCATTGCCCCATGCACCATCTCCGGTGGTCCCTGATCATTGCCCCATGCACCATCTCCGGTGGTGGAGAGAATGGGGCTTTGATCATGTTTAGGAATCAATCAGAGTCTGTTCACAGTAATGGCGACTATCTTCCTAACAAAAACCCACAAAAACTGTCGCCACATTGCAAGATCCATAGCGCTCTTATCTTTTGCGCGACAGAGCTGGTTTTGGGCTCATTTTTTGCGGGAAGATGTGTCGTTTCTATTGATACCAAGTCTTACATATATAGGACTTTTTAATCTCTTTTAGGACATATTTTCTAAAGCGGATTGATAAAACACAGCAATTTTTTTTTTTTTTTTTTTTTTTTAAATTACAGCGTGTGTCGTGCGATATATTTAATGATTTCGTTTTATAGATTGCTGTTACGGACGTGGCGATAGGTTTTGTGTTTTAGATGTGTTTTAGATCTGTTTTATGTAACAGTTAATAGTGTATAGGGAATATAATGCATTTATATTATTGGGGGGGTTGTGTTTTGGTGCACTTTTTTTTACTTTTACACTAGCGCACATTACTGTACACTAGTGTAATACTGTAAAGTGATCTGTGATACAATACATTGTACTACTACTGTGGTGCAGTGTATTGTATTATGCATCATGCTGACAATCTGCATAGCCAGGCCTATCAGCATGATGGCATCTCTATGGTAATCCTGGGGGCAGTCATTAGGCCCCTGGTATTACCATAGAGACCATCAAGGGACCGGATGGCGCCGCAGGACCGCCGATCACGTGAGTATACCCGCGGCAGCCACCGCAACCCATTACATGCTGGGCATTTAATGGGTTAAGTTTCAGGACGAGATCAGCTGTGACACTGACAGCTGATCCCCCGCCGCAAGGGGGCGGCAGAGCATTTGGATATGTACACAGCTAAAAGGTGTACGTATCAGAATAAAGCCCATTAGTGACCGCTGTAAAAATACGTAGTGGCGGTCACTAAGGGGTTCATGTGATATTTATATTGCCAGCGCCATTACGCACACGGCCATACTAAATATGTACTTTTTTTTTTACATTTATTATTGTATTGGGGGCTATGGGGCTTATATATAAATTTTATTTTATTATAAATGTATTTTGTGTGTGTTTTTTTTTTTACACTTTATGTTTTTGTCCCACCATGGGGACTTTACTGTAAAATTGCCTGATTACAGGCATAGAGCATAGCAGGGCTCATCAGCACTGCAATACACTAGGCCTGCAATAGGCAAAGCTGACCAGACTCTAGGCTGAGCCTGATCAGCCACCGTAGCTGTGACACCAGGAGGCTTCTGGGAAGCCTCCTGATGTCATAGCAACCATTGGGCTGTGGGATCTCACCGCACAGCCCTGATGGAGGAGGGAGGATTCTCCCTTCCTGCAGTACTATAGGTGCTGTGATCGCACAGATTGCAGCACCTATAGGGTTAACTGCTGAGATCCAAGACTCTGCCTGGATCTCAGCAGTTGCGGCGGGTCCAAGCCGGGGATGACACGGGCACAGCTCCTGCGCCCCTGTCATCCCTGGGACGGGGTTCCCATGATTACACTTGCTCCCTGTCGGCCTAGGTTTTCACCCTACAGGCCGTCCTTACTGCTGAGGATAGCAACAACCACTGGAAGGTGGGGCTGTAACGGATGAGGTCTGGAGGTTGTTACTGTGGACTCCAGCACCCCGGGTAGTCTCAGCTATGGTCAGGGGCATCTTCTGAGACCATGCTGCTGCTCAAGGTATTACAGCATGGCAGCTGCATTACCCTACATGTGGGGGCAGTACGGCCACCCTCCTATCACACACTCACCAGAGGGTCCAGCCTGGGAAAGAAATGTGGCGGCTGAAGGAGCAACCTGGAACTGTGCAGGGGCGTGAGATACAGCACCTAAAGAGAGAGAGAAACGTGATCCGGCGGGACAGCAAATACACTGCCCTGCTCAACAGCAGACAACCGCCAGGTCCACTTACCTGTCAGGAGGGAAGCGGGCTGAGCCAGCTCATGTGTGGTGGGCAGAGGACTCAGGCCTGCATTCAGACACAGGAGGTCACTACGGAACTCAGGCTTGTGAGGATTCCCATGGGCGAGCTGTGATGGAGACAAAGAAAAATCCTGAGCAGGGCGGCAGGAACCACAGCTGAGTAACATCAAAAGTACAAAACATTACCCAAGACCCCCATGATAAGAATGGAGGCGAACAACATATGGCAGCGCTGCACATCATCTTTGTCCAGGCAGCCACAGACATGCTTCTCCACTATAATGCAAGGACCTACAGTATTTACAGCAATGATATAACGGCTATAGGGTGGCTGACACAGAAGGGCAGAGCAGGGATGCCCCGGATACAAGGTGACATCACGCTTTTCTGGCTCTAGCCTGTATAGGTCACACTCCGATAATGTGTGCTCCCATCTTGGGGTCCATTAGGTTGTCTAGCTCGGGGATCGATCAGACACAGGGAGCCGTCTACAAGAAGTTACCCAGCCCCACCATAACCTGCAAGGCTATTCCCATATAGAAGGGCTTATGACCAGCCCCGGTCACACAGAGTTCAGGCAGCACAAGCTAGAATGAGCCCATACCTTCATTCTCTCCTGATGTCGCAGGATCATATACGCCACACGGACGTGCATGGCACACCAGCGTCCGGACCTCTGCCACAGAAACACACGAGGAGAATTAAAACCCAACAACCAAAGAGACCTTCATTTCCCCTTCAGGGTATGCCGCTTCTACTCATTCACACATACGGTACCACGCGCACCCTGCAGCACTGGATGGACGTGTCACAGAATAGACATCAGCGGGGACTGTGACGCCACCATGTGGAACGTGAGGTTGCAGCATTAAAGATAAAGTGGCTGAAAAAAATACAATGTATAGTGGGGAGGGACACGGCATATACTGATCTATTGGCTGCCACTTGCTTCAGGCCATGGAAACCTCCCACATACACGGAGGACACAGACACTTACCCTCGGCTTGAATTGTTCCGTTATCTGGAGACAAAACAAAAAAAGGACTAAGAGCCGACAGCATTCGTATGTACCTCGACATAAGCCTGCAGGTGCCGGAAGGTCATCTCCAATGGCACACGCTCGGCCTCCGCCCCTCCGCCCTACGCTCGGCCTCCGCCCCTCCGCCCTCCGCCCCTCCGCCCTACGCTCGGCCTCCGCCCCTCCGCCCTACGCTCGGCCTCCGCCCCTCCGCCCTCCGCTCGGCCTCCGCCCCTCCGCCCGGCCTCCGCCCCTCCGCTCGGCCTCCGCCCCTACGCTCGGCCTCCGCCCCTACGCTCGGCCTCCGCCCCTACGCTCGGCCTCCGCCCCTACGCTCGGCCTCCGCCCCTACGCTCGGCCTCCGCCCCTACGCTCGGCCTCCGCCCCTACGCTCGGCCTCCGCCCCTACGCTCGGCCTCCGCCCCTCCGCCCTACGCTCGGCCTCCGCCCTACGCTCGGCCTCCGCCCCTCCGCCCTCCGCCCCTCCGCTCGGACTAAGAGCCGACAGCATTCGTATGTACCTCGACAATAGCCTGCAGGTGCCGGAAGGTCATCTCCAATGGCACACGCTCGGCCTCCGCCCCTCCGCCCTCCGCTCGGCCTCCGCCCCTACGCTCGGCCTCCGCCCCTCCGCTCGGCCTCCGCCCCTACGCTCGGCCTCCGCCCCTACGCTCGGCCTCCGCCCCTACGCTCGGCCTCCGCCCCTCCGCCCTCCGCTCGGCCTCCGCCCCTCCGCCCTACGCTCGGCCTCCGCCCCTCCGCCCTACGCTCGGCCTCCGCCCCTCCGCCCCTCCTCCCTACGCCCGGCCTCCGCCCCTCCGCCCGGCCTCCGCCCCTCCGCCCTACGCTCGGCCTCCGCCCCTCCGCCCTACGCTCGGCCTCCGCCCCTCCGCCCTACGCTCGGCCTCCGCCCCTCCTCCCTACGCCCGGCCTCCGCCCGGCCTCCGCCCCTCCGCCCTACGCCCGGCCTCCGCCCCTCCGCCCGGCCTCCGCCCCTCCGCCCTACGCCCGGCCTCCGCCCTACGCCCGGCCTCCGCCCCTCCGCCCTACGCCCGGCCTCCGCCCCTCCGCCCGGCCTCCGCCCGGCCTCCGCCCGGCCTCCGCCCCTCCGCCCGGCCTCCGCCCCTCCGCCCGGCCTCCGCCCCTCCGCCCGGCCTCCGCCCTACGCTCGGCCTCCGCCCCTCCGCCCTACGCTCGGCCTCCGCCCCTCCGCCCTACGCTCGGCCTCCGCCCCTCCGCCCTACGCTCGGCCTCCGCGCCTCCGCCCCTCCGCCCTACGCTCGGCCTCCGCCCCTCCGCCCTACGCTCGGCCTCCGCCCCTCCGCCCTACGCTCGGCCTCCGCCCCTCCGCCCTACGCTCGGCCTCCGCCCCTCCGCCCTACCGCTCGGCCTCCGCCCCTCCGCCCTACGCTCGGCCTCCGCCCCTCCGCCCTACGCTCGGCCTCCGCCCCTCCGCCCTACGCTCGGCCTCCGCCCCTCCGCCCTACGCTCGGCCTCCGCCCCTCCGCCCTACGCTCGGCCTCCGCCCCTCCGCCCTACGCTCGGCCTCCGCCCCTCCGCCCTACGCTCGGCCTCCGCCCCTCCGCCCTACGCTCGGCCTCCGCCCCTCCGCCCTACGCTCGGCCTCCGCCCCTCCGCCCTACGCTCGGCCTCCGCCCCTCCGCCCTACGCTCGGCCTCCGCCCCTCCGCCCTACGCTCGGCCTCCGCCCCTCCGCCCTACGCTCGGCCTCCGCCCCTCCGCCCTACGCTCGGCCTCCGCCCCTCCGCCCTACGCTCGGCCTCCGCCCCTCCGCCCTACGCTCGGCCTCCGCCCCTCCGCCCTACGCTCGGCCTCCGCCCCTCCGCCCTACGCTCGGCCTCCGCCCCTCCGCCCTACGCTCGGCCTCCGCCCCTCCGCCCTACGCTCGGCATCCGCCCATTTAATGATTTTTCCTACACCAACACCACCCTCCTGCCTTCAGATCTGCAAATCCCTTATTCTCTCAGCAATTCTGATCACTTACCCGAGGAGCCTTGTGGGGCATCGGTGGAGGCACAGAGCATCGTGAGGCCAGCTCAGAACTTGTGCTCTGTAACAAAAAGGCAGAAACATAAGAACTCCAGAGAGGAACTGTACACCCCACCCACACAGAAGGTCCCCCCCCCCCCACCCACACAGAAGGTCCCCCCCCCCCCACCCACACAGAAGGTTCCCCCAAACACCCACCCACCCACACAGAAGGTTCCCCCAAACACCCACCCACCCACACAGAAGGTTCCCCCAAACACCCACCCACCCACACTGAAGGTTCCCCCAAACACCCACCCACCCACACTGAAGGTTCCCCCAAACACCCACCCACCCACACTGAAGGTTCCCCCAAACACCCACCCACACTGAAGGTTCCACCACCTCACCCACCCACCCACACGGAAGGTTCCCCCAAACACCCACCCACCCACACTGAAGGTTCCCCCAAACACCCACCCACCCACCCAGAAGGTTCCCCCACCCCACCCCCCCACCCACACGGAAGGTTCCCCCAAACACCCACCCACACTGAAGGTTCCCCCCAGCTCCCACCCACCCACCCAGAAGGTTCCCCCACACAGAAGGTTCCCCCACCAACACCCTACCCACACAGAAGGTTCCCCCACCCACCCAGAAGGTTCCACCCACCACCACCCTACCAACACAGGAGGTTTCCCCACCAACACAGAAAGCCCCCCTATTTATCACCCAAAGAAGACCCTCTTCCCACACCTACAAAACAGTAAGTGCCCCATAAAGCAAAGCCAAGCCCCCCCCCCCAATTGCCAAAAAAACCAAGCCCCTTCCCCCCACATATCTCCAAAAATAAAAGAACGACCCCCCCCCCTCCCAAAACATTAATAAAACATTAAGCTCACCTTGGGTTGAAAAGCCCCCTGTAGAGATCCAAAGGAGACGCTAGGAGGTAGAACCGGGGGTAGTGCAGTAATAACTGGAGAAAAGGGAGGGAAAAACTGGAGAACAAAAATAAGCTGTGAGCTGCAGGGAAGAAACGCCATAAGAGGGGAAGGGGTCAGAGGTCACAAGTGCCACATAGAAGGGTCAGAGATCACAGGCAGCAGAGAAGGATAAGATCACAGGGAGGGGTCAGAGGTCACAAGCAGCAGAGAAGGGTCATAGCTCACAAGCGGCACAGAAAAGGGTTAGATATCACAAGCGGCACAAAGAAGGGTCAGATCACAGGGAGGGGTGAGAGGTCAAAAGCAGCAGAGAAGGGTCAGGGGTCACAAGCGGCACAGAAGGGTCAGATCACAGGGAGGGGTCCGAGGTCACAAGCAGCAGAGAAGGGTCAGGGGTCACAGGCGGCACAGAGAAGAGTGATAGCTCACGAGCGGCACAGAAAAGGGTCAAATATCACAAGCGGCACAAAGGGGGGTCAGGTGTCACAAGAAGAGGTCAGAGGTCACAAGCAGCAGAGAAGGGTCAGGGGTCACACTAGATATGGAGAGGAGCAGCGGTATAAGTAGAGATGCTTACAGAGCTCGGATTCTGTCTGTACAGGTTTTCTATTTTACCCGGATATTTTTCAAACTGTAAAGAAAGTGAAATAGAGGATGTTATGGGGGACGGCGGCCACGGCGCACAGGTAACACGTAGGACGAGACGGAGAAGCAGGACGTGAGGAGGTTACACAGGAGCACAGGATGGAGGCTGGCGACTCACATTGTGGGGGTAGGGGGTGAAGTGCTGGTGTGTGTGCTGGTGAGTATGCTGATGGTTGTGCTGGTGGAACTGGTACATGGGTCTGACTGCTGCACCAATCTCAGCCGCGCTCCCCGGAGCCGCCAGGAAACGAGATCCCATCTCTTGTCCGATAATATTATGTTCTGGAACAGAAAACAAGTGGATTACACCCAACACAACGGCGCCCCCCAGTGACCCCACTACACCTTCACTAGGGACGTTATACTCACCAGACAACACGGCCGAGGGTGGATGACCTGGGACCTGCAGAAGCGGGGGTGGTGGAGGAAGGGCTTGAGTGGCAAACAGATTCATGTGATGATGGGAAGGAGGACGCAGAACAGAGGGGAGGGCGGAGGGCGCCGTGTGGACAGGCAGGGATATAGATGGCGGTGTCGGCCGCTGAGACAAGGCTGGAGCAGGTGGTGCTGCAGGCAGAGGCTTGGGGGCAGAACTCCGGCTGGAACTAAGAATACAACATCATATAAGACCATGGCTCACACATACAGAAGGAAGAAGCCCCCCGACAGCCCTGGCCGTCCTTACCTGCTGACACCAGGCTCCACACTGGGAGGTGGCGGCGGCGGCTGCACAGGCACAGGCTCCACTTTGGGGGAGGCAATGGCGGGCTCCTGTGATGAGGCCACCGATAGAGGCTGTGTGGCTGGAATATACTCCATCTCAGGCTCCTGGCTCTTCTCACAACTCCTCCCCAAACCAGAGATATGGGAGAAGACCGTCAGCTTTATCCGACCCCCGGAGAGGGGAGGTGAGGCTGCAGGAGACAAGACACAATGGTGAGAGATATGGGAGAGGACCAACAGCTTTATCCGACCCCCGGAGAGGGGAGGTGAGGCTGCAGGAGACAAGACACAATGGTGAGAACACATAAATGGCAGGGCTGTGGAGTCGGACTCAGAATCCAGCTTTAAAAGTTTTTTTTTTACAAGTTTTGCTCATGAATATATATTATGAGCAACATTCTAATAAGACACTGGCCCTATTACATAAGGGTGGTCGGGGAATATATCAGTAATAGGACACTGGGTGGTCGGGGAGAGGTTGTCGGTCACTATTTGGCAGTTTGTTTCTGAGCTGGAAGAGTCCATTGTGTGGGGGGAGATCTGTGCTGGTCTCTTCCTGGATGACTGTATATGAGCAGCAGTGTAATATGGAGATATCCTGTGTAATATAGAGGAGGAGGAGGAGACATAAGGAGTGTAGCTGTAACCTCTGTCCTCAGGGCCGGGTTTTTCTTCAGTCTTCTATGGCTGCAGCTGTGTGTGTTCTTGCGTGCCCCACAGTGACCTTCTACTATATATCACTATGTGTGACCTCTCTCTATATCACTATGTGTGACCTCTCTATATCACTATGTGTGACCCCTCTCTATATCACTATGTGTGACCCCTCTCTATATCACTATGTGTGACCCCCTCTATATCACTATGTGTGACCTCTCTCTATATCACTATGTGTGACCCCTCTCTATATCACTATGTGTGACCCCTCTCTATATCACTATGTGTGACCTCTCTATATCACTATGTGTGACCCCTCTATATCACTATGTGTGACCCCTCTCTATATCACTATGTGTGACCTCTCTATATCACTATGTGTGACCTCTCTATATCACTATGTGTGACCCCCTCTATATCACTATGTGTGACCTCCCTCTATATCACTATGTGTGACCCCTCTCTATATCACTATGTGTGACCTCTCTATATCACTATGTGTGACCCCTCTCTATATCACTATGTGTGACCCCCTCTATATCACTATGTGTGACCTCTCTCTATATCACTATGTGTGACCCCTCTATATCACTATGTGTGACCCCTCTCTATATCACTATGTGTGACCTCTCTATATCACTATGTGTGACCTCTCTATATCACTATGTGTGACCTCTCTATATCACTATGTGTGACCCCTCTATATCACTATGTGTGACCCCTCTCTCTATATCACTATGTGTGACCTCTCTATATCACTATGTGTGACCCCCTCTATATCACTATGTGTGACCTCTCTATATCACTATGTGTGACCTCTCTATATCACTATGTGTGACCCCCTCTATATCACTATGTGTGACCTCTCTATATCACTATGTGTGACCCCCTCTATATCACTATGTGTGACCCCTCTCTCTATATCACTATGTGTGACCCCTCTCTCTATATCACTATGTGTGACCTCTCTCTATATCACTATGTGTGACCTCTCTATATCACTATGTGTGACCTCTCTATATCACTATGTGTGACCCCCTCTATATCACTATGTGTGACCCCTCTCTCTATATCACTATGTGTGACCCCTCTCTATATCACTATGTGTGACCCCTCTCTATATCCCTATGTGTGACCCCTCTATATCACTATGTGTGACCTCTCTCTATATCACTATGTGTGACCTCTCTCTATATCACTATGTGTGACCCCTCTCTATATCACTGTGTGACCCCTCTCTATATCCCTATGTGTGACCCCTCTATATCACTGTGTGACCCCTCTATATCACTATGTGTGACCCCTCTCTATATCACTATGTGTGACCCCTCTCTATATCACTATGTGTGACCCCTCTCTATATCACTATGTGTGACCTCTCTATATCACTATGTGTGACCCCTCTCTATATCACTATGTGTGACCCCTCTCTATATCACTATGTGTGACCCCTCTCTATATCACTATGTGTGACCTCTCTATATCACTATGTGTGACCCCTCTATATCACTATGTGTGACCTCTCTCTATATCACTATGTGTGACCCCTCTCTATATCACTATGTGTGACCTCTCTATATCACTATGTGTGACCCCTCTATATCACTATGTGTGACCTCTCTATATCACTATGTGTGACCCCTCTCTATATCACTATGTGTGACCCCTCTCTATATCACTATGTGTGACCTCTCTATATCACTATGTGTGACCCCTCTATATCACTATGTGTGACCCCTCTATATCACTATGTGTGACCTCTCTCTATATCACTATGTGTGACCCCTCTCTATATCACTATGTGTGACCCCTCTCTATATCACTATGTGTGACCTCTCTATATCACTATGTGTGACCCCTCTCTATATCACTATGTGTGACCCCTCTCTATATCACTATGTGTGACCCCTCTATATCACTATGTGTGACCCCTCTATATCACTATGTGTGACCCCTCTCTATATCACTATGTGTGACCCCTCTCTATATCACTATGTGTGACCCCTCTCTATATCACTATGTGTGACCCCTCTCTATATCACTATGTGTGACCCCTCTCTATATCACTATGTGTGACCCCTCTCTATATCACTATGTGTGACCCCTCTATATCACTATGTGTGACCCCTCTATATCACTATGTGTGACCCCTCTCTCTATATCACTATGTGTGACCTCTATATCACTATGTGTGACCTCTATATCACTATGTGTGACCCCTCTCTATATCACTATGTGTGACCTCTCTCTATATCACTATGTGTGACCTCTCTATATCACTATGTGTGACCTCTCTATATCACTATGTGTGACCTCTCTATATCACTATGTGTGACCCCTCTCTATATCACTATGTGTGACCCCTCTATATCACTATGTGTGACCTCTCTATATCACTATGTGTGACCTCTCTCTATATCACTATGTGTGACCTCTCTCTATATCACTATGTGTGACCCCTCTATATCACTATGTGTGACCCCTCTATATCACTATGTGTGACCCCTCTATATCACTATGTGTGACCCCTCTATATCACTATGTGTGACCCCTCTCTATATCACTATGTATGACCCCTCTCTATATCACTATGTGTGACCCCTCTCTATATCACTATATGTGACCCCTCTCTATATCACTATGTGTGACCTCTCTCTATATCACTATATGTGACCCCTCTCTATATCACTATGTGTGACCTCTCTCTATATCACTATATGTGACCCCTCTCTATATCACTATGTGTGACCTCTCTATATCACTATGTGTGACCTCTCTATATCACTATGTGTGACCCCTCTATATATCACTATGTGTGACCTCTCTATATCACTATGTGTGACCTCTCTATATCACTGTGTGACCCCTCTATATCACTATGTGTGACCTCTCTATATCACTATGTGTGACCCCTCTATATCACTATGTGTGACCTCTCTATATCACTATGTGTGACCCCTCTATATATCACTATGTGTGACCCCTCTATATATCACTATGTGTGACCTCTCTATATATCACTATGTGTGATCCCTCTATATATCACTATGTGTGACCTCTCTATATCACTATGTGTGACCTCTCTATATATCACTATGTGTGACCCCTCTATATATCACTATGTGTGATCCCTCTCTATATCACTATGTATGACCCCTCTCTATATCACTATGTGTGACCCTCTCTATATCACTATGTGTGACCTCTCTCTATATCACTATGTGTGATCCCCCTCTATATCACTATGTGTGACCCCTCTCTATATCACTATGTGTGACCCTCTCTATATCACTATGTGTGACCCTCTCTATATCACTATGTGTGACCCCTCTCTATATCACTATGTGTGACCTCTCTATATCACTATGTGTGATCCCTCTCTATTACAGGGATCGGGCAGTGTTTCTGTGATGAATATTAGTTAGAAGCATAGAAGATGTCAGCAGGAAAAGCCCCCCTGCTCCATCTAGTCTAGTTGTGAGTAGTTCAGGACATGGAGGCTGGAGACTGGCTGCACCCACAGGAGAAGCTGCTGTATATACAGTATATATTCCCTCAAAGTCGCCCCAGGACCATGTAGGACATTAGGGAGAAGCTGCTGAGCCGGTGTGATAGATATCTCCCCTGGTATATGACCGGCCATTTATCAAGGAGCAGGAGGCCGAGTCGGACCTGATAAAATTCAGGAGTCAGAGTTGGAGCTGCAGCTTACCGACCCCACAGCCCTGATTAATGGTGTGCCCGTCAGCCATAAACGCTTCATTCTGTATGTGGGGAGATACGGCGCCTGCCACACCCTGCTGCCCATTGCAGTATGACTGTCAAGCAAGGTCAGAGATGGGGGGGGGACACAAGTAGGCGGTACAACCATTAGCAGATAATGGACTTGGGAACAGTGACACTTTGTGCTTCCAGAACAAAGAAAATGCTTTCTTTTACTGGTACAGATATATGACAGGTATCATGTGTCTCCTGACCTCTATATAACAGTATCAGCAGTCTGGAAGCACAGACAGATATATGACAGGTCCCATGTGTCTCCTGACCTCTATATAACAGGGTCAGCAGTCTGGAAGAACAGACAGATATATGACAGGTCCCATGTGTCTCCTGACCTCTATATAACAGGGTCAGCAGTCTGGAAGCACAGACAGATATATGACAGGTATCATGTGTCTCCTGACCTCTATATAACAGGGTCAGCAGTCTGGAAGCACAGACAGATATATGACAGGTCCCATGTGTCTCCTGACCTCTATATAACAGGGTCAGCAGTCTGGAAGCACAGACAGATATATGACAGGTCCCATGTGTCTCCTGACCTCTATATAACAGGGTCAGCAGTCTGGAAGCACAGACAGATATATGACAGGTATCATGTATCTCCTGACCTCTACATAACAGGGTCAGCAGTCTGGAAGCACAGACAGATATATGACAGGTATCATGTGTCTCCTGACCTCTATATAACAGGGTCAGCAGTCTGGAAGCACAGACAGATATATGAGGGGTTCCATGTGTCTCCTGACCTCTATATAACAGGGTCAGCAGTCTGGAAGCACAGACAGATATATGACAGGTCCCATGTGTCTCCTGACCTCTATATAACAGGGTCAGCAGTCTGGAAGCACAGACAGATATATGACAGGTCCCATGTGTCTCCTGACCTCTATATAACAGTGTCAGCAGTCTGGAAGCACAGACAGATATATGACAGGTCCCATGTGTCTCCTGACCTCTATATAACAGGGTCAGCAGTCTGGAAGCACAGACAGATATATGACGGGTCCCATGTGTCTCCTGACCTCTATATAACAGTGTCAGCAGTCTGGAAGCACAGACAGATATATGACAGGTATCATGTGTCTCCTGACCTCTATATAACAGTGTCAGAAGTCTGGAAGCACAGACAGATATATGACGGGTCCCATGTGTCTCCTGACCTCTATATAACAGGGTCAGCAGTCTGGAAGCACAGACAGATATATGACAGGTATCATGTGTCTCCTGACCTCTATATAACAGGGTCAGCAGTCTGGAAGCACAGACAGATATGTGACAGGTCCTGTGTGTGAGAACTAAGGGGTTCAAACCGTAAGGGCCATGTGAGCTTCTCTACTGCTAATGTTGCTTTTTGGAGAGAGTCTTGAGAAGCCACAAGAGTAACCAGTGAGGTCTCACCTGTACCTGTAGAGATGGTGAACGAGACGGCCAGATCATCACCGGGCACCTGCGGAGGAGAAGACCACACTGTAGTGAGGGGGATACCAGTGCAGGAGGGCGGCATAACACAGGAGGGCAGCTCAGCAACCCACATGACCACAGGTGAGATCAAGAGAGACACCACACAACCCGCGGGGCACCAGGGGCATGACATAGCTGACAGGATGATGGACACTACACAGCCCTACACCTAACCAGGGGTCCAGAGAAGAGACAAGGCTACAGCCCTACACCTAACCAGGGGCCCAGATAAGAGACAAGGCTACAGCCCTACACCTAACCAGGGGCCCAGATAAGAGACAAGGCTACAGCCCTACCTGCTCCTCGGAGCTGCTCTCAGCATCGCACTGAAAAAAAGAGAGAAGAATGAAGAGTCTAAATTTGACCAATATCATACAGTGACCTCAAGGAGGAGATCCCCCCCCCAGACACCCTAAAGGAGAGCCCCCCACCCAGGAGAGAGATCCCCCCCCAGACACCCTAAAAGAGAGACCCCCACCCAGGAGAGAGATCCCCCCCCCCCCAGACACCCTAAAGGAGATCCCCCCCCCAGACACCCTAAAGGAGAGCCCCCCACCCAGGAGAGAGATCCCCCCAGACACCCTAAAGGAGAACCCCCCCACCCAGGAGAGAGATCCCCCCCAGACACCCTAAAGGAGAACCCCCCACCCAGGAGAGAGATCCCCCCCCCAGACACCCTAAAGGAGAGCCCCCCACCCAGGAGAGAGATCCCCCCCCCCAGACACCCTAAAGGAGAGCCCCCCACCCAGGAGAGAGATCCCCCCCCAGACACCCTAAAGGAGATCCCCCCCCAGACACCCTAAAGGAGAGCCCCCCACCCAGGAGAGAGATCCCCCCCCAGACACCAGAGTCGATCGCCCCCCACATACTTACAATGTATCCCGCGTCCAGACAGCAGCGCAGACAATCCTGAAAGAGACAACACTCAGTGATCATCAAGAAGAGAGAGTGCAGAGACACAAGGAGACCGCCAGGGGGCGCTCCACTCACCTGATGGGTCTCACGCTCCGGACCAGAAGGCCGTGTACACGAGGTGATGGAGCCAACCGCGAAACAGTGCCGCTTCTGCAAGAGAGGAAGAGGTTAACTTCCACCGCAAACAAGAGCCCGGCACCCCCAGGGGCCCGACAGGCATGACAAGAGCCCGGCACCCCCAGGGGCCCGACAGGCATGACAAGAGCCCGGCACCCCCAGGGGCCCGACAGGCATGACAAGAGCCCGGCACCCCCAGGGGCCCGACAGGCATGACAAGAGCCCGGCACCCCCAGGGGCCCGACAGGCATGACAAGAGCCCGGCACCCCCAGGGGCCCGACAGGCATGACAAGAGCCCGGCACCCCCAGGGGCCCGACAGGCATGACAAGAGCCCGGCACCCCCAGGGGCCCGACAGGCATGACAAGAGCCCGGCACCCCCAGGGGCCCGACAGGCATGACAAGAGCCCGGCACCCCCAGGGGCCCGACAGGCATGACAAGAGCCCGGCACCCCCAGGGGCCCGACAGGCATGACAAGAGCCCGGCACCCCCAGGGGCCCGACAGGCATGACAAGAGCCCGGCACCCCCAGGGGCCCGACAGGCATGACAAGAGCCCGGCACCCCCAGGGGCCCGACAGGCATGACAAGAGCCCGGCACCCCCAGGGGCCCGACAGGCATGACAAGAGCCCGGCACCCCCAGGGGGCCCGACAGGCATGACAAGAGCCCGGCACCCCCAGGGGCCCGACAGGCATGACAAGAGCCCGGCACCCCCAGGGGCCCGACAGGCATGACAAGAGCCCGGCACCCCCAGGGGCCCGACAGGCATGACAAGAGCCCGGCACCCCCAGGGGCCCGACAGGCATGACAAGAGCCCGGCACCCCCAGGGGCCCGACAGGCATGACAAGAGCCCGGCACCCCCAGGGGCCCGACAGGCATGACAAGAGCCCGGCACCCCCAGGGGCCCGACAGGCATGACAAGAGCCCGGCACCCCCAGGGGCCCGACAGGCATGACAAGAGCCCGGCACCCCCAGGGGCCCGACAGGCATGACAAGAGCCCGGCACCCCCAGGGGCCCGACAGGCATGACAAGAGCCCGGCACCCCCAGGGGCCCGACAGGCATGACAAGAGCCCGGCACCCCCAGGGGCCCGACAGGCATGACAAGAGCCCGGCACCCCCAGGGGCCCGACAGGCATGACAAGAGCCCGGCACCCCCAGGGGCCCGACAGGCATGACAAGAGCCCGGCACCCCCAGGGGCCCGACAGGCATGACAAGAGCCCGGCACCCCCAGGGGCCCGACAGGCATGACAAGAGCCCGGCACCCCCAGGGGCCCGACAGGCATGACAAGAGCCCGGCACCCCCAGGGGCCCGACAGGCATGACAAGAGCCCGGCACCCCCAGGGGCCCGACAGGCATGACAAGAGCCCGGCACCCCCAGGGGCCCGACAGGCATGACAAGAGCCCGGCACCCCCAGGGGCCCGACAGGCATGACAAGAGCCCGGCACCCCCAGGGGCCCGACAGGCATGACAAGAGCCCGGCACCCCCAGGGGCCCGACAGGCATGACAAGAGCCCGGCACCCCCAGGGGCCCGACAGGCATGACAAGAGCCCGGCACCCCCAGGGGCCCGACAGGCATGAGGGACATTCATTACAGTTTTCCTCTTTCCCACTTTGCAGTTTTATTAGAGGTTCTCTACAGAGATGCCACCCAGGACACACTGGTATTACTGGTTCTCTACAGAGATGCCACCCAGGACACACTGGTATTACTGGTTCTCTACAGAGATGCCACCCGGGACACACTGGTATTACTGGTTCTCTACAGAGATGCCACCCAGGACACACTGGTATTACTGGTTCTCTACGGAGATGCCACCCAGGACAGACTGGTATTACTGGTTCTCTACAGAGATGCCACCCAGGACACACTGGTATTACTGGTTCTCTACAGAGATGCCACCCAGGACACACTGGTATTACTGGTTCTCTACAGAGATGCCACCCAGGACACACTGGTATTACTGGTTCTCTACAGAGATGCCACCCAGGACACACTGGTATTACTGGTTCTCTACAGAGATGCCACCCGGGACACACTGGTATTACTGGTTCTCTACAGAGATGCCACCCAGGACACACTGGTATTACTGGTTCTCTACAGAGATGCCACCCAGGACACACTGGTATTACTGGTTCTCTACAGAGATGCCACCCAGGACACACTGGTATTACTGGTTCTCTACGGAGATGCCACCCAGGACACACTGGTATTACTGGTTCTCTACGGAGATGCCACCCAGGACACACTGGTATTACTGGTTCTCTACAGAGATGCCACCCAGGACACACTGGTATTACTGGTTCTCTACGGAGATGCCACCCAGGACACACTGGTATTACTGGTTCTCTACAGAGATGCCACCCAGGACACACTGGTATTACTGGTTCTCTACGGAGATGCCACCCAGGACACACTGGTATTACTGGTTCTCTACAGAGATGCCACCCAGGACACACTGGTATTACTGGTTCTCTACAGAGATGCCACCCGGGACACACTGGTATTACTGGTTCTCTACAGAGATGCCACCCAGGACAGACTGGTATTACTGGTTCTCTACAGAGATGCCACCCAGGACACACTGGTATTACTGGTTCTCTACGGAGATGCCACCCAGGACACACTGGTATTACTGGTTCTCTACAGAGATGCCACCCAGGACACACTGGTATTACTGGTTCTCTACAGAGATGCCACCCGGGACACACTGGTATTACTGGTTCTCTACAGAGATGCCACCCAGGACACACTGGTATTACTGGTTCTCTACAGAGATGCCACCCAGGACACACTGGTATTACTGGTTCTCTACAGAGATGCCACCCAGGACACACTGGTATTACTGGTTCTCTACGGAGATGCCACCCAGGACACACTGGTATTACTGGTTCTCTACGGAGATGCCACCCAGGACACACTGGTATTACTGGTTCTCTACAGAGATGCCACCCAGGACACACTGGTATTACTGGTTCTCTACGGAGATGCCACCCAGGACACACTGGTATTACTGGTTCTCTACGGAGATGCCACCCAGGACACACTGGTATTACTGGTTCTCTACAGAGATGCCACCCAGGACACACTGGTATTACTGGTTCTCTACAGAGATGCCACCCGGGACACACTGGTATTACTGGTTCTCTACGGAGATGCCACCCAGGACACACTGGTATTACTGGTTCTCTACGGAGATGCCACCCAGGACACACTGGTATTACTGGTTCTCTACAGAGATGCCACCCAGGACACACTGGTATTACTGGTTCTCTACGGAGATGCCACCCAGGACACACTGGTATTACTGGTTCTCTACAGAGATGCCACCCAAGACACACTGGTATTACTGGTTCTCTACAGAGATGCCACCCAGGACACACTGGTATTACTGGTTCTCTACAGAGATGCCACCCGGGACACACTGGTATTACTGGTTCTCTACAGAGATGCCACCCGGGACACACTGGTATTACTGGTTCTCTACGGAGATGCCACCCAGGACAGACTGGTATTACTGGTTCTCTACGGAGATGCCACCCAGGACACACTGGTATTACTGGTTCTCTACGGAGATGCCACCCAGGACACACTGGTATTACTGGTTCTCTACAGAGATGCCACCCAGGACACACTGGTATTACTGGTTCTCTACGGAGATGCCACCCAGGACACACTGGTTCTCTACAGAGATGCCACCCAGGACACACTGGTATTACTGGTTCTCTACAGAGATGCCACCCAGGACACACTGGTATTACTGGTTCTCTACAGAGATGCCACCCAGGACACACTGGTATTACTGGTTCTCTACAGAGATGCCACCCAGGAGTTACTGGTATTACTGGTTCTCTACGGAGATGCCACCCAGGACACACTGGTATTACTGGTTCTCTGCAGAGATGCCACCCAGGACACACTGGTATTACTGGTTCTCTACAGAGATGCCACCCGGGACACACTGGTATTACTGGTTCTCTACAGAGATGCCACCCAGGACAGACTGGTATTACTGGTTCTCTACAGAGATGCCACCCAGGACAGACTGGTATTAGTGGTTCTCTACAGAGATGCCACCCAGGACAGACTGGTATTAGTGGTTCTCTACAGAGATGCCACCCAGGACACACTGGTATTAGTGGTTCTCTACAGAGATGCCACCCAGGACACACTGGTATTAGTGGTTCTCTACGGAGATGCCACCCAGGACACACTGGTATTACTGGTTCTCTACGGAGATGCCACCCAGGACACACTGGTATTACTGGTTCTCTACAGAGATGCCACCCAAGACACACTGGTATTACTGGTTCTCTACAGAGATGCCACCCAGGACACACTGGTATTACTGGTTCTCTACAGAGATGCCACCCAGGACACACTGGTATTACTGGTTCTCTACAGAGATGCCACCCAGGACACACTGGTATTACTGGTTCTCTACGGAGATGCCACCCGGGACACACTGGTATTACTGGTTCTCTACGGAGATGCCACCCGGGACACACTGGTATTACTGGTTCTCTACGGAGATGCCACCCGGGACACACTGGTATTACTGGTTCTCTACAGAGATGCCACCCAGGACACACTGGTATTACTGGTTCTCTACAGAGATGCCACCCGGAACACACTGGTATTACTGGTTCTCTACGGAGGAGCCACCCAGGACACACTGGTATTACTGGTTCTCTACGGAGATGCCACCCAGGACACACTGGTATTACTGGTTCTCTACGGAGATGCCACCCGGGACACACTGGTATTACTGGTTCTCTACGGAGATGCCACCCGGGACACACTGGTATTACTGGTTCTCTACGGAGATGCCACCCAGGACACACTGGTATTACTGGTTCTCTACAGAGATGCCACCCGGGACACACTGGTATTACTGGTTCTCTACAGAGATGCCACCCGGGACACACTGGTATTACTGGTTCTCTACGGAGATGCCACCCGGGACACACTGGTATTACTGGTTCTCTACGGAGGAGCCACCCAGGACACACTGGTATTACTGGTTCTCTACAGAGATGCCACCCAGGACACACTGGTATTACTGGTTCTCTACAGAGATGCCACCCAGGACACACTGGTATTACTGGTTCTCTACAGAGATGCCACCCAGGACACACTGGTATTACTGGTTCTCTACAGAGATGCCACCCGGGACACACTGGTATTACTGGTTCTCTACAGAGATGCCACCCAGGACACACTGGTATTACTGGTTCTCTACGGAGGAGCCACCCAGGACACACTGGTATTACTGGTTCTCTACAGAGATGCCACCCAGGACACACTGGTATTACTGGTTCTCTACAGAGATGCCACCCGGGACACACTGGTATTACTGGTACTCTCTGGAGGAGCCACCCAGGACACACTGGTATTACTGGTTCTCTACAGAGATGCCACCCAGGACACACTGGTATTACTGGTTCTCTACGGAGATGCCACCCGGGACACACTGGTATTACTGGTTCTCTACAGAGATGCCACCCAGGACACACTGGTATTACTGGTTCTCTACAGAGATGCCACCCGGGACACACTGGTATTACTGGTTCTCTACAGAGATGCCACCCAGGACACACTGGTATTACTGGTTCTCTACAGAGATGCCACCCAGGACACACTGGTATTACTGGTTCTCTACAGAGATGCCACCCAGGACACACTGGTATTACTGGTTCTCTACGGAGATGCCACCCGGGACACACTGGTATTACTGGTTCTCTACAGAGATGCACCCAGGACACACTGGTATTACTGGTTCTCTACAGAGATGCCACCCAGGACACACTGGTATTACTGGTTCTCTACGGAGATGCCACCCAGGACAGACTGGTATTACTGGTTCTCTACAGAGATGCCACCCAGGACACACTGGTATTACTGGTTCTCTACGGAGATGCCACCCGGGACACACTGGTATTACTGGTTCTCTACAGAGATGCCACCCGGGACACACTGGTATTACTGGTTCTCTACAGAGATGCCACCCAGGACACACTGGTATTACTGGTTCTCTACGGAGATGCCACCCAGGACAGACTGGTATTACTGGTTCTCTACGGAGATGCCACCCAGGACAGACTGGTATTACTGGTTCTCTACAGAGATGCCACCCAGGACACACTGGTATTAGTGGTTCTCTACAGAGATGCCACCCAGGACACACTGGTATTACTGGTTCTCTACGGAGATGCCACCCGGGACACACTGGTATTACTGGTTCTCTACAGAGATGCCACCCAGGACACACTGGTATTACTGGTTCTCTACAGAGATGCCACCCGGGACACACTGGTATTACTGGTTCTCTACAGAGATGCCACCCAGGACACACTGGTATTACTGGTTCTCTACAGAGATGCCACCCGGGACACACTGGTATTACTGGTTCTCTACGGAGATGCCACCCAGGACACACTGGTATTACTGGTTCTCTACGGAGATGCCACCCGGGACACACTGGTATTACTGGTTCTCTACGGAGATGCCACCCTGGACACACTGGTATTACTGGTTCTCTACAGAGATGCCACCCGGGACACACTGGTATTACTGGTTCTCTACGGAGGAGCCACCCAGGACACACTGGTATTACTGGTTCTCTACAGAGATGCCACCCAGGACACACTGGTATTACTGGTTCTCTACAGAGATGCCACCCAGGACACACTGGTATTACTGGTTCTCTACAGAGATGCCACCCGGGACACACTGGTATTACTGGTTCTCTACAGAGATGCCACCCGGGACACACTGGTATTACTGGTTCTCTACAGAGATGCCACCCGGGACACACTGGTATTACTGGTTCTCTACAGAGATGCCACCCGGGACACACTGGTATTACTGGTTCTCTACAGAGATGCCACCCAGGACACACTGGTATTACTGGTTCTCTACAGAGATGCCACCCAGGACAGACTGGTATTACTGGTTCTCTACAGAGATGCCACCCGGGACACACTGGTATTACTGGTTCTCTACAGAGATGCCACCCAGGACACACTGGTATTACTGGTTCTCTACGGAGATGCCACCCAGGACACACTGGTATTACTGGTTCTCTACGGAGATGCCACCCAGGACACACTGGTATTACTGGTTCTCTACGGAGATGCCACCCAGGACAGACTGGTATTACTGGTTCTCTACAGAGATGCCACCCAGGACACACTGGTATTAGTGGTTCTCTACAGAGATGCCACCCAGGACACACTGGTATTACTGGTTCTCTACGGAGATGCCACCCGGGACACACTGGTATTACTGGTTCTCTACAGAGATGCCACCCAGGACACACTGGTATTACTGGTTCTCTACAGAGATGCCACCCGGGACACACTGGTATTACTGGTTCTCTACAGAGATGCCACCCAGGACACACTGGTATTACTGGTTCTCTACAGAGATGCCACCCGGGACACACTGGTATTACTGGTTCTCTACGGAGATGCCACCCAGGACACACTGGTATTACTGGTTCTCTATGGAGATGCCACCCGGGACACACTGGTATTACTGGTTCTCTACGGAGATGCCACCCTGGACACACTGGTATTACTGGTTCTCTACAGAGATGCCACCCGGGACACACTGGTATTACTGGTTCTCTACGGAGGAGCCACCCAGGACACACTGGTATTACTGGTTCTCTACAGAGATGCCACCCAGGACACACTGGTATTACTGGTTCTCTACAGAGATGCCACCCGGGACACACTGGTATTACTGGTTCTCTACAGAGATGCCACCCGGGACACACTGGTATTACTGGTTCTCTACAGAGATGCCACCCGGGACACACTGGTATTACTGGTTCTCTACAGAGATGCCACCCAGGACACACTGGTATTACTGGTTCTCTACAGAGATGCCACCCGGGACACACTGGTATTACTGGTTCTCTACAGAGATGCCACCTGGGATCACTATATTATTCTGCATCCCCCCAAGAAATGAATGCAGTCACCGGATTGGCTGCCGTGGGCATCTGCCCCCATCCCAGGACACATTGATATACCTTGCTCTTGTGTGCCCGCTCATCAGGCTGATTCTCACTGGCTCCGGGGTCCTCCGAGCTGCCACCGTCACTTCTCTTTCTCTTTCCTGAGGGACGTTTTCTGTAGGGTTCTTCTAATGGGACAGACTCCATGGAGACATCTCTCTACAGGCGAGACCACAGTGCAAATGAGGAGGCCGAGCGGAGTGATCCGGGCCTCATGTCCCCCCAAACCCATCAACATACCACCCCTATCTTACCCCCCGGAACACAGAGCCAGAATCAACCACCCATTCCTTACCACGAGGACGGCAGAGTCATAGCCCTCCTCTCCCTGACCTCCCATCTACCACCGACCCCATAACCCTCCTCTCCCTGACCTCACCTCTACCACCGGCCTCATAGACCCCATAACCCTCCTCTCCCTGACCTCCCATCTACCACCGGCCTCATAGACCCCATAACCCTCCTCTCCCTGACCTCCCATCTACCACCGACCCCATAACCCTCCTCTCCCTGACCTCCCATCTACCACCGGCCTCATAGATACCATAACCCTCCTCTCCCTAACCTCCCATCTACCACCGACCCCATAACCCTCCTCTCCCTGACCTCACCTCTACCACCGGCCTCATAGACCCCATAACCCTCCTCTCCCTGACCTCCCATCTACCACCGGCCTCATAGACCCCATAACCCTCCTCTCCCTGACCTCACATCTACCATCGGCCTCATAGACCCCATAACCCTCCTCTCCCTGACCTCACCTCTACCACCGGCCTCATAGACCCCATAACCCTCCTCTCCCTGACCTCCCATCTACCACCGGCCTCATAGACCCCATAACCCTCCTCTCCCTGACCTCACATCTACCACCGGCCTCATAGACCCCATAACCCTCCTCTCCCTGACCTCCCATCTACCACCGGCCTCATAGACCCCATAACCCTCCTCTCCCTGACCTCACCTCTACCACCGGCCTCATAGACCCCATAACCCTCCTCTCCCTGACCTCCCATCTACCACCGGCCTCATAGACCCCATAACCCTCCTCTCCCTGACCTCACCTCTACCACCGGCCTCGTAGCCCCCATAACCCTCCTCTCCCTGACCTCACCTCTACCACCGGCCTCATAGACCCCATAACCCTCCTCTCCCTGACCTCACCTCTACCACCGGCCTCATAGACCCCATAACCCTCCTCTCCCTGACCTCACCTCTACCACCGGCCTCGTAGCCCCCATAACCCTCCTCTCCCTGACCTCACCTCTACCACCGGCCTCATAGACCCCATAACCCTCCTCTCCCTGACCTCACCTCTACCACCGGCCTCATAGACCTCATAACCCTCCTCTCCCTGACCTCCCATCTACCACCGAACTCATAGACCCCATAACCCTCCTCTCCCTGGCCTCCAGGCTACCACCGGCCTCGTAGCCCCCATAACCCCCCTCACCTGCATGGCCTCCAGGCTACCACCGGCCTCGTAGCCCCCATAACCCCCCTCACCTGCATGGCCTCCAGGCTACCACCGGCCTCGTAGCCCCCATAACCCCCCTCACCTGCATGGCCTCCAGGCTACCACCGGCCTCGTAGCCCCCATAACCCCCCTCACCTGCATGGCCTCCAGGCTACCATAGCTGCTGATACAGAAGCCATCTATGAGATCTTCTTCCCGCAGGATGACACTTTCGTCGCCCCTCTTCCGCCTTTTCCTCTTGCGCTGTGGGCGTGGCCAGACTGCTGGCTCTGGACTTGAGGATAGGGAGTTTGCGGGTGATGGGCCCCTCTGGCGATCTCTTTGAGCCTTTGAGCGTCTGTGTGGGAGGCGGGGCCCGGGGCGGCTCCGGGGTATATGGGGCGGGGCCTCCATGTCAGGGACTTTACCCTCCGGGTTGGCGCATATCTCTGCACTACAGCCTGTTCTCCGATTCACAGGTAGCGATGGAATTGCTGGAGTCGTCGTGTTGCGTCTCTGGTCGGGGGATCCAGTCACCAATCACACATGACCGTCAGCACCGGAGCGCAGAACTACCAAAGCCCACCGAATCTGAGGGGCTCCGGGGCCAAAGGACAAAGACAGCTGGGGGCCACATGGAAGGAGAACTCACCGCAGAGATGGGGAACACCGAGATATGGGGGGGGGGGGGGGAATCCCTCTGTAACCCTGGAGATGGGGGGGCCTGGGACTCTAGGGGTAAGGGGGGTCCTAAGCTTAGGAATAGAGAAGGCAATGATAGGGGAGGGGGGCAGTAACCCTGGAGATGGGGGGAGGGGGGCAGTAACCCTGGAGATGGGGGGAGGGGGGCAGTAACCCTGGAGATGGGGGGAGGGGGCAGTAACCCTGCAGATGGGGGGAGGGGGGCAGTAACCCTGCAGATGGGGGGAGGGGGGCAGTAACCCTGCAGATGGGGGGAGGGGGCAGTAACCCTGCAGATGGGGGGAGGGGGCAGTAACCCTGCAGATGGGGGGGGGCAGTAACCCTGCAGATGGGGGGGGCAGTAACCCTGCAGATGGGGGGAGGGGGCAGTAACCCTGCAGATGGGGGGAGGGGGCAGTAACCCTGCAGATGGGGGGAGGGGGCAGTAACCCTGCAGATGGGGGGAGGGGGCAGTAACCCTGGAGATGGGGGGGAGGGGGGGCAGTAACCCTGCAGATGGGGGGAGGGGGGCAGTAACCCTGCAGATGGGGGGAGGGGGGGCAGTAACCCTGCAGATGGGGGGGGCAGTAACCCTGCAGATGGGGGGAGGGGGCAGTAACCCTGCAGATGGGGGGAGGGGGCAGTAACCCTGCAGATGGAGAGAGGGGGCAGTAACCCTGGAGATGGGGGGAGGGGGCAGTAACCCTGCAGATGGGGGGAGGGGGGCAGTAACCCTGGAGATGGGGGGAGGGGGCAGTAACCCTGGAGATGGGGGGAGGGGGCAGTAACCCTGGAGATGGGGGGAGGGGGGCAGTAACCCTGGAGATGGGGGGAGGGGGCAGTAACCCTGGAGATGGGGGGAGGGGGCAGTAACCCTGGAGATGGGGGGAGGGGGGCAGTAACCCTGGAGATGGGGGGAGGGGGCAGTAACCCTGCAGATGGGGGGAGGGGGGCAGTAACCCTGGAGATGGGGGGAGGGGGCAGTAACCCTGCAGATGGGGGGAGGGGGCAGTAACCCTGCAGATGGGGGGAGGGGGCAGTAACCCTGGAGATGGGGGGAGGGGGCAGTAACCCTGGAGATGGGGGGAGGGGGCAGTAACCCTGCAGATGGGGGCAGGTTACCCCGTGTGGACGGATAGGGGGGCAGTAACCCTGTAAATGGCGGGAGGGGACCCCCAGCTCGGATGAAGCCTTCGGTAGTCCTGGGGATCGGCAGCTCTTCCTCCGGCTTCCCCGGTCTCCGGTCTTTTCCCTTTCTCTTCAGGCTCCGCCTCACGCACTGACCGTCCAACGTGCCGAGAACGCGATGACGTAGAGGTAGAGGCTGGAATGATGATGTCACAGTGGGGGTGGAGCCTCTTGGGGAAGGGGCGGGGATTCACAGTTACTAATGGGTAGCGGCTAAAGTCCATGAGCCATAAGGACCTTGTGATGTCACAAGGTCATGTGACTTGTGTGGGAGGAGCTTATGGTTTCCCGGCCTTTCTGAGCAGTAGTGAGGAGGCAGGCGGTCGGGGTCAGTCAGGACTGAGGTGCTGCAGCGTCCGTCTGTGTCCCCGGCTTTCTGTGAGGTAGGAGACTACAGTAATGGCCGTGTGAGGAGTTTATGGGCATTGGAATTGGTAAGCTGCTCTCTGGGGGACTTTTTTTTAATAAAGTTTTGCGGGGTCTGTAGTAATGTGTTGTGCGATGGTCTGCAGGGTCTGGGGGCTATAGTAATGATATGTGATGGTCTGCAGGGTCAGTGGTCTATAGTAATAGTAGTAATGGTGTTGTGCGATGGTCTGTAGTAATGGTGTTGTGCGATGGTCTGCGGGGTCTGTAGTAATGGTGTTGTGCGATGGTCTGCGGGGTCTGTAGTAATGGTGTTGTGCGATGGTCTGCGGGGTCTGTAGTAATGGTGTTGTGCGATGGTCTGCGGGGTCTGTAGTAATGGTGTTGTGCGATGGTCTGCGGGGTCTGTAGTAATGGTGTTGTGCGATGGTCTGCGGGGTCTGTAGTAATGGTGTTGTGCGATGGTCTGCGGGGTCTGTAGTAATGGTGTTGTGCGATGGTCTGCGGGGTCTGTAGTAATGGTGTTGTGCGATGGTCTGCGATGGTCTGTAGTAATGGTGTTGTGCGATGGTCTGCGGGGTCTGTAGTAATGGTGTTGTGCGATGGTCTGCGGGGTCTGTAGTAATGGTGTTGTGCGATGGTCTGCGGGGTCTGTAGTAATGGTGTTGTGCGATGGTCTGCGGGGTCTGTAGTAATGGTGTTGTGCGATGGTCTGTAGTAATGGTGTTGTGCGATGGTCTGTAGTAATGGTGTTGTGCGATGGTCTGTAGTAATGGTGTTGTGCGATGGTCTGTAGTAATGGTGTTGTGCGATGGTCTGTAGTAATGGTGTTGTGCGATGGTCTGTAGTAATGGTGTTGTGCGATGGTCTGTAGTAATGGTGTTGTGCGATGGTCTGCGGGGTCTGTAGTAATGGTGTTGTGCGATGGTCTGCGGGGTCTGTAGTAATGGTGTTGTGCGATGGTCTGCGGGGTCTGTAGTAATGGTGTTGTGCGATGGTCTGCGGGGTCTGTAGTAATGGTGTTGTGCGATGGTCTGCGGGGTCTGTAGTAATGGTGTTGTGCGATGGTCTGCGGGGTCTGTAGTAATGGTGTTGTGCGATGGTCTGCGGGGTCTGTAGTAATGGTGTTGTGCGATGGTCTGCGGGGTCTGTAGTAATGGTGTTGTGCGATGGTCTGCGGGGTCTGTAGTAATGGTGTTGTGCGATGGTCTGCGGGGTCTGTAGTAATGGTGTTGTGCGATGGTCTGCGGGGTCTGTAGTAATGGTGTTGTGCGATGGTCTGCGGGGTCTGTAGTAATGGTGTTGTGCGATGGTCTGCGGGGTCTGTAGTAATGGTGTTGTGCGATGGTCTGCGGGGTCTGTAGTAATGGTGTTGTGCGATGGTCTGCGGGGTCTGTAGTAATGGTGTTGTGCGATGGTCTGCGGGGTCTGTAGTAATGGTGTTGTGCGATGGTCTGCGGGGTCTGTAGTAATGGTGTTGTGCGATGGTCTGCGGGGTCTGTAGTAATGGTGTTGTGCGATGGTCTGCGGGGTCTGTAGTAATGGTGTTGTGCGATGGTCTGCGGGGTCTGTAGTAATGGTGTTGTGCGATGGTCTGCGGGGTCTGTAGTAATGGTGTTGTGCGATGGTCTGCGGGGTCTGTAGTAATGGTGTTGTGCGATGGTCTGCGGGGTCTGTAGTAATGGTGTTGTGCGATGGTCTGCGGGGTCTGTAGTAATGGTGTTGTGCGATGGTCTGCGGGGTCTGTAGTAATGGTGTTGTGCGATGGTCTGCGGGGTCTGTAGTAATGGTGTTGTGCGATGGTCTGCGGGGTCTGTAGTAATGGTGTTGTGCGATGGTCTGCGGGGTCTGTAGTAATGGTGTTGTGCGATGGTCTGCGGGGTCAGGGGTCTGTGCGCTGCTTAATCAGCAGCTGAGGGCCGCTGACGGGCTGAGAACGTCCTCCCTCCACAGTGGTCCGCCAGCGGGGGCGTCACTTGTCACCTGTTCAGCAGCTCCCCCATCCTCCCTGCGTTCTCCTCATTCTCCTTTCGGCGCAGGCAGAGTCTTTATCCAACGCTGACCGCACCGAAAGATGGAAGGAGAATGAGGTGAGCACGCAGAGGGCGAGGTGCCGGGCGAGGAGAGCGCGCAGAGGGCGAGGTGCCGGGCGAGGAGAGCGCGCAGAGGGCGAGGTGCCGGGTGAGGAGAGCGCGCAGAGGGCGAGGTGCCGGGCGAGGAGAGCGCGCAGAGGGCGAGGTGAGCGCGCAGAGGGCGAGGTGCCGGGCGAGGAGAGCGCGCAGAGGGCGAGGTGCCGGGCGAGGAGAGCGCGCAGAGGGCGAGGTGCCGGGCGAGGAGAGCGCGCAGAGGGCGAGGTGCCGGGCGAGGAGAGCGCGCAGAGGGCGAGGTGCCGGGCGAGGAGAGCGCGCAGAGGGCGAGGTGCCGGGCGAGGAGAGCGCGCAGAGGGCGAGGTGCCGGGCGAGGAGAGCGCGCAGAGGGCGAGGTGCCGGGCGAGGAGAGCGCGCAGAGGGCGAGGTGCCGGGCGAGGAGAGCGCGCAGAGGGCGAGGTGCCGGGCGAGGAGAGCGCGCAGAGGGCGAGGTGCCGGGCGAGGAGAGCGCGCAGAGGGCGAGGTGCCGGGCGAGGAGAGCGCGCAGAGGGCGAGGTGCCGGGCGAGGAGAGCGCGCAGAGGGCGAGGTGCCGGGCGAGGAGAGCGCGCAGAGGGCGAGGTGCCGGGCGAGGAGAGCGCGCAGAGGGCGAGGTGCCGGGCGAGGAGAGCGCGCAGAGGGCGAGGTGCCGGGCGAGGAGAGCGCGCAGAGGGCGAGGTGCCGGGCGAGGAGAGCGCGCAGAGGGCGAGGTGCCGGGCGAGGAGAGCGCGCAGAGGGCGAGGTGCCGGGCGAGGAGAGCGCGCAGAGGGCGAGGTGCCGGGCGAGGAGAGCGCGCAGAGGGCGAGGTGCCGGGCGAGGAGAGCGCGCAGAGGGCGAGGTGCCGGGCGAGGAGAGCGCGCAGAGGGCGAGGTGCCGGCCGAGGAGGGCGCGCAGAGGGCGAGGTGCCGGCCGAGGAGGGCGAGGTGCGGGGCGAGGAGAGCGCGCAGAGGGCGAGGTGCCGGCCGAGGAGAGCGCGCAGAGGGCGAGGTGCGGGGCGAGGAGAGCGCGCAGAGGGCGAGGTGCGGGGCGAGGAGAGCGCGCAGAGGGCGAGGTGCGGGGCGAGGAGAGCGCGCAGAGGGCGAGGTGCGGGGCGAGGAGAGCGCGCAGAGGGCGAGGTGCGGGGCGAGGAGAGCGCGCAGAGGGCGAGGTGCGGGGCGAGGAGAGCGCGCAGAGGGCGAGGTGCGGGGCGAGGAGAGCGCGCAGAGGGCGAGGTGCGGGGCGAGGAGAGCGCGCAGAGGGCGAGGTGCGGGGCGAGGAGAGCGCGCAGAGGGCGAGGTGCGGGGCGAGGAGAGCGCGCAGAGGGCGAGGTGCGGGGCGAGGAGAGCGCGCAGAGGGCGAGGTGCGGGGCGAGGAGAGCGCGCAGAGGGCGAGGTGCGGGGCGAGGAGAGCGCGCAGAGGGCGAGGTGCGGGGCGAGGAGAGCGCACAGAGGACAAGGTGGCGGGAGAACGCTGCCAGGGAGCAGGTGACAGGTGAGTTGAAGTTTGTTTTTTGTTTTCTATGGAGGAGGCATAAAACTCATTGGGGGCACAGAGGGGGGGGGGTGTTGGGGTTAAAACTGATTGGGGTCACAGAGGGGGGGGGAGTTGGGGTTAAAACTGATTGGGGTCACAGAGGGGGGGGAGTTGGGGTTAAAACTGATTGGGGTCACAGAGGGGGGGCGGGGTTAAAACTGATTGGGGGCACAGGGGGGGCATAAAACTAAGTGTGGGGAACAGATTTGGTGTAAAACTAACTGGGGTACAGAGGGGGCATAGGGCTATATGGCTCCAGGGGGACATGTAGGCACATTTATTTGGCTATGGGGGAGGGGGTATATCTGACTTCAGTTTTAGCCCCACCCCCTCTGTGCCCCCAATGAGTTATAGGCTCACCCCCTCTGTGCCCCCAATCAGATTCATGCCCCCCTCTGTGCCAGATATATTTTATTGGCTCCTCTTTGGCGCCTCCAGTTTTTATAATTTTTTTTTTTGTCTCTCTCCTTTGTTTTTCCTCTATATCCAGAGCTTCCATATTCTGCGGACTAGATCGATGTTTTAGTTTAATACAACGGTCAATGAGAAGTGTGGGGGTGTTTTTTATTTGAATAAAAAAATATTTTGCTGTTTTGTCTTTTTTTCTTTACAGTATGGCAGGGCAATTAAAAGAATTAATTTGATTAATCTGCCCAGAATTTGAATTTTTTTTTTTCTTTTAATTGATTTTCTTAGGGTCCTATTCCGCGGGCCGAGGAGGGCCCGATCAACGATGTAAATGAACGGCGATCTGCTTGATCGCTGCTCGTTTACTGGGCCTATTCCACGGCCCGATGATCGTTGAGCGAGTGCTGCAGGGACATCGTTACCAATGTCCTTGCAGCAGCAGCATACATTACCTGTCCAGGCTTCTCGCGCTGTCTTCATCCCCGAGTCCTGCGCGCTATCTTCAGAATGGCCGGTTAGCTGACAGGCCACATTCAGCCAATCACAGGCCGCGGTGGTCCCGGCCTGTGATTGGTTGAGCGCTCCGTCAGCTGACCGGCCATTCAGAAGATAGCGCGCGGGACTCGGGGATGAAGACAGCGCAGAGAAGCCTGGACAGGTAATGTATGCTGCTGCTGCTGCTTGTCAAATCGTCGGTCGCCCGCTGCGCACCGCTATTCAACCGTAGCGATGTGCGGTGGGGGAAAGATGCAGCGATGCGCGGTGGGGGAAAGATGATTTTAGGTCTGGCCCTAAATGAACAATCAGCCGATGACCCGATCATCGGCTGATCGTTCTCTCTATTTCACCGAACGATAATCGGCCGAATCGGGCCAAATGGGTTATCGTTACTGTGGAATAGGGCCCTTAATCGCTCATTGGATGTGGGCAGCAGGCAGGTGTGTTGTTGGCGGGCTCAGCTGCTGAAAAAGAGTTTGGGGAGGGAGAGCGCCCAGCAGTGTTCTCTGTCCTGCTGCTGACCCGCCCCATAGCTGCACGAGTACACGCATTCCCCTCCTAGCCGCACACGCCCCTGGTCTCTGGAGGAGGAGGCTGCAGGGACTGCAGGATAGGGTGACTGGGGCAGAGATGGTAGCATCACTGTGGTTAATAAAGCTATACAGCGGGATTGGGGGGTATGCACTGTGCCCCACCCATCCCGCTGTACACTTGTAGTAACCGCGGCGATGCTACCATCTCTGTCCTAGTCACTCTATCCTGCAGTCCCTACGGCAGCCTCCTCCAGCGACCGGGGGCGTGTCTGGCTAGGAGGTATATGCCCTCCTGCCCCATTTCCAGTCACCAAGGTTTTATGAGGCTCCATGCAGTTGTTTTTGCTATGGGACCCCATGACACCTAACTGCACCCCTGCCCCTCATCTATACGTGTATTACCACTACACCCCTCATCTGTACCTGTATTACTATTACTACACCCCTCATCTATACCTGTACTACTACCACACCCCTCATCTATACCTGTGCTACTACTACACCCCTCATCTGTACCTGTATTACTATTACTACACCCCTCATCTATACCTGTGCTACTACTACACCCCTCATCTGTACCTGTATTACTATTACTACACCCCTCATCTATACCTGTGCTACTACTACACCCCTCATCTGTACCTGTACTATTATACCCCTCATCTATACCTGTATTATTACTATACCCCTCATCTGTACCTGTACTACTACTACCACACCCCTCATCTGTACCTGTACTACTACTACCACACCCCTCATCTGTACCTGTACTACTACTACACCCCTCATCTGTACCTGTGCTGCTACTACACCCCTCATCTGTACCTGTGCTGCTACTACACCCCTCATCTGTACCTGTGCTGCTACTACACCCCTCATCTTTACCTGTGCTACTACTACACCCCTCATCTTTACCTGTGCTACTACTACACCCCTCATCTGTACCTTTATTATTACTACACCCCTCATCTGTACCTGTACTACCACTACTACACCCCTCATCTATACATGTACTACTACTACACCCCTCATCTATACCTGTACTACCACTACTACACCCCTCATCTGTACCTGTACTACCACTACTATGCCCCTCATCTGTACCTGTACTACTACTACTACTACACCACCCCTCATCTACATAAGGTGCCGTACAGGCCCAGTCATTACACACACTGCAAGGTCCATTAGCCCACTTGGATTTAGTATTATTTGGGCTAATGTACTAGGTATATCTACTTATTTTGGAGTCCATTAGCCCACAATAGCTTACTTAGGCCAGTTTTGCACGTACCGTATCACAGTGGATTTTATGCTGTGTGCCCGCATCAGAACTCTGCGGCGTGAAAGATCGTCTGGCCGGTACTGAAGTATCGGCCGGGATGATCTGTTGAGTGACCGTCCGCTCCGTGACCTGGCCAGGTCCTGGAATGGCCAGTCTCTTACGCCATGTGAACATGGCCTTAGAGTGAATAAGCTATTTCCAAGTGGATCTATGTACCTGGTACTTCTGCTCATTTGGAAATGGCTCATTCAATGTGAGCAGGTGTACCAGGTACATAGATCCACATTATAAAAGAGCAGATGTACTGAGTATATAGATTCACTTGGATTTAACATCCTCACACTAAGTTATTTCCAAGTGGATCTATGTACCTGGTATATCTACTCAACTTGAATAAGCTATTTTCAAGAGGGCAAAAGTGCCAGGTGTATTGATCCACTTTCCAACTAAATCCCAAGAGTGATAAGGACCTGAGCAGTACGACACCCTCTCAGTGTATAGGAGATGGAAAAGGTCCTTATCAGGCATGGAGAATAGCCAACTGCATGTGAGGCAGCTAAATCCTATGAGCGATAAGGACCTGAGCAGTATGAACCCTCTCAGTCCATAAGAGATGGAAAAGGTCCTTATCAGACATGGAGAATAGCCAACTGTATGTGAGGCAGCTAAATCCTATGAGCGATAAGGACCTGAGCAGTATGAACCCTTACAGTGTATAGGAGATGGAAAAGGTCCTTATCAGACATGGAGAATAGCCAACTGTACGTGATGCAGCTAAATCCTATGAGTGATAAGGACCTGAGCTGTATCAATCCTTTACAATGTACCCTCACCGGCCACTTTATTAGGTACACCTGACCAACTGCACGTTACCACTTAATTTCTAATCAGCCAATCACATGGCGGCAACTCAATGCATTTAGGCATGTAGACATGGTCAAGACAATCTCCTGCAGTTCAAACCGAGCATCAGTATGGGGAAGAAATGTGATTTGAGTGCCTTTGAACGTGGCATGGTTGTTGGTGCCAGAAGGGCTGGTCTGAGTATTTCAGAAACTGCTGATCTACTGGGATTTTCACACACAACCATCTCTAGGGTTTACAGAGAATGGTCCGAAAAAGAAAAAACATCCAGTGAGCGGCAGTTCTGTGGGCGGAAATGCCTTGTTGATGCCAGAGGTCAGAGGAGAATGGGCAGACTGGTTCCAGCTGATAGAAAGGCAACAGTGACTCAAATAGCCAACCGTTACAACCAAGGTAGGCAGAAGAGCATCTCTGAGCGCACAGTACGGCCAACTCTGAGGCAGATGGGCTACAGCAGCAGCAGACCACACCGGGTGCCACTCCGCTCAGCTAAGAACAGGAAACTGAGGCTACAATTTGCACAAGCTCATCGAAATTGGACAGTAGAAGATTGGAAAAACGTTGCCTGGTCCGATGAGTCTCGATTTCTGCTGCGACATTCAGATGGTAGGGTCAGAATTTGGCGTCAACAACATGAAAGCATGGATCCATCCTGCCTTGTATCAACGGTTCAGGCTGCTGGTGGTGGTGTCATAGTGTTGGGAATATTTTCTTGCCACTCTTTGGGCCCCTTGGTACCAATTGAGCATCGTTGCAACGCCACAGCCTACCTGAGTATTGTTGCTGACCATGTCCATCCCTTTATGACCACAATGAACCCAACATCTAATGGCTACTTTCAGCAGGATAATGCGCCATGTCATAAAGCTAGAATCATCTCAGACTGGTTTCTTGAACATGACAATGAGGTCACTGTACTCCAATGGCCTCCACAGTCACCAGATCTCAATCCAATAGAGCATCTTTGGGATGTGGTGGAACGGAAGATTAGCATCATGGATGTGCAGCCGACAAATCTGCGGCAACTGTGTGATGCCATCATGTCAATATGGACCAAAATCTCTGAGGAAGCTTCCAGCACCTTGTTGTATCTATGCCACGAAGAATTGAGGCAGTTCTGAAGGCAAAAGGCCCGTTACTAGCATGGTGTACCTAATAAAGTGGCCGGTGAGTGTATATAAGACATAAAAACAATACATTTCTTCCTATCTCATCAATAAGACACTTTAATCTTCTGAAATAAACCCATCTGGTTACATTTACCTCTTCACCCCCTGCCTCCAGAACATTTTCTTGTGTCTTCCCATCTTCCTCCCAGAAAACAGACCATCTTAGAAGAATCCATCCTTGACTTAATCAAGATCAAGGCCTTGGAGTCATCCCTCCTCACGGAAAGACGTACAGGAGTCTATTCCCCAGTGTTTCTAGTCCCCAAACCCTCAGGGAAGTGAGGGCTAATAATAGACTTGAGATATCTGAACAAATAAAGGTTTTCCAATACAGTGTTGAATACACTTTTTCACATGAAAACAGGTCTTACTCTAGAGTCAGAAGAGTATTCCAGACTTGGTGGTCTTCCAGACAGAAAGACCATACTGATCCCTTTATTCCTGACATACTGGAATTTCTGCAAGAGAGATTCGATAAGGACCTCTCACCAAGTACCCTCAAAGTTCAGTTAGCCGCCATGTCAGTATTCCTACAGAGAGGACTTCTTCAGATACCTGAGGTAAATAACTTTATAAAGGCCATTTCTCGCCAATGTCCAAGAATCTCTAGACCAGTATGTCATTGGGATCTATCTTTGGTTCTGAAAGTTCTGGCTGACCAGCCTTTCGAACCCCTTTTCTGAAATTTCCCTCAAACTTCTAACTTTGAAGACAGTATTTCTTTTAAGCGCAGTTGCGTGAAACGCGTTGGTCCGTCCAGTGACATCCTATTTTAATGTATATTTATTAAAAGCTAAGTTTTAATCTCACGTCTGGAGTGCCGGAATCCACCACTTTTTTTCTTCACCTACGTTCAGTATTTCTTTTAGGTATAACATCAGCTAAAAGAATAGAACTTCAGGCTCTGTCTTCTGCTGAACCTTACACTACTTTTCTATTGGATAGAGTACTCCTATGATACCTTACCTACCTTTGCTCCAAAAGTGCCAACTTTTTCTAACCTAAATCAGCTGATCTCCATACCTATCCTATCTCTAGAGGCCATTGCAGAAGACCAGACCTTGGAAAAGCTGGACATAGTAAGATGTTCTACTACATCTAAATCTAGTTACTACATCTAAATCTAGTTAAAACGCACTGAAGAATTCAGAAGATCTGAGAATTTATTCATTTCTTTTATGGGAAGAAATAAGGGGAAGGTTTCTAAGCCTAAAATTTCTAGATTGATTACGGACTATATCAACTTGTGTTACTCACTCAGTAATATGGATCCTCCCGAATTCACCAAGCCGCATGCCACTAGCTCTGGGGCTGAAAAAGCATTAATTCCTCTGGCTCAGATCTGCCTGTCGGCATCTTGGTCTTTTCGTAAAACTTTTTTTCATATATTACAGGATCAGCTCCTTATCTTTCCCAGTGTTTTCTTCCTCTGTGATACAATCTGCTGTGCAGGTGGCCCTCCCTATGGGGGTTAGTACGTGCTAAATCCCCATCAATGTGCCGCTGTGGGACGCCAGGGAAGTTAACATTCTGTATGTTAATGTATTTTCCCTAAGTCCCATCAGCAGCACAAGCTTCCCTTCCTATGTATTTTATGGTTATTGTTCGGTCTTTATAATAAACTCATTGTTTTTTGGGTGAAGGCTACCTTTATACCCCAGGAGAGGAGGAGTCTCTTTTTATTGGTTGTAAATATTCCTTTTGTCCTGCCCAGTACACAGGGGCAATAAAACCCATTATTGTGCCACTGATGGGACTTGGGGAAAACACATTAACATACAGAATGTTAACTGTATTATTATTACTACGATCCAAATGCAGAACCTTAAATTTATCCACATTATACATCTTCTGACATTTCACTGCCCAAGCCTCCGGCTTCTCCAAATACCTCTGTAATATAATATTACCCTCCTCTGTGGTGATTACTCTACCCAGCTTAGTATCATCTGCAAATATGGAGATTCTACTCTGTAGCCCCTCTACAAGGTCATTAATAAAAAAAAAAGTATTAAAAAGAAGTAGAACACCGACACCTGTGGTAGCCCATTAGTAACTGTGACCCGACACTGCCCCCTGCTGCACCCCACTAGTAACTGTGCCCCAACACTGCCCCCCCCACTAGCAACTGGGACCCACTAAATCTCTTAAATTCCTTCTATCTCCTACAGGGGGCAGTATAACACCTTTCCTTCTATCTCCTACAGGAAATATGGCTGCCTTACTTAGTGGTTCTCAGGGATCCGGGAATGGTTGTGTCCTTGATGTTTTAATGTTGGAGTTTGTTTATTGTCGCTCAAAACAAAGTGTGAAAAATAAAACCTTTCTAAAAATGCAAGGAGAGGAGTTGTGAGGAGCGTATTTATTGTAGGTTAGGTGTGAGGGCAGCGGTGGCCATGGCTCATGGATCAGGTGTGAGGGCAGCGGTGGCCGTGGCTCATGGATCAGGTGCGTCTTCTTGCAGAGCAGCTTCCAGTTGCTTTAGCTTGCGCTGCAGTAACAGTTCGTAGTTGACATTTTCTTCTGCGCTGGTTCCTGTATATCTCCGGGTGCGGCCTGCCGCTTTCCCCTTCCTCTTGCGCTTACGTTGGGCAGAGCCTCCATCCTTAAAGACCATAATGCGCCGCAGCGACCGCTGGCTGGTAAGGATAAGTGTGCCGCCCTTCATTATTGGCTCTTCAAATATGGTCTCAAATTTTCTGCATATATGAGAAAGGAATGGTCATGTGTCCATATCCGCCATCCCCCCCACCCCCCTCCCTCCAATAATCCAAAGCCTCACCTCTTCTCTGTAGGAGTATGGTAGTTTTTATTGGTGTAGATCTCCTCCAAACTAAAGTCTTCTTTCTGTAACCTTATAAAAAATAAATCCAGTTATACAGAAGCTTTTATGAAGGAGGGGGGGGGGAAAAATCAGCTACATGACTACTCTCAGAAGACTACTGCAGTCTTCTGTCTGGCTTCATCACTGGCTAGGAGAGCCTAGCCCTTTCTTCAATGCAGGATAGATGATCCCAACCAGAACCATCTGGGATGGAGGCACTTCTCTATGGCCTTAGCGCAGGTATTGGGGTGTCCCTTGGGGCAGTTACACATCGGGTTGCTCACCATATGAGGGTAAGCTTTCCAGACTTTTAATTTATTTAATTCTTTTGGCTGCGGTTGTAGCTGGCCTTTACATGGTCACCAACCCGATGTGTAAGTGCCCAGAGTGACAGCCAATACCTGCGCTAAGTCCATAAAGAACGGCCTCCATGCCAGATCTATCCATATTGTTCGCTCCTGCTCGGAGCAGAGTACCCTGGAGCCAGCTGCGGTGGAGGAGCTATAAAATATATATCTGCACAGCTCCTCTGGGTGAGTGAAACCACTCAATCTCTATTGTTTTATTGCCCAACTTAGAGCAGAAGGCGCCCAGTCTCTTCCTACGTAACACCCCCACATAGAGAGATTAGGCACACTCTGATGACACTTTACCTGACACGTTTGGGGAGGCCCAGGGGCGTCAGATTCCCTTGCTGCCGCAACGACCTCTTTCTTATCTGTATGTTGGACACTTTATTCTGTTTGCAGCGGGAGAGATTTTCTGGAGTCTGAAAAGGTTGAGATAGGGCTGTTTGTACAGGTCAGAGGTCGCCTGATCTCCTCCATCAAATGTCCAATTTCTCACCTTGAAGTCAGAATCTGGAAGAGATTCCTTTGTTACCTGGTCCTCAGATGCACTGAGGCCCTGCTCTCTATCCTTGTCCAGGCTGGTAGGGGACCCCTCACTGAGGATGAAACTGAATGGATTGAACAAAACACAACAAAGGGGATTGAACAGACACCAACAGGTCTAAGGGGGGAACCAATGACCCCGGATGGGGAGCATGTCATGGTTAAGGGGAAAACAGACAAGGAAAGAATGTAGACAGTAAGAGGAGCCCAGCACTGGCGGACCACTGCTATTCCTGCTGTGCTAGATCCAGAGTAATGGAATCCCCCTCTGGGATACCAGTGCATTAGGACACGGCCCACCTATCCACGGCCCACCTAACCAACCCATGTCTTACCCATTTGGAGACCTCTGCACATCGTCCGGCTGGTATGGCAATTGCTTTAGGACTGACGGATGAATCTCCTTTCGAAGGCAAGACAAGGTAAAAGGCATCAATGGCAGGCTCCGACACTCTTCCACCGACCCCAGGCTGTGTCGCCGCCTCCTGCAAGTACACGGCTCAGTGCTATACTCTGTTGAATCAAGGCTGTGCCTCCACTTATGCTGCGAGTGGGGCAGTATGGGACAAGACAGTTGTCGCTGGAGGGGTGGACGGCACAATACAGATGGAGATAGGCAAGTCTGCAGCTTATTGTTAGGAGGTGTTGGTGGCAGCTGGGAGGGTGAAGGATTGTCCTCAGCACTGCCATCCCAATGCAGCAATGTGGAAGAGATATCACCAGGGCCAGAGTCTTCAGAACCTCGTCCTGGCTGCTCCTGGGACAGCCTCCTGGAAACATCTCCCAGCACAGAACCCTCCTGCTGATCTGGCTCACTAGGACAGGCCCCGTTCTCAAAGGTTTGGGACTCCCTGTGACTCTTAACTGGAGTGAGAAAGATTTCAGCAAAGCTCTCCAACTTGGAACGCACGCTGTTAAATAGCGGAACCAAACCCCATCCAGGCTCCTCCTTAGGAGCGGATAAGGGCGATGGCTTCTGAGCAGAACAGGCAGGAAATGTCTGGGAAAGGTCCTTGGCGGGGAGAGGTAGGACAGCTGGCGACTGGATGACACCTAGAGCAGGGAAGAACCAGCCAATAATGAGTTGGTGACAGAACCAGCACGGACGGCTCAGAGGAGGCTCTCCTTACCCAGATCTAGAGACACGTTCATAGAACTTGGCTTGTTGTACTGAGACCTCTTCCTGCTCCTGGACGTCCTGTAATAGAAAGGAGCGAGTCATACACATGTTCCCAAAGAGATGTGGGAGAGAGCTGCACCCCGAGACAACAACCACGCATCACCTGCCACACCCCAAGAGATACCATCCACGCATCACCTGCCGCACCCCCAGAGATACCATCCACGCATCACCTGCCGCACCCCCAGAGATACCATCCACGCATCACCTGCCGCACCCCCAGAGATACCATCCACGCATCACCTGCCGCACCCCCAGAGATACCATCCACGCATCACCTGCCGCACCCCCAGAGATACCATCCACGCATCACCTGCCACACCCCCAGAGATACCATCCACGCATCACCTGCCACACGCCAAGAGATACCATCCACGCATCACCTGCCGCACCCCAAGAGATACCATCCACGCATCACCTGCCGCACCCCCAGAGATACCATCCACGCATCACATACCGTACCCCCAGAGATACCATCCACGCATCACCTGCCACACCCCCAGAGATCCCATCCACGCATCACCTGCCACACCCCCAGAGATACCATCCACGCATCACCTGCCACACCCCAAGAGATACCATCCACGCATCACCTGCCACACCCCCAGAGATACCATCCACGCATCACCTGCCACACCTCAAGAGATACCATCCACGCATCACCTGCCACACCCCAAGAGATACCATCCACGCATCACCTGCCACACCCCCAGAGATACCATCCACGCATCACCTGCCACACCCCAAGAGATACCATCCACGCATCACCTGCCACACCCCAAGAGATACCATCCACGCATCACCTGCCACACCCCCAGAGATACCATCCACGCATCACCTGCCACACCCCAAGAGATACCATCCACGCATCACCTGCCACACCCCAAGAGATACCATCCACGCATCACCTGCCACCACCCCCAGAGATACCATCCACGCATCACCTGCCACACCCCCAGAGATACCATCCACGCATCACCTGCCACACCCCAAGAGATACCATCCACGCATCACCTGCCACACCCCAAGAGATACCATCCACGCATCACCTGCCACACCTCAAAAGATACCATCGGGCCGGAGCCTCTAGGAGACTATTATACATGGTGCATGCATCACACCCCACACTCCTACAAACCCTCCCAGGACGCTCCCAACCTTTACACAACCTGTGCTGTTCTAGCTGTTAAATACAATCAAATCTCTTCACGTATGGACATCCTATTGTTGTGCCCATGTTTTCCAGGACTCCCTAAGGCAGCATCCACCTTCTCCAGCCGCCAGGAGTAATATGCCGAGCGTTGGGGTTTGCTTAACACCGACAACTACACCTGCTAGGACAGGAACCTACCAGCATCTCATTCACGGACATGAAAGGGTTTATTCCTCGAGTCACATGACAGACGCCTCAGCCATACACAAACAGCACACAAAACCAAACAGCTGTTAAATACAATAAGTCTCCCTCTCTCCAACATGAAAGAAAGAAAAAGTGTCCATACCGCTCACATGGGGGCGTCTGCACCTGAAGCTCCACCTGCAAAACGGAAAAGGATCAGGCACAAGCGGCTCCCGAAATTATCCTTAACGAGGCTCAGCCCTCCAAGCTGCACCAATGCAGAAACCAAGGGGGATCCACAATTCTGTCCAATCACCCGAGTCCAGGAGAGGAGATCCTGTCCCTGCCCCATCCCAACTACAACTCTCACCTCCCACTATCCCAGAATATAAATGGGCAGGGTCCCGGAACACACCTCATTGGCAATGTCCCGCAGCTCCACAGAGAGGATCCGCCTGCTCTCCCTCTCCATAGGTGAGGCCCGATGCAAGGTGGTGAGGAGGCCTCTGGGAGATTCCTGGTGCAGGGTGGTGAGGAGGCCTGTGGCTGAGCTGTGATCATGCCAGGCTGCTTTGAGAGGCGGAGGAGGGGTCCTCAGGGAATCGTTCAGTGATGGACTGTAATAAAAAAAATAAAAAGTTATAGGTGATATAGTGGCTATAGGAATACCCCCCTCCCATACACTAATACTACAGAGATAGGGTATAGGAATACCCTCCCCCCATACACTAATACTACAGAGATAGCTGTACTATAGGAATACCCCCCCATACACTAATACTACAGAGATAGCTGTACTATAGGAATACCCTCCCCCATACACTAATACTACAGAGATAGCTGTACTATAGGAATACCCTCCCCCATACACTAATACTACAGAGATAGCTGTACTATAGGAATACCCCCCCCATACACTAATACTACAGAGATAGCTGTACTATAGGAATACCCCCCCCCCAGGACACTAATACTACAGAGATAGCTGTACTATAGGAATACCCTCCCCCCATACACTAATACTACAGAGATAGCTGTACTATAGGAATACCCTCCCCCCATACACTAATACTACAGAGATAGCTGTACTATAGGAATACCCTCCCCCCCCATACACTACTACTACAGAGATAGCTGTACTATAGGAATACCCTCCCCCATACACTAATACTACAGAGATAGCTGTACTATAGGAATACCCTCCATATACACTAATACTACAGAGATAGCTGTACTATAGGAATACCCTCCCCCCCCCCCCCCATACACTAATACTACAGAGATAGCTGTACTATAGGAATACCCTCCCCCTCCCCCCCATACACTAATACTACAGAGATAGCTGTACTATAGGAATACCCTCCCCCATACACTAATACTACAGAGATAGCTGTACTATAGGAAATACCTCCCCCATACACTAATACTACAGAGATAGCTGTACTATAGGAATACCCCCCCCATACACTAATACTACAGAGATAGCTGTACTATTAGGAATACCCCCCCCCCATACACTAATACTACAGAGATAGCTGTACTATAGGAATACCCTCCCCCCAGACACTAATACTACAGAGATGGCTGTACTATAGGAATACCCTCCCCCCCCATACACTACTACTACAGAGATAGCTGTACTATAGGAATACCCTCCCCCATACACTAATACTACAGAGATAGCTGTACTATAGGAATACCCTCCCCCCCCCCATACACTAATACTACAAGAGATAGCTGTACTATAGGAATACCCTCCCCCCCATACCTAATACTCAGAGATAGCTGTACTATAGGAATACCCCCCCCCATACACTAATACTACAGAGATAGCTGTACTATAGGATACCCTCCCCCCCATACACTAATACTACAGAGATAGCTGTACTATAGGAAGACCATCCCCCCATACACTAATACTACAGAGATAGCTGTACTTAGGAATACCCCCCCCCCCATACACTAATACTACAGAGATAGCTGTACTATAGGAATACCCACCCCATACACTAATACTACAGAGATAGCTGTACTATAGGAATAGCCCTCCCCCCCATACACTAATACTACAGAGATAGCTGTACTATAGGAATACCCCTCCCTCCCATACACTAATACTACAGAGATAGCTGTACTATAGGAATACCCCCCCCCCCCATACACTAATACTACAGAGATAGCTGTACTATAGGAATACCCCCCCCCCATACACTAATACTACCAGAGATAGCTGTACTATAGGAATACCCCCCCCATACACTAATACTACAGAGATAGCTGTACTATAGGAATACCCTCCCCCATACACTAATACTACAGAGATAGCTGTACTATAGGAATACCCTCCCCCATACACTAATACTACAGAGATAGCTGTACTATAGGAATACCCTCCCCCATACACTAATACTACAGAGATAGCTGTACTATAGGAATACCCTCCCCCCATACACTAATACTACAGAGATAGCTGTACTATAGGAATACCCTCCCCCATACACTAATACTACAGAGATAGCTGTACTATAGGAATAACCCTCCCCCATACACTAATACTACAGAGATAGCTGTACTATAGGAATACCCTCCCCCCCATACACTATACTACAGAGATAGCTGTACTATAGAATACCCTCCCCCATACACTAATACTACAGAGATAGCTGTACTATAGGAATCCCCCCCCCATACACTAATACTACAGAGATAGCTGTACTATAGGAATACCCCCCCCCCCATACACTAATACTACAGAGATAGCTGTACTATAGGAATACCCCCCCCCCCCATAACACTAATACTACAGAGATAGCTGTACTATAGGACATACCCCCCCCATACACTAATACTACAGAGATAGCTGTACTATAGAATACCCTCCCCCATACACTAATACTACAGAGATAGCTGTACTATAGGAATACCCTTCCCCCATACCACTAATACTACAGAGATAGCTTTACTATAGGAATACCCTCCCCCATACACTAATACTACAGAGATAGCTGTACTATAGGAATACCCTCCCCCCATACACTAATACTACAGAGATAGCTGTACTATAGGAATACCCTCCCCCATACACTAATACTACAGAGATAGCTGTACTATAGGAATACCCTCCCCCATACACTAATACTACAGAGATAGCTGTACTATAGGAATACCCTCCCCCCCATACATCACTAATACTACCGAGTAGCTGTACTATAGGATACCCCTCCCCCATACACTAATACTACAGAGATAGCTGTACTATAGGAATCCCCTCCCCCCCCCATACACTAATACTACAGAGATAGCTGTACTATAGGAATACCCCCCCCATACACTAATACTACAGAGATAGCTGTACTATAGGAATAACCCTCCCCCCCCCCATACACTAATACTACAGAGATAGCTGTACTATAGGAATACCCTCCCCTCCCCCCATACACTAATACTAACAGAGATAGCTGTACTATAGGAATACCCTCCCCCATACACTAATACTACAGAGATAGCTGTACTATAGGAATACCCTCCCCCCATACACTAATACTACAGAGATAGCTGTACTATAGGAAATACCCCCCCCATACACTAATACTACAGAGATAGCTGTACTATAGGAATACCCTCCCCCCCATACACTAATACTACAGAGATAGCTGTACTAAGGAATACCTCCCCCCATACACTAATACTACAGAGATAGCTGTACTATAGGAAATACCTCCCCTCCCCCCCATACACTAATACTACAGAGATAGCTGTACTATAGGAATACCCTCCCCCCATACACTAATACTACAGAGATAGCTGTACTATAGGAATACCTCTACCATAACATACTAGTACTACAGAGATAGCTGTACTATATAGGAATACCCTTCCCCCTCCCCATACACTAATACTACAGAGATAGCCGTGTACTATAGGTAGATACACCCTCCCCCCATACCTAATACTACAGAGAAGCTTGTACTAATAGGAATACCCCTCCCCCATACACTAATACTACAGAGATAGCTTACTATAGGAATACCCCTCCCCATACACTAATACTCGAGATAAGCGTTACTATAGGAATACCCTCCCCCCCATACCACTAATACTACAGAGATAGCTGTATGTACGATAGGAATACCCCTCCCCATACACTAATACTACAGAGATAGCTGTACTATAGGAAGACCCTCCCCCCATACACTAATACTACATGAGATAGCTGTACTATAGGAATACCGTCTCCCCCATACACTAATACTACAGAGATAGCTGTACTAGTAGGAATACCCTCTCACCCGATACTGACGAAATAACTATACTAAGAGATAGCTGTACTATAGGAATCCCCCCCCCCATACACTAATACTACAGAGATAGCTGTACTATAGGAATACCCTCCCATACACTAATAACTACAGAGATAGCTGTACTATAGGAATACCCCTCCCCCCCATACACTAAACTACAGAGATAGCTGTACTATAGGAATACCCCCCCCATACACTAATACTACAGAGATAAGCTGTACTATAGGAATACCTACCCCATACACTATACTACAGAGATAGCTGTACTATAGGAATACCCTCCCCCATACACTAATACTACAGAGATAGCTTGTACTATAGGAATACCCTCCCCCCATACACTAATACTAACAGAGATAGCTTACTATAGGAATACCCCCCCATACACTAATACTACAGAGATAGCTGTACTATAGGAATACCCTCCCCCCATACACTAATACTACAGAGATAACTGTACTATAGGAATACCCCCCATACACTAATACTACAGAGATAGCTGTACTATAGGAATACCCTCCCATACACTAATACTACAGAGATAGCTGTACTATAGGAATACCCCCCCATACACTAATACTACAGAGATAGCTGTACTATAGGAATACCCTCCCCCCATACACTAATACTACAGAGATAGCTGTACTATAGGAATACCCCCCATACACTAATACTACAGAGATAGCTGTACTATAGGAATACCCTCCCCTCCCCCCCATACACTAATACTACAGAGATAGCTGTACTATAGGAATACCCTCCCCCCCCCCCCATACACTAATACTACAGAGATAGCTGTACTATAGGAATACCCCCCATACACTAATACTACAGAGATAGCTGTACTATAGGAATACCCTCCCCATACACTAATACTACAGAGATAGCTGTACTATAGGAATACCCCCCCCCCATACACTAATACTACAGAGATAGCTGTACTATAGGAATACCCTCCCCCCATACACTAATACTACAGAGATAGCTGTACTATAGGAATACCCTCCCATACACTAATACTACAGAGATAGCTGTACTATAGGAATACCCCCCATACACTAATACTACAGAGATAGCTGTACTATAGGAATACCCTCCCCTCCCCCCCCATACACTAATACTACAGAGATAGCTGTACTATAGGAATACCCTCCCCCCCCCCCCATACACTAATACTACAGAGATAGCTGTACTATAGGAGCCCATACACTAATACTACAGAGATAGCTGTACTATAGGAATACCCTCCCCCATACACTAATACTACAGAGATAGCTGTACTATAGGAATACCCCCCCCATACACTAATACTACAGAGATAGCTGTACTATAGGAATACCCTCCCCCCATACACTAATACTACAGAGATAGCTGTACTATAGGAATACCCCCCCCCCCCATACACTAATACTACAGAGATAGCTGTACTATAGGAATACCCTCCCCCCCCATACACTAATACTACAGAGATAGCTGTACTATAGGAATACCCTCCCCCCCATACACTAATACTACAGAGATAGCTGTACTATAGGAATACCCTCCCCCATACACTAATACTACAGAGATAGCTGTACTATAGGAATACCCTCCCCCATACACTAATACTACAGAGATAGCTGTACTATAGGAATACCCTCCCCCATACACTAATACTACAGAGATAGCTGTACTATAGGAATACCCTCCCCCATACACTAATACTACAGAGATAGCTGTACTATAGGAATACCCTCCCCCATACACTAATACTACAGAGATAGCTGTACTATAGGAATACCTCCCCTCCCCCCCATACACTAATACTACAGAGATAGCTGTACTATAGGAATACCCTCCCCCCATACACTAATACTACAGAGATAGCTGTACTATAGGAATACCCCCCATACACTAATACTACAGAGATAGCTGTACTATAGGAATACCTCCCATACACTAATACTACAGAGATAGCTGTACAATAGGAATACCCCTCCCCGCCATACACTAATACTACAGAGATAGCTGTACTATAGGAATACCCTCCCCCCCATACACTAATACTACAGAGATAGCTGTACTATAGGAATACCCTCCCCCCATACACTAATACTACAGAGATAGCTGTACTATAGGAATACCCTCCCCCCCCCATACACTAATACTACAGAGATAGCTGTACTATAGGAATACACCCCCCCCATACACTAATACTACAGAGATAGCTGTACTATAGGAATACCCTCCCCATACACTAATACTACAGAGATAGCTGTACTATAGGAATACACCCCCCCCCCATACACTAATACTACAGAGATAGCTGTACTATAGGAATACCCTCCCCCCATACACTAATACTACAGAGATAGCTGTACTATAGGAATACCCCCCCATACACTAATACTACAGAGATAGCTGTACTATAGGAATACCCCCCCATACACTAATACTACAGAGATAGCTGTACTATAGGAATACCCCCCCTCCCCCCCATACACTAATACTACAGAGATAGCTGTACTATAGGAATACCCTCCCCCCCCATACACTAATACTACAGAGATAGCTGTACTATAGGAATACCCTCCCATACACTAATACTACAGAGATAGCTGTACTATAGGAATACCCTCCCCCCCCATACACTAATACTACAGAGATAGCTGTACTATAGGAATACCCCCCCCATACACTAATACTACAGAGATAGCTGTACTATAGGAATACCCTCCCCCCATACACTAATACTACAGAGATAGCTGTACAATAGGAATACCCCCCCCCCATACACTAATACTACAGAGATAGCTGTACTATAGGAATACCCTCCCCATACACTAATACTACAGAGATAGCTGTACTATAGGAATACCCTCCCCCCCATACACTAATACTACAGAGATAGCTGTACTATAGGAATACCCTCCCCCCCATACACTAATACTACAGAGATAGCTGTACTATAGGAATACCCTCCCCCATACACTAATACTACAGAGATAGCTGTACTATAGGAATACCCTCCCCCCATACACTAATACTACAGAGATAGCTGTACTATAGGAATACCCCCCCATACACTAATACTACAGAGATAGCTGTACTATAGGAATACCCCCCCATACACTAATACTACAGAGATAGCTGTACTATAGGAATACCCTCCCCCCATACACTAATACTACAGAGATAGCTGTACTATAGGAATACCCCCCCCCCCCATACACTAATACTACAGAGATAGCTGTACTATAGGAATACCTCCCCCCATACACTAATACTACAGAGATAGCTGTACTATAGGAATACCTCCCCCCATACACTAATACTACAGAGATAGCTGTACTATAGGAATACCCTCCCCCCCCCCATACACTAATACTACAGAGATAGCTGTACTATAGGAATACCCTCCCCCCATACACTAATACTACAGAGATAGCTGTACTATAGGAATACCCTCCCCATACACTAATACTACAGAGATAGCTGTACTATAGGAATACCCTCCCCCATACACTAATACTACAGAGATAGCTGTACTATAGGAATACCCTCCCCCATACACTAATACTACAGAGATAGCTGTACTATAGGAATACCCTCCCCCCATACACTAATACTACAGAGATAGCTGTACTATAGGAATACCCCTCCCCCATACACTAATACTACAGAGATAGCTGTACTATAGGAATACCCTCCCCTCCCCCCCCCATACACTAATACTACAGAGATAGCTGTACTATAGGAATACCCCCCCATACACTAATACTACAGAGATAGCTGTACTATAGGAATACCCTCCCCCCCATACACTAATACTACAGAGATAGCTGTACTATAGGAATACCCCCCTCCCATACACTAATACTACAGAGATAGCTGTACTATAGGAATACCCCCCCATACACTAATACTACAGAGATAGCTGTACTATAGGAATACCCTCCCCCCATACACTAATACTACAGAGATAGCTGTACTATAGGAATACCCTCCCCCCATACACTAATACTACAGAGATAGCTGTACTATAGGAATACCCCCCCATACACTAATACTACAGAGATAGCTGTACTATAGGATAACACTCCATACACTAATACTACAGAGATAGCTGTACTATAGGAAAATACCCTCCCCCCATACACTAATACTACAGAGATAGCTGTACTATAGGAATACCCCCCCCATACACTAATACTACAGAGATAGCTGTACTATAGGAAATACCCCCCCCCCATACACTAATACTACAGAGATAGCTGTACTATAGGAAATACCTCCCCATACACTAATACTACAGAGATAGCTGTACTATAGGAATACCCTCCCCATACACTAATACTACAGAGATAGCTGTACTATAGGAATACACTCCCCCCCCCTACACTAATACTACAGAGATAGCTGTACTATAGGAATACCCTCCCCCCCATACACTAATACTACAGAGATAGCTGTACTATAGGAATACCCTCCCCCCCATACACTAATACTACAGAGATAGCTGTACTATAGGAATACCCTCCCCCCCCATACACTAATTACTACAGAGATAGCTGTACTATAGGAATACCCCCCCCCCATACACTAATACTACAGAGATAGCTGTACTATAGGACTACCCCCCCCATACACTAATACTACAGAGATAGCTGTACTATAGGGAATACCCTCCCCCATACACTAATACTACAGAGATAGCTGTACTATAGGAATACCCTCCCCCATACACTAATACTACAGAGATAGCTGTACTATAGGAATACCCTCCCCCCATACACTAATACTACAGAGATAGCTGTACTATAGGAATACCCCCCCCCATACACTAATACTACAGAGATAGCTGTACTATAGGAATACCCTCCCCCATACACTAATACTACAGAGATAGCTGTACTATAGGAATACCCTCCCCCATACACTAATACTACAGAGATAGCTGTACTATAGGAATACCCCCCCATACACTAATACTACAGAGATAGCTGTACTATAGGAATACCCTCCCCCCCATACACTAATACTACAGAGATAGCTGTACTATAGGAATACCTCCCATACACTAATACTACAGAGATAGCTGTACTATAGGAATACCCTCCCCCCATACACTAATACTACAGAGATAGCTGTACTATAGGAATACCCTCCCCCCCCATACACTAATACTACAGAGATAGCTGTACTATAGGAATACCCTCCCCATACACTAATACTACAGAGATAGCTTGACTATAGGAATACCCTCCCCCCCCATACACTAATACTACAGAGATGCCTGTACTATAGGAATACCCTCACCCCCCCATACTACTAATACTACAGGAGAGAGATAGCTGTACTATAGGGACTACCGCCCCCCATACACTAATACTACAGAGATAGCTGTACTATAGGAATACCCCTCCCACCATATCACTAATACTACAGAAGTAGCTGCTACCTATAGGAATACCCTTCCCCCCCCCCCCATATACCTAATACTACAGAGATAGCTGTACTATAGGAAGACCCTCCCCCCACATACCCACTAAATACTACCAGACGATAGCTGTATATAGGAATACCCCCCTCCCCATACACTAATCTACAGAAGGATAGCTGTACTATAGGAATCCCTCCCCCCCCATACACTAATACTACAGAGATAGCTGTACTATAGGAAATAACCCTCCCCCCCATACCACTATACTACAGTAGATAGCTGTACTATAGGAATACACCCCCATCCCCCATACACCTAATACTACAGAGATAGCTGTACTATAGGAATACCCCCCCCCCATACACTAATACTACAGAGATAGCTGTACTATAGGAATACCCTCCCCCATACACTAATACTACAGAGATAGCTGTACTATAGGAATACCCCCCCATACACTAATACTACAGAGATAGCTGTACTATAGGAATACCCTCCTCCCATACACTAATACTACAGAGATAGCTGTACTATAGGAATACCCTCCATACACTAATACTACAGAGATAGCTGTACTATAGGAATACCCTCCCCCCCATACACTAATACTACAGAGATAGCTGTACTATAGGAATACCCCCCATACACTAATACTACAGAGATAGCTGTACTATAGGAATACCCTCCCCCCCCCCCCCCATACACTAATACTACAGAGATAGCTGTACTATAGGAATACCCCCCCATACACTAATACTACAGAGATAGCTGTACTATAGGAATACCCCCCCATACACTAATACTACAGAGATAGCTGTACTATAGGAATACCCCTCCCCCATACACTAATACTACAGAGATAGCTGTACTATAGGAATACCCCCCCCCCATACACTAATACTACAGAGATAGCTGTACTATAGGAATACCCTCCCCCATACACTAATACTACAGAGATAGCTGTACTATAGGAATACCCTCCCCCCCATACACTAATACTACAGAGATAGCTGTACTATAGGAATACCCTCCCCCCCCCCATACACTAATACTACAGAGATAGCTGTACTATAGGAATACCCCCCCATACACTAATACTACAGAGATAGCTGTACTATAGGAATACCCCCCCATACACTAATACTACAGAGATAGCTGTACTATAGGAATACCCTCCCCAATACACTAATACTACAGAGATAGCTGTACTATAGGAATACCCCCCATACACTAATACTACAGAGATAGCTGTACTATAGGAATACCCTCCCATACACTAATACTACAGAGATAGCTGTACTATAGGAATACCCTCCCCCCCATACACTAATACTACAGAGATAGCTGTACTATAGGAATACCCTCCCCCCATACACTAATACTACAGAGATAGCTGTACTATAGGAATACCCTCCCCCCCCCCCATACACTAATACTACAGAGATAGCTGTACTATAGGAATACCCCTCCCCCATACACTAATACTACAGAGATAGCTGTACTATAGGAATACCCTCCCCCCCATACACTAATACTACAGAGATAGCTGTACTATAGGAATACCACGTGATAGCAGCGGCTGCCACTCGTGAGGACACCGGGGACCGGCCACACATTACCGGGCGGAGCTCTCGGACTCTCGGTCACTGCCGGTTGCAGCCGGTATGGGCGGAGTCGCTGTGACTGACAGCTTAGTTTATCAGCAGTGCAGACCAGCCGCCGCACACACTCACCGGTATACGTGGTGCCGCTTTCTACGGTGATAACGTGGATTCTTTTCTTGTGACGTCATCGTATATGCCGCGCTACCGGTATCCGGGACCGCAGCATCCACATAAGGCACTTCCGGTAATGACTCCGCCTGTTCCGGTGAGTGCAGCCAGCCACCTTATCCTTCTAAACCACGTGACTGAAACAACAAATCAGAAGCTGCGATATTTTCAACACGTTGCTTTCTGCGCTTTAACCCTTGTCGACCAATGAGATGCAACCGTGTGGTCATGTGATTCCAGAGGCCAATCACTGCCCTACGTACCCCACAAGTCGTTACAGAGACGAGGTGAGAAACGAGTGACCAGAATATCACATGACTGAACCCTGGAGTTTGCATCAGCTTTTCCCGCCCAACACCTGATCCCCTCACGTCTCCTCCCTCACACCTGATCTCCTCACGTCTCCTCCCTCACACCTGATCCCCTCACGTCTCCTCCCTGACACCTGACCTCCTCACGTCTCCCCCTCACACCTGATCCCCTCACGTCTCCTCCCTGACACCTGACCTCCTCACGTCTCCCCCTCACACCTGACCTCCTCACGTCTCCCCCTCACACCTGATCCCCTCACGTCTCCTCCCTGACACCTGACCTCCTCACGTCTCCCCCTCACACCTGATCCCCTCACGTCTCCTCCCTGACACCTGATCTCCTCACGTCTCCCCCTCACACCTGACCCCCTCACGTCTCCCCCTCACACCTGATCTCCTCACGTCTCCCCCTCACACCTGATCCCCTCACGTCTCCTCCTCACACCTGATCCCCTCACGTCTCCCCCTCACACCTGATCCCCTCACGTCTCCCCCTCACACCTGATCTCCTCACGTCTCCTCCCTGACACCTGACCTCCTCACGTCTCCTCCCTCACACCTGACCTCCTCACGTCTCCCCCTCACACCTGATCTCCTCACGTCTCCTCCCTCACACCTGATCTCCTCACGTCTCCTCCCTCACACCTGACCTCCTCACGTCTCCCCCTCACACCTGATCTCCTCACGTCTCCTCCCTCACACCTGATCCCCTCACGTCTCCCCCTCACACCTGATCCCCTCACGTCTCCTCCTCACACCTGATCCCCTCACGTCTCCCCCTCACACCTGATCCCCTCACGTCTCCTCCCTCACACCTGATCCCCTCACGTCTCCTCCCTCACACCTGATCCCCTCACGTCTCCCCCTCACACCTGATCCCCTCACGTCTCCTCCCTCACACCTGACCTCCTCACGTCTCCCCCTCACACCTGACCTCCTCACGTCTCCCCCTCACACCTGATCCCCTCACGTCTCCCCCTCACACCTGATCCCCTCACGTCTCCCCCTCACACCTGATCCCCTCACGTCTCCCCCTCACACCTGATCTCCTCACGTCTCCTCCCTGACACCTGACCTCCTCCCTGACACCTGACCTCCTCACGTCTCCCCCTCACACCTGACCTCCTCACGTCTCCTCCCTGACACCTGATCTCCTCACGTCTCCCCCTCACACCTGACCTCCTCACGTCTCCCCCTCACACCTGATCCCCTCACGTCTCCCCCTCACACCTGATCCCCTCACGTCTCCCCCTCACACCTGATCCCCTCACGTCTCCCCCTCACACCTGATCTCCTCACGTCTCCTCCCTGACACCTGACCTCCTCACGTCTCCTCCCTGACACCTGACCTCCTCACGTCTCCCCCTCACACCTGACCTCCTCACGTCTCCTCCCTGACACCTGATCTCCTCACGTCTCCCCCTCACACCTGATCCCCTCACGTCTCCCCCTCACACCTGATCCCCTCACGTCTCCCCCTCACACCTGATCCCCTCACGTCTGCTCCCTCACACCTGATCCCCTCACGTCTCCTCCCTCACACCTGACCCCCTCACGTCTCCCCCTCACACCTGACCTCCTCACATCTCCTCCCTGACACCTGATCTCCTCACGTCTCCCCCTCACACCTGATCTCCTCACGTCTCCTCCGTGACACCTGACCTCCTCACGTCTCCCCCTCACACCTGATCCCCTCACGTCTCCCCCTCACACCTGATCCCCTCACGTCTCCCCCTCACACCTGATCCCCTCACGTCTCCCCTTCACACCTGATCCCCTCACGTCTCCCCCTCACACCTGACCTCCTCACGTCTCCCCCTCACACCTGATCTCCTCACGTCTCCTCCCTCACACCTGACCTCCTCACGTCTCCCCCTCACACCTGACCTCCTCACGTCTCCCCCTCACACCTGACCTCCTCACGTCTCCTCCCTCACACCTGACCTCCTCACGTCTCCCCCTCACACCTGACCTCCTCACGTCTCCTCCCTGACACCTGACCTCCTCACGTCTCCTCCCTGACACCTGATCTCCTCACGTCTCCCCCTCACACCTGATCTCCTCACGTCTCCCCCTCACACCTGACCTCCTCACGTCTCCTCCGTGACACCTGATCCCCTCACGTCTCCCCCTCACACCTGATCCCCTCACGTCTCCTCCTCACACCTGATCCCCTCACGTCTCCCCCTCACACCTGATCTCCTCACGTCTCCTCCCTGACACCTGACCTCCTCACGTCTCCTCCCTGACACCTGACCTCCTCACGTCTCCCCCTCACACCTGATCCCCTCACGTCTCCCCCTCACACCTGACCTCCTCACGTCTCCTCCCTGACACCTGATCTCCTCACGTCTCCCCCTCACACCTGATCCCCTCACGTCTCCCCCTCACACCTGATCCCCTCACGTCTCCCCCTCACACCTGATCCCCTCACGTCTCCTCCCTCACACCTGATCCCCTCACGTCTCCTCCCTCACACCTGACCCCCTCACGTCTCCCCCTCACACCTGACCTCCTCACGTCTCCTCCCTGACACCTGATCTCCTCACGTCTCCCCCTCACACCTGATCTCCTCACGTCTCCTCCGTGACACCTGACCTCCTCACGTCTCCCCCTCACACCTGATCCCCTCACGTCTCCCCCTCACACCTGATCCCCTCACGTCTCCCCCTCACACCTGATCCCCTCACGTCTCCCCTTCACACCTGATCCCCTCACGTCTCCCCCTCACACCTGACCTCCTCACGTCTCCCCCTCACACCTGATCTCCTCACGTCTCCTCCCTCACACCTGACCTTCTCACGTCTCCCCCTCACACCTGACCCCCTCACGTCTCCCCCTCACACCTGATCCCCTCACGTCTCCCCCTCACACCTGACCTCCTCACGTCTCCCCCTCACACCTGACCTCCTCACGTCTCCTCCCTCACACCTGACCTCCTCACGTCTCCCCCTCACACCTGACCTCCTCACGTCTCCTCCCTCACACCTGACCTCCTCACGTCTCCCCCTCACACCTGACCTCCTCACGTCTCCCCCTCACACCTGACCTTCTCACGTCTCCCCCTCACACCTGATCTCCTCACGTCTCCCCCTCACACCTGACCACCTCACGTCTCCCCCTCACACCTGATCCCCTCACGTCTCCCCCTCACACCTGACCTCCTCACGTCTCCCCCTCACACCTGATCCCCTCACGTCTCCTCCCTGACACCTGACCCCCTCACGTCTCCACCTCACACCTGACCTCCTCACCTCTCCCCCTCACACCTGACCTCCTCACGTCTCCCCCTCACACCTGACCTCCTCACGTCTCCCCCTCACACCTGATCCCCTCACGTCTCCACCTCACACCTGATCCCCTCACGTCTCCCCCTCACACCTGATCCCCTCACGTCTCCCCCTCACACCTGATCCCCTCACGTCTCCCCCTCACACCTGACCTCCTCACGTCTCCCCCTCACACCTGATCCCCTCACGTCTCCCCCCTCACACCTGATCCCCTCACGTCTCCTCCCTCACACCTGATCCCCTCACGTCTCCCCCTCACACCTGATCCCCTCACGTCTCCCCCCTCACACCTGATCCCCTCACGTCTCCCCCTCACACCTGATCCCCTCACGTCTCCTCCTCACACCTGATCCCCTCACGTCTCCCCCTCACACCTGATCCCCTCACGTCTCCCCCTCACACCTGATCCCCTCACGTCTATTGCCTGACACCTGATCTCCTCACGTCTCCCCCTCACACCTGACCCCCTCACGTCTCCCTTTCACACCTGACCCACTCACGTCTCCCCCTCACACCTGATCCCCCTCACGTCTCCCCCCCCAACACCTCATGCACTCACGTGTCTCCCCCCCCCCCCCCTCCGACATCCTTATGCTGCTTTATCCCGGCCCAGTGATGATTATTGTACATCTGGGAGTGGTCACCCTAGTCCCTGTCGTAGTGGTGGGGTCACAAACTTTTCCGTTTCTGTTTTTGCAGGCTGTGATGTCCTCAGATGTGTCTCTTGTGTGCACGGAGCGTTATGGATCAGGCAGCGTTCTCAAGTACAGGAAGTGTGATGATGGAACGGTGCGCTATGATAGGCCCCACCCCTCCAGCTCGTACCGCCATCTGAGGGATTGCTTTATGGTCAGTCACATGTTGCAGCATTACCTTATGGGTGTGTGTGGGGGGGTACATTCACAACTGTTCTTCCTCTGCTGCTCCCTTCAGCTTCATGTGTACTGCACAGCCGCTGGGACCCCTCCTGCCCTGACTGCTCCTTCTACAGGATGAGAGGACACAGGGCCCATGCAGGATCTGGAATATGGATATAGTAGTGAAGCAGTGCAGTCCTCCACAGGCGATGATCCTCATGTATTCACACAGGGCAGTGCTGCTACTTATATACATACACAGGACTGTGCCGCTCCTTATATACATACACAGGACTGTGCCGCTCCTTATATACATACACAGGACAGTGCAGCTCCTTATATATATACACAGGACGGTGCTCCTCATATACACACACAGGACAGTGCCGCTCCTCATATACACACACAGGACAGTGCCGCTCCTCATATACATACACAGGACAGTGCCGCTCCTCATATACATACACAGGACAGTGCAGCTCCTCATATACATACACAGGACTGTGCTCCTCATATACATCCACAGGACGGTGCCGCTCCTCATATACATCCACAGGACAGTGCTCCTCATATACATACACAGGACAGTGCTGCTCCTTATATACACACAGGACGGTGCTCCTCATATACATCCACAGGACAGTGCTCCTCATATACATACACAGGACAGTGCAGCTCCTCATATACATACACAGGACAGTGCTGCTCCTCATATACATCCACAGGACAGTGCTCCTCATATACATCCACAGGACAGTGCTCCTCATATACATACACAGGACAGTGCAGCTCCTCATATACATACACAGGACGGTGCTCCTCATATACATACACAGGACAGTGCAGCTCCTCATATACATACACAGGACGGTGCTACTCATATACATACACAGGACAGTGCTGCTCCTTATATACACACAGGACGGTGCTCCTCATATACATACACAGGACAGTGCTGCTCCTCATACTTATACACAGGGCAGTGCCGCTCCTCATATACATACACAGGACAGTGCCGCTCCTCATATACATATACAGGACAGTGCAGCTCCTCATATACATGCACAGGACGGTGCTCCTCATATACATACACAGGATGGTGCTGCTCCTCATATACATACACAGGATGGTGCTGCTCCTCATATACATACACAGGACAGTGCAGCTCCTCATATACTTACACAGGACGGTGCTCCTCATATACATACACAGGACAGTGCTGCTCCTCATACTTATACACAGGACAGTGCCGCTCCTCATATACATACACAGGACAGTGCCGCTCCTCATATACATACACAGGACAGTGCCGCTCCTCATATACATACACAGGACGGTGACACTCCTCATATACATACACAGGACGGTGCTGCTCCTCATATACATACACAGGACGTACTGCTCCTCATATACGCACACAGGACAGTGCTGCTCCTTATATACATACACATGTGGGTGCAAATGGCATTTTCTCTATTACTTAACCAGTAAATAAATAAAACAGAGACAAAAATTATTTTAAATTTGTGGAGTCTTACGGCCACGGGTCTTTATTCTCAGTTTACCTATTCATACACATAAATAAATGTAACTAAATAATTTAATCATTAAATAACCATAGAAATCCTTATATAATATCCATGAACACCTAAAATAAATAGATCCATTAACCTATAACTTATCCATATAATATCACAATATGACTGTCCGCCCCTATCAAACATGTCGGGACGACCCACCCATACAAACAAATGTCCACAAAGTGACAAGACTGACGAACAAGGGCCCGTGACAAGCAAAAGAGGGAAAGGGGGGAGGGGATTTCTTCTGTATCTTGAAGAAACTGTCAATAACGGTTGTTCGCATCAAATTTTTATAAACCGGTTTGCCGACGTCATCCAAGGTTTCTGGCCAATCATGATGATACTTACCGTTTTTTACCCAGATACTGCCAACGAATTTCTTACCTGTAAGAAATACCTGTCTAGGTAGTAACCATTATGATGCGTAGGGAGTGTGAAAAGGATCTGGACCATACCACTTTAGAATATTAACTATTTATAGAGTGCCAATGCACCCACATATATACTCTTCACCAATTTGCTCCGAGTATATTTTATGTGGGTGCAAATGGCATTTTCTCTATTACTTAACCAGTAAATAAATAAAACAGAAACCATAGAAATCCTTATATAATATCCATGAACACCTAAAATAAATAGATCCATTAACCTATAACTTATCCATATAATATCACAATATGACTGTCCGCCCCTATCAAACATGTCGGGACGACCCACCCACAAATGCCGTCGCAGCCAGGCATGAGCCCAGACGAGCCGCGGCCAGCTCCACAATATTTTGAAGGCCCACATTAAAAAGATCCAGACCTATATCCGATAAATGAACGCCATCATCACGATATAGGCCCGGTAAAAAACCCTCTAGATCAATATGGCGGTACGAAATACCGCCGAAGGATCTCATAAAGTTGGCCATGCCTCTATTCAGGCGACGCCTAAAAGTGTTGAGATAGACATAATCCGAAAAGGACCATACTAATCTGGGCACTATCTCTGAAAAACAGAGAACAGAGGCAGGATATAAAACGGCCAACACCCTAAACGTCATCTTAAACTCACTGAACAAAAAATCAGATCGCATACGACCAATATCATTACCACCAGCATGGATGACAATGATATCAGGCGAAGGCCAAACCCTACAGACCCCATCGAACAAGTCCATTAACTGACCCCATCTTAAACCCCGAACACCCGCCCAATAAATTATTACATCACTAAGTCCCAAATTTGTGGTATAAATTCTGTAACGTACCCTCCTATGGGCCCAGTAGGTGAAGGAATGTCCGAGAATCCAGACAATGACGGGACCGCGACCTGAAACAAAATCAAAGACACAAATGAGGCCTAACATACAAACGATACCTATCAGATTTCCACCTACCCAATTGCTTAATCCTAGACGGGGGGAGCCCTAATCTAAAAGCTTCAGTCGCGGCCCCAATTCTAAATGAATGCGCGGAAAAAACAGACAAGTCTATACCCAATGTAATCAAACATTTACGGAAGACAGAGACAAATTGAAATCTAGACAAAGAAGAACCATCCTCATGAACCAAAAAGGAGCCGCCGACTCCCGGACGGACCAACAAATAATCCAAAACTGAAAGAACAGGACTACCAGGAATCACCCTGAGCAAAATAGTAACACCGCGGGCAAACCTATCCGTCTTAGAACGACGGAGAAATAAACGAACGCAAGTCTTAGAAACAAAAATGTCCTGTAAACCCAACGCAGAAACAGAACCAACCCTATCAGCCACTAATTCACCAATGCGGAAAGCACCGAAAAAGGCCAAAGAAAAGGCAACCTTAAATAAAGTCACTTCGAAAGGAGAAACACAAACTGACAAACAAACCTGACCCAAGCTAACCAAAAGGGGGTAAGTCACCGGACGCCTACTATCAGGAGCCGCCCTACGAGACAATTTCAAACCTTTAAGCCATTGTTTAACAGCGAAGCACAAAGACATAGGAGGAATTGACAACCACCTCTGAAAATATGAGATACCAGAAACAACCTTCGATAGGACAGACATGGACAGACCAGAAGACAACAAATCTGATAAAAATAATAAATAAACAAAAGGGGAAGAATAAAGAACCGAAATATTAGAAGCATGACAAAAGGAACACCAGTGAAACCATGCAGCAGCGTAGGATCTCCAGGTAAGTGTAGACAACGATCTTCTAATCATCTCGCTAATCAAGCCCAAATCACGTTCCATAATTCGGGTGGACAAGGGGACCCCACGAGATCTGCCGCTGGAGCCAGAGCACGAAAACGCGCCATCTGAAAACGAGACAAAGAATCGGCAATGACATTCTGAACGCCCGGAACATATTTCGCTTTCAACCAAACATTAAGACGAAAACACAACAAAACTAAGTGTCTCAAGATTCACAACCAAATCAGATTTCGACGATAAACAGTTAATAGCATATAACACACCTTTATTGTCAGTGTGAACTAACAACCTCCTATCCTTAAACGCAGGACCCCATAAAGTCAAAGCCACCACTACAGGGAACAATTCTAAAAGGACAATATTAGATAATACGCCAGATTGAGTCCAAGATTCAGACCAACTCCCAGCACACCAATGACCATTCCAATAGGCACCAAAACCACGACTCCCAGCTGCGTCGGTATGTAAGTCCAAGGCACCTATTTCAATGAAATCTTTCTGCCAAACAGACCTGCCGCTAAAGTCAGACAAGAAATTTTCCCACAGACGCAAATCAGCTTTAAGATCGGCAGTCAAACGAATATGAGCCCTAGGAGAATTCAAACCTCTGGTAGCAGAATATAGACGTCTGCAAAACACTTTACCCATGGGAATCACACGGATAGCAAAAACCAAAGAACCCAATAAACTCTGAAGTTCTCTCAAGCGAACTTTCTTCCTCCCCAAAAAGGAGGATAGCAAATCCAAAATTCTAACAATCTTATCATGAGGCAAAGAAAACTCCATTTTATCAGTATCCACAAGGACGCCCAAATATTCCAAGCAAGTACAAGGCAACACCGTTTTATTCAATGCCAACGGGACACCAAATTCAGCACAAATACGAAAAAACGCATCTAGAAGGTAACCGCATTCGCCAGAATGAGCACGACCTACAAATAAGAAGTCATCCAGATAATGACAGCAGGAAGACAGACCAGTTGAAGACATCAAGACCCATTCTAAGAAACTGGAAAAGGTTTCAAAATAACAGCAAGACATACAAAAACCCATAGGTAAAGCTTTATCAAAATAATAACTTCCCCTCCATATAAAACCCAAAGAGTTAAATCCAGAAGGAGAAATCGGAAGGAGTCGGAAAGCCGACTCAACATCAGCTTTTGCCAACAGAGCATGAGGACCACAAGAACGAATTAAATCAAGAGCCGATTCGAAGGAACTATATTTAACTGATACTAACGATGGATCAACCGAGTCATTAAGCGAAGAACCAATAGGATACGACAAATTATGAATCAGACGAAAACGAAAAGGTTCCTTCTTGGGCACAAGGCCCAATGGGGAAATGCGAAAATCAGCAAAAGGTGGACGAACAAAGGGTCCGTCAATCCGACCGGCGACCAATTCCACAGACAATTTACTATCAACTTCGGCAGAATTGGACATAACAGAAGTATGATTGTTACTCACCGAACAACCGGTACCGTCATAACCGGGGACTGGGAAACCATAAGAAAAACCAAAACACAATAAATCAGCCATCCACCTGTTTGTGCAACGATCTAACCAAGGAAGCATTTTTTCCAGCATCACTGGAGTCTGGGCCTTTTGAAAGCGGGTCTCTATTAAACGTGGAGGATTGTCCGCCATGACCCACTTTCTTAAAGCAACGGGACACTGGGTGAGGTCCGGAACAATGCGCACATTCGTGCTTGTATTTGCAGGAATGACCCCATTTGCAAAAGGATTCATTAAAAGCAAAGCAAAGTCCTTTCCGAAAGGACTGCATAGGAACATTCGAAGGAGGCAACGCACGAGACCTTTTGAGGCATCATAAGTTGAATCCAAAGACCGACATCTTTCTGGCCCCATTTTAAATTCGGATAAACAGATAGCTTTTGTCTAAACATTTCATCGTACAAAAGCCAAGCATTACCACCGAAGCTACGATAAGCCTCCAAAATAATATCAACATGGTGAAACAAGGATGCAGCAATAAGAGGCTGCCTTTCACTTAACACTGTAGCATACACACAAAACGCCTGCAACCAGTTATAAAAGGACTTATAAACAGGGGGCTTCCTCTTATCATCGTCTTTATCAGTCTCTTTACGTTCCTTATTCAGAGGCAGTAAAGAGAAAACATCAATATAGTCGAGCTTCCATATCTTTTCTGTAATAGATTGTGGCAAATGAAAACCTAATGGAGACACAGTACAGGGCAATACTTCCTTCATGCACACATCAGGCACACCAGGCTTAACAGACGGTAAAACTGACGCGTTCGTACGATCAGCAAACGAACCACAGTGATCCAAAACAGGCATCCCTTCATCCACAGCATCAGGAACCCAAGCATCACCAAATGAGGGAGAAACAACTGTAGGGGAAGGATTAGACACGGTATGGCTAACATCATCACGCCTTCCAAGCAATTTCAACAGGGTAGCCACACCGGACAACAGATCCGGGTCAATACCAACACCCTGCCCAGCATTTACAGACAATACTGGCACCACCGGGGGGGCGCAAACAGCACCCGACTCACCCGAAGCAACTGCCCCAGAGGCTCCCTGCTTGTCCGCAGTAGCGACAGGATCAGCATTCTTCACCGCCCTCCTCGGCCTCTTTTTTGCCCGTCCGGTACGGCTCCCAATCGATGAAGCAGCAGCCGGCGACGACAACTTCCTTGTACTCCTGAGCCTGCCTCCAGATCTGTGTCGGATGACGAAGCTACCTCCGCCTCCGGACATCGCGACATCAGATCCCGTCGCACCGGTAGTGACATCTGCAACAGGTCCCCGGGAAACCGCGTCATTGCCCGGCACAGTCATGGCTGAAGAAACACCACCGGAACCGACCATCGAAGTGAAGCCAGCACCGACTCCAGCCTCGATCCCATCTTCTACATCTTCAGAAAGCTGTAGACAGGTACGAAGCCAATTCTCCCCTCCGATGCCCGAGGCCTTGGTCAAAACCTTATAATAAAGGTCCTCCATGACGCAGGAACAAATAGAGAGCAGAGAAGCGCAGGTGATTTCTTCTGTATCTTGAAGAAACTGTCAATAACGGTTGTTCGCATCAAATTTTTATAAACCGGTTTGCTGACGTCATCCAAGGTATCTGGCCAATCATGATGATACTTACCGTTTTTTACCCAGATACTGCCAACAAATTTCTTACCTGTAAGAAATACCTGTCTAGGTTGTAACCATTATGATGCGTAGGGAGTGTGAAAAGGATCTGGACCATACCACTTTAGAATATTAACTATTTATAGAGTGCCAATGCACCCACATATATACTCTTCACCAATTTGCTCCGAGTATATTTCAGGACAGTGCTGCTCCTCATATACATACACAGGACGGTGCCACTCCTCATATACATACACAGGACAGTGCTGCTCCTTATATACATACACAGGACAGTGCTGCTCCTCATATACATACACAGGACAGTGCTGCTCCTTATATACATACACAGGACAGTGCCGCTCCTCATATATATACACAGGACAGTGCTGCTCCTCATATATATACACAGGACAGTGCTGCTCCTCATATACATACACAGGACGGTGCCACTCCTCATATACATACACAGGACAGTGCTGCTCCTTATATACATACACAGGACAGTGCTGCTCCTCATATACATACACAGGACAGTGCTGCTCCTCATATACATACACAGGACGGTGCCACTCCTCATATACATACACAGGACAGTGCTGCTCCTTATATACATACACAGGACAGTGCTGCTCCTCATATACATACACAGGACAGTGCTGCTCCTCATATACATACACAGGACAGTGCTGCTCCTTATATACATACACAGGACAGTGCCGCTCCTCAAATACGCACACAGGACAGTGCTGCTCCTCATATACATACACAGGACAGTGCTGCTCCTCATATACATACACAGGACGGTGCCACTCCTCATATACATACACAGGACGGTGCTGCTCCTCATATACATACACAGGACGTACTGCTCCTCATATACGCACACAGGACAGTGCTGCTCCTTATATACATACACAGGACAGTGCTGCTCCTTATTTACATACACAGGACAGTGCTGCTCCTCATATACATACACAGGACGGTGCCGCTCCTCATATACATACACAGGACAGTGCTGCTCCTCATATACATACACAGGACGGTGCCACTCCTCATATACACACACATGATGGTGCTGCTCCTTATATACATACACAGGACAGTGCCGCTCCTCATATACATACACAGGACGGTGCTGCTCCTCATATACATACACAGGACGGTGCCGCTCCTCATATACATACACAGGACGGTGCCACTCCTCATATACATACACAGGACGGTGCCGCTCCTCATATACATACACAGGACAGTGCTGCTCCTCATATACATACACAGGACGGTGCCACTTCTCATATACACACACATGATGGTGCTGCTCCTTATATACATACACAGGACAGTGCCGCTCCTCATATACATACACAGGACAGTGCCGCTCCTCATATACATACACAGGACAGTGCCGCTCCTCATATACATACACAGGACGGTGCCACTCCTCATATACATACACAGGACAGTGCTGCTCCCTATATACATACACAGGACAGTGCTGCTCCTCATAGACATACACAGTACAGTGCTCCTCATATACATACACAGGACAGTGCTGCTCCTTATATACATACACAGGACGGTGCTGCTCCTCATATACATACACAGGACAGTGCTGCTCCTTATATACATACACAGGACGGTGCTCCTCATATACATACACAGGACAGTGCTGCTCCTCATATACATACACAGGACAGTGCTGCTCCCTATATACATACACAGGACAGTGCTGCTCCTCATATACATACACAGTACAGTGCTCCTCATATACATACACAGGACAGTGCTGCTCCTTATATACATACACAGGACAGTGCTGCTCCTTATATACATACACAGGACAGTGCTGCTCCTTATATACATACACAGGACGGTGCTCCTCATATACATACACAGGACAGTGCTGCTCCTCATATACATACACAGGACAGTGCTGCTCCTCATATACATACACAGGACGGTGCTGCTCCTCATATACATACACAGAACAGTGCTGCTCCTCATATACATACACAGGACAGTGCTGCTCCTCATATACATACACAGGACGGTGCTGCTCCTCATATACATACACAGAACAGTGCTGCTCCTCATATACATACACAGGACAGTGCTGCTCCTCATATACATACACAGGACGGTGCTGCTCCTCATATACATACACAGGACGGTGCTGCTCCTCATATACACACACATGATGGTGCTGCTCCTTATATACATACACAGGACGGTGCCGCTCCTCATATACATACACAGGACGGTGCTCCTCATATACATACACAGGACAGTGCTGCTCCTCATATACATACACAGGACAGTGCTGCTCCTCATATACATACACAGGACGGTGCCACTCCTCATATACACACACATGATGGTGCTGCTCCTTATATACATACACAGGACAGTGCCGCTCCTCATATACACACATGATGGTGGTCCACATGCTTACACAGAGCTGAAGAGAAATAACAAAGAAATAAAACTAAAAACGTATATGGGGAAGCTGGGTCACGTGAGCTGCACCAATGTTCTCTTCTCTCCAGAGTCTGTTCCTCCCTCATGGTTTTCCGGACAGTGTCAGCGAAGATTACCTTGAGTACCAGCTTTGGGACACCTTGCAGGTGAGTGGTGATGTAATTGTCATATGTGCATGTGACTGTTGTGGAGTTACAGATGATATATGTGTCATCTGGATGCAGTATGACCTGATGACCTCTGACCTTGTTGACCCACAGGCCTTCTCGAGCAGTGTGACAGGCTCTCTTGCCACTCATGCTCTTCTCCGTGGATCGGGCGTAGGTGATAGTTCTGCCTCGGTTACAGCCGCCACAGTTACCTGGATCCTTCGAGGTTTGTCTGTTCCTTGTCCTCTCCTCCTCTCTGCTGCTTTTAGTTCTCTTCCTCCTCCTCCTCCTCCTCCTCTCCTCTTCCGGCCTCCTTTCCTCCTCTCTCCTTCCCTCCTCATCCTCCTCTTCATCCTTTTCTTCCTCCTTCTCTTCTCTCCTCCTTCTATCCTTCTTCTCTTCTGCCCTGCTCTCCCCTCCTCCGGCCACCTTTTCTCCTCCTCCCTTCTCCCCTCCTCCTCCTTCCTCCACTCTTCTCCTCCTTCTTTACACTTCCTTCTCTTCTTTCCCCCTCCTCCTTTTCTCCTCCTTCTCCACTTTTCCTTCTCTTCTCCTCCTCTCTCCTTGTCTCCTTCTCTCCTCCTCCCCCACTTCTCCTTCTTTTCCTCCTCCTCTTCCTCCTCCTCTTCTCTGTCTCTTACTCCTCTCAGTTGTTCTCCACTAACCAGTCCTCTTCCACCTGTATAGATGGCACTGGGATGGTTGGACGCATTCTCTTCGCCTGGATGAAGGGGTAGGACACTGTTCAGACTGAGCAGTTGCTGTTGTACCTATGAGGTGACTGTGAGTAATGTCTTGTTTCAGGAGCCGTCTGGACTGCGATGCCAAGCGATGGAGGTAACTGGCAAATTTCAGGATGGTGTGGTACAGCTGGGGTCCGGAGGCCCTCGGCTGCTGTGATTGATGGTGCTCTGTAGGATGGCGTCCCCTGGTGTTCAGTAGAGATGGTGCTCCAGGTGCATTGTGGGTGAACACTATTGCCTTTACTTCTCTTTGGTTGCAGACTCTTTGCTGATGTGTTAAATGATGTGGCGATATTCATGGAGATCTTGGCTCCAGTTTTCCCATCTTGCTTCACTGCTACGGTGTGCACCGCTGGAATATTTAAGGTGACCCTCCCCCCTATTATGTATCATGCCTACTGCCTTCTCCTGCCTGGATTTATACATTGCATTGTAATATGTATTCCCTACAGTGCATTGTGGGAGTAGCAGGGGGGGCAACACGTGCGGCACTCACTGTACACCAAGCCAGAAGAGACAACATGGCTGATGTGTGTGCGAAGGATGGGAGCCAGGTCAGTGCTCAGACTCCTATTACATGAATCCCCCCCCCAGCCTCCTATTACATGAAACCCCCCCCCCCCCTCTAACTCCAATTACATGACCCCCCCCCCCCCTCCTCGGTCTCCTATTAAGTGACCCTCTCCCCCTCGGCCTCCTATTACATGACCCCCCCCCCGCCTCCTATTACAGGAACCCCCCCCCCCCCCCCCAGCCTCCTATTACATGAACCCCCCCCCTCTAACTCCAATTACATGACCCCCCCCCCCCTCCTCGGTCTCCTATTAAGTGACCCTCTCCCCCCTCGGCCTCCTATTACATGAACCCCCCCCCCCCCCCCGCCTCCTATTACAGGAACCCCCCCTCCGGCCTCCTATTACATGACCCCCCTCGGCTTCCAATTACATGAATCCCCTTCGGCCTCCAATTACATGAAACCTCCCCGCCTCCTATTACAGGAACTCCGCCCTCCTGTTACATGACACCCCCTGCCTCCTATTACATGACCCTCTTTCTACTGCTCCTCTCACATGACCCTCACCTTCTCTGCCTCCGCTTACATGACCCTCCCCCACTCCGTGTTCTCGTACATTTCCCTCCCCCACTCCGCCTCCTCTTACATGATCCTCCCCTGCTCCGTGTTCTCGTACATTTCCCTCCCCCACTCCACCTCCCCTGACATGACCCTTCCCCTTGCTCCGTCTTCTCTTACATATCACTCCCCCACTCCGTGTTCTCGTACATTTCCCTCCCCCGCTCCGCCTCCTCTTACATGATCCTCCCCCGCTCCGTGTTCTCGTACATTTCCCTCCCCCACTCCACCTCCCCTGACATGACCCTTCCCCTTGCTCCGTCTTCTCTTACATATCACTCCCCCACTCCGTGTTCTCGTACATTTCCCTCCCCCGCTCCGCCTCCTCTTACATGATCCTCCCCCGTTCCGTGTTCTCGTACATTTCCCTCCCCCACTCCACCTCCTCTGACATGACCCTTCCCCTTGCTCCGTCTTCTCTTACATATCACTCCCCCACTCCGTGTTCTCGTACATTTCCCTCCCCCGCTCCGCCTCCTCTTACATGATCCTCCCCCGCTCCGTGTTCTCGTACATTTCCCTCCCCCACTCCACCTCCCCTGACATGACCCTTCCCCTTGCTCCGTCTTCTCTTACATATCACTCCCCCACTCCGTGTTCTCGTACATGTCCCTCCCCTGCTCCGCCTCCTCTTACATGACCTTCCCCACTCCGCCTCCTCTTACATGTCCGTCACCCGCTCCGCCTCCTCTTACATGACCCTCCCCCACTCCGCCTTCTCTTACATGACGCTCCGCCTCCTCTTACATGACCCTCCCCGCTCCGCCTTCTCTTACATGACGCTCCGCCTCCTCTTACATGACCCTTCCCCGTTCCACTATACCGGATGTAACGTCTGCTTCTGGTATCTCTACAGGAGACGCTGGTAAATCTGGCCGGACTTCTCGTCAGTCTTGTTCTCGTTCCGATGGTGTCTGACAGTGTCTGGTGAGTGATCAGTAAATGGAGATGAGCCTGCCTGTATCTGGATCTTGCCTGTGCTGATGTCTCGTGTAATTAGAGTGCTCGTGCTGATTGTAGGGGGCTCTGCCAATGCTGCAACGATTCCTATTTCCCACTTTAAGGGCTGTGCTCACCCAAACCCCCCTTTGAATGCACTTGTAACTGTGAGGGAGACTTCCGACATGCCTTATTTTACATAATCCAGCTGTGGACTGCGCCCTCCACCTAACACCCCCCCCCACTACTGGGCCGACTGGGGGGCAGATTATATGTCCTCCTCACAGGAGCAGAGACAAGAGCTGTAGCCCTTTACCCATAAATGTACCACCACCCCATCATGCTTGTAATCCAAATGTACAGTAACTGTATAACACTGATAACACTGCAGCTGGATATGTGATATATATATATTACTGTACTGTATAGCAGCATGTGGTGTATAATGTATAGTAACTGTATAACCCTGATAACACTGCAGCAGCTGGATATGTGATATATAAGTTACTGTACAGTATAGCAGCATGTGGTGTATAATGTATAGTAACTGTATAACCCTGATAACACAGCAGCAGCTGGATATGTGATATATAAGTTACTGTACAGTATAGCAGCATGTGGTATATAATGTATAGTAACTGTATAACACTGATAACACTGCAGCTGGATATGTGATATATAAGTTACTGTACAGTATAGCAATCAGCATGTGGTGAATAATGTATAGTAACTGTATAACCCTGATAACACAGCAGCTGGATATGTGATATATAAGTTACTGTACAGTATAGCAGCATGTGGTATATAATGTATAGTAACTGTATAACCCGGATAACACAGCAGCTGGATATGTGATATATAAGTTACTGTACAGTATAGCAGCATGTGGTGTATAATGTATAGTAACTGTATAACCCTGATAACACAGCGGCTGGATATGTGATATATAAGTTACTGTACAGTATAGCAGCATGTGGTATATAATGTATAGTAACTGTATAACCTGGATAACACAGCAGCTGGATATGTGATATGTAAGTTACTGTACAGTATAGCAGCATGTACTATATAATGTATAGTAACTGTATAACCCTGATAACACAGCAGCTGGATATGTGATATATAAGTTACTGTACAGTATAGCAATCAGCATGTGGTGTATAATGTATAGTAACTGTGTAACCCGGATAACACAGCAGCTGGATATGTGATATATAAGTTACTGTACAGTATAGCAGCATGTGGTATATAATGTATAGTAACTGTATAACCCTGATAACACAACAGCTGGATATGTGATATATAAGTTCCTGTACAGTATAGCAGCATGTGGTGTATAATGTATAGTCACTGTATAACCCTGATAACACAGCAGCTGGATATGTGATATATAAGTTACTGTACAGTATAGCAGCATGTGGTATATAATGTATAGTAACTGTATAACCCTGATAACACTGCAGCTGGATATGTGATATATAAGTTACTGTACAGTATAGCAGCATGTGGTATATAATGTATAGTAACTGTATAACCCTGATAACACAGCAGCTGGATATGTGATATATAAGTTACTGTACAGTATAGCAGCATGTGGTGTATAATGTATAGTAACTGTATAACCCTGATAACACAGCAGCTGGATATGTGATATATGTTACTGTACAGTATAGCAATCAGCATGTGGTGTATAATGTATAGTAACTGTATAACCCTGATAACACAGCAGCTGGATATGTGATATATAAGTTACTGTACAGTATAGCAATCAGCATGTGGTATATAATGTATAGTAACTGTATAACCCTGATAACACAGCAGCTGGATATGTGATATATAAGTTACTGTACAGTATAGCAATCAGCATGTGGTGTATGATGTATAGTAACTGTATAACCCTGATAACACAGCAGCTGGATATGTGATATATAAGTTACTGTACAGTATAGCAGCATGTGGTGTATAATGTATAGTAACTGTATAACCCTGATAACACAGCAGCTGGATATGTGATATATAAGTTACTGTACAGTATAGCAATCAGCATGTGGTATATAATGTATAGTAACTGTATAACCCTGATAACACAGCAGCTGGATATGTGATATATAAGTTACTGTACAGTATAGCAATCAGCATGTGGTATATAATGTATAGTAACTGTATAACCCTGATAACACAGCAGCTGGATATGTGATATATAAGTTACTGTACAGTATAGTATCAGCATGTGGTGTATAATGTATAGTAACTGTATAACCCTGATAACACAGCAGCAGCTGGATATGTGATATATAAGTTACTGTACAGTATAGCAGCATGTGGTATATAATGTATAGTAACTGTATAACCCTGATAACACAGCAGCTGGATATGTGATATATAAGTTACTGTACAGTATAGCAGCATGTGGTATATAATGTATAGTAACTGTATAACCCTGATAACACAGCAGCAGCTGGATATGTGATATATAAGTTACTGTACAGTATAGCAGCATGTGGTATATAATGTATAGTAACTGTATAACCCTGATAACACAGCAGCTGGATATGTGATATATAAGTTACTGTACAGTATAGCAATCAGCATGTGGTATATAATGTATAGTAACTGTATAACCCTGATAACACAGCAGCAGCTGGATATGTGATATATAAGTTACTGTACAGTATAGCAGCATGTGGTATATAATGTATAGTAACTGTATAACCCTGATAACACTGCAGCAGCAGCTGGATATGTGATATATGTTACTGTACAACAGGCTAGAATAGAGAAGCAGGGCTGCTGTCAGAGGTCTGTGTGGTCACATGAGAGCAATGGGGAAGGGGGTGTGTGTTCAGCATGGACCAATGAGAAGCGGGAATCACAGAGCCGTGCAGGAGGACAGTGACAGAAACTTCTCTATACAGCAGTGTGAGTAACGGTCGGGTGTTCCAGTCGCCGTGCGTTCCATCACCGCCATTACTCCTTCAGGTCTTTGGGTCAAGCTGCCTGTTCCTCTGCATGTAGTATACATCTAGCCACTAGAGTGGGTGCGTTCCTGAGAACTCTGAACCTGTGGCTTAGCCATTTAAAGGGAACCTGTCACCTGAGAAAAGAGGGAAGAGCCCGCCCGATCCCCGTTGGAGCCGCGGTTACCTCATTTTGCAGGTCTCCCCCAGAAGCCGGCCCCTCCACGGAGAAATCGACACCCGACAGTCTGCGCACGATATCTAAATGAGAAAAGATGAGTCCGACATCCATAGCTCAGAAATAGTAGTGAGAAAAAAACTTGGTGTGTATACACCTGTACCTTAGCCTGTCCGGACAGCCGTCCTTTGTATCTCTGGACTCTTTAAGAAAAGGAATCCCCGAGGTCTGGTCATAGATCCACATCTTTTTTTATTCAGGGTGCTGGTACAAACAATGCTCACAAGGCTGTTACATTCACCCAGCCTCCACCTGTTGTCCTGCGGACGTTTCGGAGGATAAGCTCCTCCTTCCTCATGTGCAAGGACGTAGCGGGTGGGAGTTCAATATATGAGAAAAAGCATTAACTCTTTATAACACATACCATTATTATATAGCAATTCATTTTAGCAATTCATATATCGCTCGCATGATCCTTTCTGAAGGAGAACCATTATATAATACATTTATAGAAATACTCGAAAACTACAAGTTTCATTAAGTCCTTTCGGACTTAATGTCTCAAGCTCTGTGATGCAATATGCTTCACGTTGGAGTAACCGTCTTCGGTTCTCCTCGCTACTGTTACTAACCTCAAGCTGTTCTATAACTTGCCACCTTAAGTCACAAATATTGTGTCTGTATTCAAAAAAATGGCGTGCGACTGTAGTCTCGCCAAACTCACCCTTTCCTTCCTCCTTCTTGTCCTTCACTGTACTAAACCTTCTGATGGCCGATTTTTGTTCGTTTAAACGAACCTTGATCTGTCTGCTATTTTGACCGATATACCCCATGCCGCAAGGGCACTTGAGTAAATAGATCACATTAGTATCATTGCATGTATGAAAACCCTTAATACAGTATTTTTTGCCTTTTGTGGGGTGGGATAACTCACCACCTTAAATTATGCTATTACAATGTTGGCACTTCATACATGCAATGGTACCCTTCCTAGTAGCCGCCATGAATGTCTGTCTGCTCTTTTTACGTTTCCTGATGTCACTTCTGACTAGTTTATTCACCAAGGATTTATTTTTCCTATTGCCAAAAATGGGTTTCTCTCAGAATAGGGACCCATACTTGGGATCACTACTCAGTAAGTCCCAATGTTTTACACCGATTGTCTAATAAGTCTGCAATGTCTATCATAGGTCATACTGTACATCATTTTAGTTTCCTTTTTTTTCTTTCTTTTTCTTACGTTTTCGTACTTCACTCCTACTCATCTGACCTACCTCCCTGCAAGTCTTCTCAAGATCATACTTCTTATAGCCCCTCTCTATTAATTTTTTAGTTAATTTTCTTGCATTTTTGTTATATTCCCCTAAGGAGCTAGAAATCCTCTTAGCTCTAACATATTGGGATTTGGGCAAACTTTGGAACACATACGGAGCGTGTTGACTAGTTCTATGTAGCATGTTATTTTTATCAGTAGGTTTAGAGTAGAGTGTAGTCTCAAATTCATTGTTTTTCCGTCTAACCTCGACGTCTAGAAAGTGAATGACATCCTTATCATACTCCAACGAAAACTTAATAGATGGATGACATGAATTAATACCGTTGACAAACTATCAGCCTCTGTTCACTTTCTGTCCATAACAAGCAGACATCGTCCACATAGCGCATCCACGTGGATGATTCTCGCAAGTTATTCACTACGAATAATTCTTCAAAATTATGCATAAAAATATTAGCAAGGCTAGGAGCCACCGATGAGCCCATGGAAACTCCATACCGCTGTAAGAAATATTCGTCATCGAACCTGAAATAATTTTTGGATAGAACGAGGTCCAGGAGTCCCATCAAGAAACCAATCATCTTATTGTCCAACATTGCGTTCTTGCAGAGCTGCTCTCTAACACAAGCCATACCTTCATTTTGAGGAATGTTGGTGTATAAGCTCTGTACATGCAACGTACATAGAAGACTTACGTTATTACTACGTTATTAAAACGTCCATAGGAAATCACTGCTCCATGTGCTCTTTCTGAGCGGCAAGGTCCTTTGGTCCTGCAAACGTGTTTGCGCATTTGTTCTGCATAAGTGTTCCTGTGTCCCTGTGTCCTGGTTCCTGTGTTCCCTGCCCTGGTTCCCGTGTCTCCTGTCCTGGTTCCTGTGTCCCCTGTCCTGGTTCCTGTATCCTGGTTCCCGTGTTCCCTGCCCTGGTTCCCGTGTCTCCTGTCCTGGTTCCTGTGTCCCCTGTCCTGGTTCCTGTATCCTCTGTCCTGGTTCCTGTGTCTCCTGTCCTGGTTCCTGTATCCCCTGTCCTGGTTTCTGTGTCCCCTGTCCTGGTTCCTGTGTTCCCTGTCCTGGTTCCCGTGTCCTCTGTCCTGGTTCCTGTGTCCCCTGTGTCCTGGTTCCTGTGTCCCTGTGTCCTGGTTCCTGTGTCCCCTGTCCTGGTTCCTGTATCCTGGTTCCTGTGTCCCCTGCCCTGGTTCCTGTGTCCCCTGTCCTGGTTCCTGTGTCCTGGTTCCTGTGTCCCCTGCCCTGGTTCCTGTGTTCCCTGTCCTGGTTCCCGTGTCTCCTGTCCTGGTTCCTGTGTCCCCTGTCCTGTGCCCCTGTGTCCTGGTTTCTGTGTCCCCTGTCCTGGTTCCTGTGTCCCCTGCCCTGGTTCCTGTGTCCCCTGTCCTGGTTTCTGTGTCCCCTGTCCTGGTTCCTGTGTCCCCTGTCCTGGTTCCTGTATCCTGGTTCCTGTGTCCCCTGCCCTGGTTCCTGTGTCCCCTGTCCTGGTTCCTGTGTCCTGGTTCCTGTGTCCCCTGCCCTGGTTCCTGTGTCCCCTGTCCTGGTTCCTGTGTCCTGGTTCCTGTGTCCCCTGCCCTGGTTCCTGTGTCCCCTGTCCTGGTTCCTGTGTCCCCTGCCCTGGTTCCTGTGTCCCCTGTCCTGGTTCCCGTGTCTCCTGTCCTGTTTCCTGTGTCCCCTGTCCTGGTTTCTGTGTCCCCTGTCCTGGTTCCTGTGTCCCCTGTCCTGGTTCCCGTGTCTCCTGTCCTGTTTCCCGTGTCCCTGTGTCCTGGTTCCTGTGTCCTGGTTCCTGTGTTCTCTGTCCTGGTTCCTGTGTCCCCTGTCCTGGTTCCTGTGTCCCCTGTCCTGGTTCCTGTGTCCCCTGTCCTGGTTTCTGTGTCCCCTGTCCTGGTTCCTGTGTCCTGGTTCCTGTGTCCCCTGTCCTGGTTCCTGTGTCCCCTGTCCTGGTTCCTGTGTCCCCTGTCCTGGTTTCTGTGTCCCCTGTCCTGGTTCCTGTGTCCCCTGTCCTGGTTCCTGTGTCCCTGTGTCCTGGTTCCTGTGTCCCCTGTCCTGGTTCCTGTGTCCCCTGTGTCCTGTGTCCCCTGTCCTGGTTCCTGTGTTCCTGTGTCCTGGTTCCTGTGTCCTGGTTCCTGTGTCCCCTGTCCTGGTTCCTGTGTCCCCTGTCCTGGTTTCTGTGTCCCCTTCCCTGGTTCCTGTGTCCTGGTTCCTGTGTCCCCTTCCCTGGTTCCTGTGTCCTGGTTCCTGTGTCCTGGCTCCTGTGTCCCCTGTCCTGGTTCCTGTGTCCCCTGTCCTGGTTCCTGTGTCCTGGTTTCTGTGTCCCCTGTCCTGGTTCCTGTGTCCCCTGTCCTGGTTCCTGTGTCCCTGTGTCCTGGTTCCTGTGTCCCCTGCCCTGGTTCCTGTGTCCCCTGTCCTGGTTCCTGTGTCCCCTGTCCTGGTTCCTGTATCCTGGTTCCTGTGTCCCCTGTCCTGGTTCCTGTGTCCCTGTGTCCTGGTTCCTGTGTCCCCTGTCCTGGTTCCTGTGTCCCTGTGTCCTGGTTCCTGTGTCCCTGTGTCCTGGTTCCTGTGTCCCCTGTCCTGGTTCCTGTGTCCCCTGTCCTGGTTCCTGTATCCTGGTTCCTGTGTCCCCTGTCCTGGTTCCTGTATCCTGGTTCCTGTGTCCCCTGTCCTGGTTCCTGTATCCTGGTTCCTGTGTCCCCTGTCCTGGTTCCTGTGTCCCCTGTCCTGGTTTCTGTGTCCCCTTCCCTGGTTCCTGTGTCCTGGTTCCTGTGTCCTGGCTCCTGTGTCCTGGTTTCTGTGTCCCCTGTCCTGGTTTCTGTGTCCCCTGTCCTGGTTCCTGTGTCCCCTGTCCTGGTTCCTGTGTCCTCTGTCCTGGTTCCTGTGTCCCTGTGTCCTGGTTCCTGTGTCCCCTTCCCTGGTTCCTGTGTCCTCTGTCCTGGTTCCTGTATCCTGGTTCCTGTGTCCCCTGTCCTGGTTCCTGTGTCCCCTGCCCTGGTTCCTGTGTCCCCTGTCCTGGTTCCTGTGTCCCCTGTCCTGGTTCCTGTGTCCCCTGTCCTGGTTCCTGTGTCCTCTGTCCTGGTTCCTGTGTCCCTGTGTCCTGGTTCCTGTGTCCCCTTCCCTGGTTCCTGTGTCCTCTGTCCTGGTTCCTGTATCCTGGTTCCTGTGTCCTCTGTCCTGGTTCCTGTGTCCCCTTCCCTGGTTCCTGTGTCCCCTGTCCTGGTTCCTGTATCCCCTGTCCTGGTTCCTGTGTCCTCTGTCCTGGTTCCTGTGTCCTCTGTCCTGGTTCCTGTGTCCCTGTGTCCTGGTTCCTGTGTCCTCTGTCCTGGTTCCTGTGCCCTCTGTCCTGGTTCCTGTGTCCTGGTTCCTGTATCCTGGTTCCTGTGTCCCCTTCCCTGGTTCCTGTGTCCCCTGTCCTGGTTCCTGTGTCCCCTTCCCTGGTTCCTGTGTCCCCTGTCCTGGTTCCTGTGTCCCCTTCCCTGGTTCCTGTGTCCCTGTGTCCTGGTTCCTGTATCCTCTGTCCTGGTTCCTGTGTCCCCTGTCCTGGTTCCTGTGTCCCTGTGTCCTGGTTCCTGTATCCTCTGTCCTGGTTCCTGTGTTCCCTGCCCTGGTTCCTGTGTCCCTGTGTCCTGGTTCCTGTGTCCCCTGTCCTGGTTCCTGTATCCTCTGTCCTGGTTCCTGTGTCCCCTGTCCTGGTTCCTGTATCCTCTGTCCTGGTTCCTGTGTCCCCTGTCCTGGTTCCTGTGTCCCCTTCCCTGGTCCCTGTGTCCCCTTCCCTGGTTCCTGTGCCCTGGTTCCTCTGTCCCCTGTCCTGGTTCCTGTGTCCCCTGTCCTGGTTCCTGTGTCCCCTGTCCTGGTTCCTGTGTCCCCTGTCCTGGTTCCTGTGTCCCCTGTCCTGGTTCCTGTGTCCCCTGTCCTGGTTTCTGTGTCCCCTGTCCTGGTTCCTGTGTCCCCTGTCCTGGTTCCTGTGTCCCCTGTCCTGGTTCCTGTGTCCCTGTGTCCTGGTTCCTGTGTCCCCTGTCCTGGTTCCTGTGTCCCCTGTCCTGGTTCCTGTGTCCCCTGTCCTGGTTCCTGTGTCCCCTGTCCTGGTTCCTGTGTTCTCTGTCTTGGTTCCTGTGTCCTCTGTGTCCTGGTTCCTGTGTCCCCTGTCCTGGTTCCTGTGTCCCCTGTCCTGGTTCCTGTGTCCCCTGTGTCCTGTGTCCCCTGTCCTGGTTCCTGTGTCCCTGTGTCCTGGTTCCTGTGTCCTGGTTCCTGTGTCCCCTGTCCTGGTTCCTGTGTCCCCTGTCCTGGTTTCTGTGTCCCCTTCCCTGGTTCCTGTGTCCTGGTTCCTGTGTCCTGGCTCCTGTGCCCCTGTGTCCTGGTTTCTGTGTCCCCTGTCCTGGCTCCTGTGCCCCTGTGTCCTGGTTTCTGTGTCCCCTGTCCTGGTTCCTGTGTCCCTGTGTCCTGGTTCCTGTGTCCCTGTGTCCTGGTTCCTGTGTCCCCTGCCCTGGTTCCTGTGTCCCCTGCCCTGGTTCCTGTGTCCCCTGCCCTGGTTCCTGTGTCCCCTGCCCTGGTTCCTGTGTCCCCTGTCCTGGTTCCTGTGTCCCTGTGTCCTGGTTCCTGTGTCCCTGTGTCCTGGTTCCTGTGTCCCCTTCCCTGGTTCCTGTGTCCTGGTTCCTGTGTCCCCTGTCCTGGTTCCTGTATCCTGGCTCCTGTGTCCCTGTGTCCTGGTTCCTGTGTCCCTGTGTCCTGGTTCCTGTGTCCCCTGTGTCCTGTGTCCCTGTGTCCTGGTTCCTGTGTCCCTGTGTCCTGGTTCCTGTGTCCTGGTTCCTGTGTCCCCTGTCCTGGTTCCTGTGTCCCCTGCCCTGGTTCCTGTGTCCTCTGTCCTGGTTCCTGTATCCTGGTTCCTGTGTCCCCTGTCCTGGTTCCTGTGTCCTGGTTTCTGTGTCCCCTTCCCTGGTTCCTGTGTCCTCTGTCCTGGTTCCTGTATCCTGGTTCCTGTGTCCCCTGTCCTGGTTCCTGTGTCCTGGTTTCTGTGTCCCCTGTCCTGGTTCCTGTGTCCTGGTTTCTGTGTCCCCTTCCCTGGTTCCTGTGTCCTCTGTCCTGGTTCCTGTATCCTGGTTCCTGTGTCCCCTGTCCTGGTTTCTGTGTCCCCTTCCCTGGTTCCTGTGTCCTGGTTCCTGTGTCCTGGCTCCTGTGCCCCTGTGTCCTGGTTTCTGTGTCCCCTGTCCTGGTTCCTGTGTCCCCTGTCCTGGTTCCTGTGTCCCTGTGTCCTGGTTCCTGTGTCCCCTTCCCTGGTTCCTGTGTCCTGGTTCCTGTGTCCCCTGTCCTGGTTCCTGTGTCCCCTGCCCTGGTTCCTGTGTCCCCTGCCCTGGTTCCTGTGTCCCCTGTCCTGGTTCCTGTGTCCCCTGTCCTGGTTCCTGTGTCCCCTGTCCTGGTTCCTGTGTCCTCTGTCCTGGTTCCTGTATCCTGGTTCCTGTGTCCCCTGTCCTGGTTCCTGTATCCTGGTTCCTGTGTCCCCTTCCCTGGTTCCTGTGTCCCCTGTCCTGGTTCCTGTGTCCTGGTTCCTGTATCCCCTGTCCTGGTTCCTGTATCCCCTGTCCTGGTTCCTGTGTCCTCTGTCCTGGTTCCTGTGTCCCTGTGTCCTGGTTCCTGTGTCCCCTTCCCTGGTTCCTGTGTCCCCTGTCCTGGTTCCTGTGTCCCCTGTCCTGGTTCCTGTGTCCCCTTCCCTGGTTCCTGTGTCCCCTTCACTGGTCCATGTGTCCCCTTCCCTGGTTCCTGTGTCCTGGCTCCTGTGCCCCTGTGTCCTGGTTCCTGTGTCCCTGTGTCCTGGTTCCTGTGTCCCCTTCCCTGGTTCCTGTGTCCCCTTCCCTGGTTCCTGTGTCCCCTGTCCTGGTTCCTGTGTCCCCTGTCCTGGTTCCTGTGTCCCCTGTCCTGGTTCCTGTGTCCCTGTGTCCTGGTTCCTGTGTCCTCTGTCCTGGTTCCTGTGTCCTCTGTCCTGGTTCCTGTGTCCTGGTTCCTGTGTCCCCTGCCCTGGTTCCTGTGTCCTCTGTGTCCTGGTTCCTGTGTCCCCTGTCCTGGTTCCTGTATCCTCTGTCCTGGTTCCTGTGTCCTGGCTCCTGTGCCCCTGTGTCCTGGTTCCTGTGTCCCCTGTCCTGGTTCCTGTGTCCCTGTGTCCTGGTTCCTGTGTCCCCTTCCCTGGTTCCTGTGTCCCCTTCCCTGGTTCCTGTGTCCCCTGTCCTGGTTCCTGTGTCCCCTGTCCTGGTTCCTGTGTCCCCTTCCCTGGTTCCTGTGTCCCCTTCCCTGGTCCCTGTGTCCCCTTCCCTGGTTCCTGTGTCCTGGTTCCTGTGTCCCCTGTCCTGGTTCCTGTGTCCCTGTGTCCTGGTTTCTGTGTCCTCTGTCCTGGTTCCTGTGTCCCCTGTCCTGGTTCCTGTATCCTCTGTCCTGGTTCCTGTGTCCCCTTCCCTGGTCCCTGTGTCCCCTTCCCTGGTTCCTGTGCCCTGGTTCCTGTATCCCCTGCCCTGGTTCCTGTGTCCCCTTCACTGGTTCCTGTGTCCTGTGCCCCTGTGTCCTGGTTCCTGTGTCCCCTGTCCTGGTTCCTGTGTCCCCTGTCCTGGTTCCTGTATCCTCTGTCCTGGTTCCTGTGTCCCCTTCCCTGGTCCCTGTGTCCCCTTCCCTGGTTCCTGTGCCCTGGTTCCTGTATCCCCTGCCCTGGTTCCTGTGTCCCCTTCACTGGTTCCTGTGTCCTGTGCCCCTGTGTCCTGGTTCCTGTGTCCCCTGTCCTGGTTCCTGTATCCTCTGTCCTGGTTCCTGTGTCCCCTTCCCTGGTCCCTGTGTCCCCTTCCCTGGTTCCTGTGCCCTGGTTCCTGTATCCCCTGCCCTGGTTCCTGTGTCCCCTTCACTGGTCCATGTGTCCCCTTCCCTGGTTCCTGTGTCCTGGCTCCTGTGCCCCTGTGCCCTGGTTCCTGTATCCCCTGTCCTGGTTCCTGTGTCCTGTGTCCTGTGCCCCTGTGTCCTGGTTCCTGTGTCCCCTGTCCTGGTTCCTGTGTCCCCTGTCCTGGTTCCTGTGTTCCCGCTGTGGTGTCCTTGTTCCCTGGAGTTCCTGTTTGTTGATCCTGCACTCCCAGTTGCTTCCAGTATACCTGCATCCTGTGTGTGAACCTGACCCAAGCTGTGTTTGCTCCTGCTATGTTCCTGCATCTGGTTACCTACTTTGTGTGACCTGCACCTGTATCCATTACTTTCATCCGGTGTGTCCTGTGTGCATTATTGTCTGTACTGTCAGTTGGCAGCACGGGTTGTGCCACTCTTGCCATCTGATCTGCCCGGATCAGCTGTTATGTGCTTTGTCTATCTCAGCGACCTGGCGTATCTTCTGGGAAAGTCTAGCTCCACCCTCAGGAGTATCTTGTGAAGAACAGAGGATAGGCTTAGACAACACCCTTAGGGATAGACGGGCAGGTGACACAGTGGGCTCATGTCCGCTGGCTCTGACAGTCCGCTCAGGCCATGAGCTCTGCTGGTCAGCCTGACCCTGCTACGGAGGAAGTGAGGAGGGAGCTGAAGCGCCAGAGAAACAGACAAGACATTCTCATGCAGCGCCTCAATACCATCTCATCTCGTCTGGACACCTTGTCTGCTCCTGTTCAGACAGTGCAGAATCCGCCTTCAGTACATGAGCTTTCGGACCAAGGAGCGCCAGCTGCCCAGCTCTTTTTGCCATCCCGTTATGACGGTGATCCAATCCTCTGCCAAGGTTTTCTGAATCAGCGTTCCATACACTTCAAGCTCTACAGACACCGCTTTCCCACTGAGCGCTCCAGGGTGGCCTTCATTATCTCCCTGCTCTCCGGTAAGGCCCTGGCGTGGGCGAATCCCGTTTGGGAACATGGAGGTCTGGAGACGTCTAGTATCCAGCTTTTCCTGGCCCAGTTCCGGTCCGTATTTGAGTAGCCTGGTCGAACAACATCTGCAGCCTCAGCTTTGCTTCAGTTGCGCCAGGGACATATGCCATCCAGTTCCGTCCCCTGGCGGCCGAGCTCTCGTGGAAAGAGGAAGTGCAGCTGTCTTCTGGGAGGGACTAGCTGACAGGATAAAGGATAAGCTGGCAGGTCGTGACAGACCCACCACCTTGAATGACACCAGTGGCTCCCTCTGCTGAGGAACCCATGCAGCTGGGGTATTCCAAGATTTCTTCCCAGGAACGTCAGCGACGTCTGGTGGAACATCTCTGTCTGTACTGTGAGGGGGAGAGAGAGGGGCTTGGACTTCAAGTTGTTTCCAAACTGGGATACCTGACATGGACGGGATCTTTACTATGTGAACTTCCATAACTCATAAAATATCAAATAATTCATTCTTATAATAAAGGTATTTCTACATATTACAAAAGGATGTGAAATATATCGAATATCCAAGACAAAATAATACAGGAAAATGGGAAAAATAAGGAGTGATAGAATGATGAAATGTCATTAACCCCTTAACGACCGCGGCCGTACATTTACGTCTGCGGTTTCCCCGATCGCTGTGTGGCAATTGGTGCTGTCCAAGACAGCACCAATTGCCATTAGTGTCCCCCAAAAAGATGGCACTGGTGCCACCCCCACGATCGCTGTGATAGGCTGCAGGGGCCTGAGTCGAGGCCTGACATTCCCGGGGGAATGGTCTCTCTCAAGGAGAGTGTTCATTCAGCTAACCCAGAGGTGGGGGCTTCCTCAGAGAGACCTCATGGCATCAGCAAGCAATGCCAAACTGAGGAATTTCTGTTCCCTTTACAGGGCAGACAATCCCACGGTAGTGGACTCAATGACAACACCATGGACATACCAGCTGGCGTATATCTTTCCTCCCATAGCAGTGATTCCCAGAGTTTGATGAAGATCAGTCGTCAGTGATAATAATAACTCCCTTCTGGCCGAAGAGGTCATGGTTCACCCTGCCCATGAATATGGTTACCTCTGCATCCGGATCTAATATTCCAGGGTCAGCACCTGTGCAGGAATCTTTCCAGCCTCAGCTTGACAGCTTGGAGACTGAGAGGACCGTATTAGACTCTAGTTTTTCTGAGAAGGTATAGTATACTCTTTCTCACGTAGTAGCACTACAAATAAATCTTATGCACGTATTTGGAAGATTTTTCAAGATTGGTGTGCGAGCAGGAGTATTGATGGACTTAAACCTTCTACTCCACAGTGATTGGAGTTTTTACAGGAAGGCTTCTATAAAGGATTAAAACCTAGTTCCATCAAGGTGCAGATAGCAGCCCTCTCTGCACACCTGAACTCACGTTTCTTTCAGATCTTGGAGGTAAAGAATTTTAAGGCTAGACTAGGCCTAACCTGGTAAAGCAGGTAGACCCATGGGACTTATCCTTTGTGTTGAGACGCCTGTGTCTTCCTCCTTTTGAGCCGTAGGAGGAAGTAGACTTCAAGTTAACATTGAAAGTTTCTCTTTTACCAGCCATTACCGCTGCTAAGAGAGTTGGAGAACTTCAAGCCCTTGGCTCCGCACCTCCATACGTGATTTTTTTTCCCAAGACAAGGTTATCCTTAGGTTCCTTCCAGGATTCCTGCCTATGGTGGCTTCATTTGCCAACATCAACCAGCCTATAGTATTGCCTGTATTTTCTCCTACTGGATCATCTGAAGAAGACTTGGATCTTTCTTTATTGGACGTATCCAGAGCTATCAAGATCTATCTACATAGAGTAGGTGATTTTCGTAAAGACGAGAATTTCTTCATCCCTTTCGCAGGAAAGAACAAGGGGAGGAAGGCTTCAAAACCTTCAATATCCAGATGGATCTGTGACTCCATTGCCTTATGTTACTCCTCTGCAGATCTGGATCCACCAGAATTTACCAGGGCTCACTCTACTAGAGCTGTGGCCTCCACTTGGGCAGAGCGTGCCCCTGTGCCACTTGAGGACATATGCCAGGCAGCTACCTGGTCGTCTTTGACTACCTTTGTGAGATATTTCAGGCTGGATACTTCTTTCTTGTCAAGAACAACCTTTGCAAGATCTGTTCTTAATGCGGACGTAATAAATAACCCGCCCATTGGGGATAATGCTTGCTAATTCCCCATACGTTGTGATGCCAATGGGATGTAAGGGAAGCTAAAATTATTATGTTAATTTTTTTTCCCTGAGACCCATTGGCATCACAAGACTCCCTCCCTGTGTTTTATGTTTCTTTATAATTAGACTGAGGTCTAGGGGGAGGTGGAGCCTATTTATACCTCATGGAGGAGGGGATTAAAATTTAATTGTTATTTTTTCATTAAATATTCTTTTGTCCCAGGGGCTCGCAGGGGAGAATTTACCCCCATATGTTGTGATGCCAATGGGTCTCAGGGAAAACAAATTAACATAATTTTAGCTTATAGTATTTTAGGTTTTTTAGATAAGTTCTGGCGAGATATTCAGTGTATTAGTCCTGTTTTACAACAAGGAGCGCATGCCTATGGTGCGGTCATGTGATTGGCCGCAGATCATGTGATCTATATCACGGCGCACAATATTGTATTCGTTCTCCTTCGGTCGGGTGCTTGATATCTGATCATGTGACCCACACGTCACTGGTACGGAGGGGCTGAATACTTGACACCTAACCATGTGATCCACACGCCAATTCCAAAATAACCAGGTGACTTACACGTCAGTTCCGGTATGACGTGCAGTGGATCGGCTTCGGCGTCCATGAAATGGAGTGGAGAGTGAGGTGAGATTGCAGGAGATACAACCCGTGCTCCCTTACTCCTTAAGGAACGGACACTGATTACACAACCTGTGTATGGCTTATAAAGTGCAGCCATTAACCCCTGATAAAGTCTTGAGGACGGAACGCGTGGGGATCTTGTTCCCTGCGCCCCCTCCTGAGCTGTTTTCTGTTATGTGACTAATTCATAATTAATTTTTTTTTTTTACCCCCTTTTTTTTGTAGTGGTTATTATACATTGTTTGCGTATTGCTCAGCATATTTTCATTTGTATTAGCTCATTATTTGCTTTATGGCATTTGTCTTAATTTTGACACGTATCATGGTATGTGGGGTAACTGTTTCTGTATAGACAGCTCCTGGTCACTCCATCTTTTTTTTTTTTTTGGGGGGGGGGGGGGGGGTGCACGGTTGCAAATTAAGCCATTCCTGGCTCTGTGCTTGATTTATATGTGGTTTTTAGTGTTTTTAAATGTTTGTATAAGTTGGTTGTGTATAAGTGTGCGTTCACACGTACAGGATCCGCAGCAGATTTGATAGCGCAGATTTGATGCTGTGTTCAGTTATTTAGATGAAATCTGTATTTTTATTTTTTTTTTAAATATTTTTAGGCACCTCATCGCCGCTAAGTGCTGATCAGCATCGGTCACTGCACCCCTTGTTAGATTCCTTATGGGGTGTAGTTTCCAGAATGGGGTCACTTGTGGGGGGTTTCTACTGTCCTGGCAGCACAGGAGCTTTGTAATTGCGACATGGCCTCCATCCCCCATTCCAGCCTCTAAATGGCGCTCTGTCCCTTTGGTGGCTTGCCCTCTGCCCATATGGCACATTATGCCCACATGTGGGGTATTTTCGTACTCAGGGGAAATTACCCTACACATTTTGCGTTCATTTTCTCTTTTAATTTAATGTTATATTCCTTAAGGGGTTTAGTTTCCAGAATGGGGTCACTTGTGGGGGGTTTCCAGTGTCTTGGCAGCACGAGGGCTCTGTAAATCCGACATGGCCCTTGAAATCCATTCCAGTGACATCCAGCTTCCAAAGGCCAATTGGCGCTCCTTCCCTTTGGAGGCTCGTCCTGCGCCCGCTTGGCACTTTATGTCCACATGTGGGGTATTTCCGTACTCGGGAGAAACTGCGCTACACAGTTTTGTTTTGTGTTTTTTTTTCCTTTTATCCCTTTGTAAAAATAAAAAATTGTAGGCTAGAACAACGTCTAAGTGCAAAATAAAAAATTTTCCTTTTTCACGCCTCATTGTTCTGAAAATCTGTGGCGCACCTGTGGGGTCCAGATGCTCACCGCACCCCTTGTTAGATTCCTTGAGGGGTGCAGTTTTCTAAATGGTGTCCCTTTAGGGGTGTTTTTTAGGTTTTGGCACCCCAGAGCCTCTGCCAACCTGAAGTGGTACAGTCAGAAATGACCAAATATAACGTAGGCGTTGAAATTCACTAGGCGCTCCTTTGTATCTGAGGCTTGTGGTTGTGTCAAATAGCGCAATAGGGCCACATATGGGGTATTTCTATAAACTGCCGAAACGGGGCAATCAATATTGGGGTGCATTTCCCCAGTAATAGGTTTATCATTATGAAAGATATTGGATTACAATAAAATCTCTGCACAGAAAATGAAAAATTAAAATTTTTACACACTTAGGCTATGTTCACACGCTGTGAACATCCGCCCATTCTGTGACCCCGGCCAGGTCACTGAACGGACGGTCTCAGCCCGGAGCATCAGCGCGTGCCCGCATCAGAGCTTCCCATAGCACATAGTGTAGCGAGCGGCCGGAGCCGCTCACTAAACTGTGTGAACTGACAGGGCTTTCTGCGGCCGGAGTTCACAGAATTCTGGCCGCAGAAAACTGACATGTCAGTTTTTCCCGGTGCCGCATGGGATCCCAGCCGGAGCATATACCATGTGTGTACGCTTCGGCTGGGATCCCATTGAAAATAAGGCTATGTTCCACCCCTCAAAACTACGGCCGTAGTTCTGCGGCGGGAACTACGGCTGTAGTTTTACGTAGTGTGAACATAGCCTTAGCTTTTATTTCTGTGACTCCCCTAAAGGGTTAAAACACTTTCTGGATGTGCTTTTGCAGAGTGTGGGGGGTGCAGTTTCTGAAATGGGGTGCTTTGTGGGGCTTTCTAACATACAGGCCCCTCAAATACACTTTAAGGCTGGGTTCACACTACGTATATTTCAGTCAGTATTGTGGTCCTCATATTGCAACCAAAACCAGGAGTGGATTAAAAACACAGAAAGGATCTGTTCACACAATGTTGAAATTGAGTGGATGGCCGCCATATAACAGTAAATAACTGCTATTATTTCAATATAACGGCCGTTGTTTTAAAATAACAGCAAATATTTGCCATTAAATGGCAGCCATCCACTCAATTTCAACATTGTGTGATCAGATCCTTTCTGTGTTTTTAATCCACTCCTGGTTTTGGTTGCAATATGTGGACCACAATACTGACTGAAATATACGTAGTGTGAACCCAGCCCAAGGGTGCGTTCACACCTACAGGATCTGCAGCAGATTTGATGCTGTGTTCAGTTATTTAAATGAAATCTGCTGCAGAAAATCAGCTGCAGATCCTGTAGGTGTGAACGCACCATAAGGCTATGTTCACACTACGTAAAACTACGGCCGTAGTTTTGCGGGGTGGAACATAGCCTTATTTTCAATGGGATCCCGCTTGGAGTGTACACACATAGTACACGCTCCGGCTGGGATCCCATGCGGCGCTGGAAAAAATGGACAGGTCAGTTTTCTGCGTCCGGAATTCAGTGAATTTCGGCCACAGAAAGACCTGTCAGTTCACACAGTGAAGCAAGCGGCTCCGGCGGCTCGCTACACTGTGTGCTATGGGAAGCTCTGATGCGGGCGCACGCTGATCACGCATCAGAGCTCTGAGGCTGGAAAGATGGCCGGATCATCTCGGTACTTAAGTACCGGCCGAGATGATCCGGCAGGGCCACGGAACGGCCAGTCTCTTACCTAGTGGGAACATAGCCTAAACCTGAACAGGTCCCTAAAAATATCAGATTTTGAAATTTTTGTGAAAATCTGGAAAATTGCTGCTAATGTTTTAAGCTTCCTATTGTCTAAAAAAAAATGAAAGATAGTTTAATAAATGTCGCCAACATAGAGTAGACATGTTGCTAATGCTATTTAATATATAATTTATGTGGTATAACCACTTTCTGTATAAGCAGAAAAGTTTCAAAGTTCAAAAAATGCATTTCTTCACGCTATTTTGTTTTTTTTTCATAAAGATTCGTTATACGTATCATCTCCAATTTACCAGAAATGTGAAGTACCATATGTCATGAGAAAACAGTCTCAGAATCAGCCGGATAGGTAAAAGCATCCCGAAGTTATTAATGACTAAAGTGACACTGGTTATTTTCATAAGATTTGCCTCGGTTCTTAAGGCCATTTCAGGCCCGGTCCTTAAAAGGTTAAAGAGCACAATAATACTACCAACGATAATACCAAAAAAAAGAAAAAGGGGGAAAAAACGTAGTCTCTTTATGTGGTCTGAACAAGTCCTTATACATCGGTCTGAAATGTAACCTTATTCTAAGATGAATAGTGATGAAATGGGATTGAAGCAGCCAATAATCCCTGAGACAGATAATAGATAACAGGCACATTAGGTAATAAAGATCATTACTGTATTTTCCGGTGTATTAGACGACTTTTTAAAAATCTTGTCAGAAGTCAGGGGTCGTCTTATACGCCAGGTATGGTTGCCCCATATGGTGGGGGGGGGGCTCAAAAATGGCCGCATCCTCACTGTTTGGGGCGCCCATTTAAAAAAAGAAAAGAGTTAACTCACCCGGGCCCGTTCCCGGCCTCCTCGCGTCTTCTCCTCCGCTCCCGTTGTTGGTGCAGCCAGTGTGACGTACACTGACTGCGTTGGGGTTGCCCGAAGCTCTCCCCAGCAGCCGAGCCTCTCATCGGATAGAGCTTAGGAGGAATGACAGAGCTTTGGTAGGCTCTGGAATTACCCGAAGCCTCTGTCATTCTTCCGAAGCTCTCCCGAGCAGCCCAGCGTCTCCGATTAGATGCTCGGCTGCTGGGGAGAGCTTCGGGCATCCCTGACGCAGTCAGTGTACGTCAGGAGAAGACGCGCGGAAGCCGGAAACGGCCCGGGTGAGTTAACTGTTTGTGTTTTTCATTAGTTTAGCTGCAGTTAACCCCTGCCTGACCTCAGCCGGGCTGCAGTCAGGCAGGGGTTAACATTTTCCGGCGTATAAGGCAAATCCCTGACAATCTGATAAAAAGTCAGGGGTTGTCTTATACACCCAGTCGCCTTATACGCTGGAAAATATGGTACATGAGGAAGATGAAGAATATAAAAAATGCTGAGAATAATAATAATCCTCGTAGAAGATCATCAATTATGATGTGTGTCACATACAAAAATAGAAAAATGAAAAAATTATCAATGAATTTGTAAATATTTGAATAAATTTTTTAAAAGGAGGGCAGAGGTCGCAGGGTTCATGGTCACGCTGGTAAGTAAGAGCCTGCTGACTACGTTCCATTGGAGGTGCCCCCCCCCCCCTCCTTTCAGTTGAAGTGACTCATAAATCTTCTTTGACTCAGCCCAGGACATTTGGGTAATCATCCTCCCCCCTCCCCCTCTCCAACCTGGCTTGAAACTCAACAGGGCAGTGCAGGGCGATTGTGTTGGATCCCCAGCATGATGCTCTGAATGGTGGGCAGATAGGGGATGGTTGATATTCCGTTTGCGGATATTATACAGATCTTCTGCCATTCTGACTCTCATTTGGCGTTTCGTCCTACCAATATATTGCTTTCTATAAGGTTAGTAACTCCCTTTGTGGCCCATGGAAGGAGCTCTGTTATCTCCCTTCTGTATTCATTCCCTGTGGGACCGACACTGAGGTGAGATAGTGGTCCTACAATCCAGGCCACATTTGTGGAAGCCCTTTGGAGTTAGCCAACCATTTGTTGGTTTATTACGTTGGGGATTTTGAATGGTTGGGGCTATCTGGATTCCCAAATTGGGCACACTTGTATACACTAATGGGGGTTTGTGGGTATTAGATGTCCTATTGTTTTGTCTTCTTGAATGAGGTCACAGTTTTTGCAAAAATTATTTAGAATTTTCTTCTGATCTTTATTAAATGGGACAATGATCTTAGATGGATTGTCAGTTTTGACCTCTTTTATTGAGGTTCCCTATGAAGTTGTCTTATGATGTCCAGAGATTTGGTGAGTAGTTGTGCTGGATAGTTTTTCTCTGCCAGTGCTTGGGCTTCTACTTCGAACTGACTCGTATGAGTACAATTTCTCTGGACTTGTGGGAATATGAAGCAGCCAAGTGCTACCTAGTAACTCAGAAGAGATGACTGGTGGATGGAGTGGGATGTCATTGACTTGTGAGATGACCACTGGGAATTGGATCCACCATCTGGGCCCACTGGTTAGGATACCATATACTTCTTACTCTCATATTGTAACTCTCCACTTCTCTTTTATATCTTTATTTCTATTATTCATGTATTTGAGTCTCCAGACTATTAGATATTTTTTAATCCTCTAATTGATTACAAATAACATCCATATCCAGCTTATTGTAGCAGTGTGTGAGCCTAGCCCTAAGGTAACCACCGAACCTGACCCTCCCAAACCAAGTGCAGCTGTCAGAAGCAACGTAAGAAAATGTTACTTTACTGAAAGAGTAGTAGATGCTTGAAAGAAGCCTCCAGCAGATGTGGTAGGTGAATGTAACCTGCCTGGTATATACATATATCTATCTGAAGATAATACGGAAGGAAATAATAGAAAAGCAGACTAGACAGACCGGGAAGCTCTACCTGCCGACAGTCTTCTAGCTTTCTGTTGAGTCGTATGGAGTCATGTGGGTGATGCTGCGTCTCCTCTCCATCCTTCTAGGGCCACATACCTCCTCTTCCTCGTCTTCACAATTCTTCACCTTTATGCAAATTACCGCGCTGTCCACTCTGTTGTCATGGAAACACTCAATCAGTCTCGGCTCGCCATAGTCCTGGAGCATTTCCTGCTAGAGGGAGGGATCCTGAGCCCAGCGAAGGCTAACCCCAAGGAACCGCTCTTACCAGGTGGGTGGTCAGACGTGTTGGCCAGATGAGTGATCTTACCTGGTGGGTGGTCAGACTTGGTGGCCTGATCAGTTATCTTACCAGGTGGGTGGTCAGACTTGGTGGCCTGATCAGTTATCTTACCTGGTGGGTGATCAGACTTGGTGGCCTGATCAGTTATCTTACCAGGTGGGTGATCAGACTTGGTGGCCTGATCAGTTATCTTACCAGGTGGGTGGTCAGACTTGGTGGCCTGATCAGTTATCTTACCAGGTGGGTGGTCAGACTTGGTGGCCTGATCAGTTATCTTACCAGGTGGGTGATCAGACGTGGTGGCCTGATCAGTTATGTTACCAGGTGGGTGGTCAGACTTGGTGGCCTGATCAGTTATCTTACCTGGTGGGTGGTCAGACTTGGTGGCCTGATCAGTTATCTTACCAGGTGGGTGGTCAGACGTGGTGGCCTGATCAGTTATCTTACCAGGTGGGTGATCAGACTTGGTGGCCTGATCAGTTATCTTACCAGGTGGGTGATCAGACGTGGTGGCCTGATCAGTTATCTTACCTGGTGGGTGGTCAGACTTGGTGGCCTGATCAGTTATCTTACCAGGTGGGTGATCAGACTTGGTGGCCTGATCAGTTATCTCACCTGGTGGGTGGTCAGACTTGGTGGCCTGATCAGTTATCTTACCAGGTGGGTGATCAGACGTGGTGGCCTGATCAGTTATCTTACCAGGTGGGTGGTCAGAAATGGCCAGATCTGTGATCTTACCAGGTGGGTGGTCTGACACGGCAGTGGAATCAGTGATTCTACTAGGTGGGTGGTCAGACACAGCCAGATGTTCTTACCAGGTGGGTGGTCACACACGATGGCGGGATCAGTGATCTTACCAGGTGGGTGGTCAGAGATCGTCGGATAAGGAATCTTACTAGGTGGGTGGTTAGACACGGCACTAGGATCAGTGATTCTACCAGGTGGGTGGTCAGACAGATTGGACTGGATTGGTGATGCCGATTAAGGGTTGGCGTGGTCTCTGGATCAGTGATGCCGGTTATGGGTTGGTGTGTGATAAAGGGTTAATTCTGGTTTGGGATCTTAGTCCCTTTGGTCCGCTCCTAGTCTGGTACCTTTGTTTCCTTTATAGGCCACTTACTCTGTATTATATATATATAGTATACACACCACTTACTCTGTATTATATATATATATATAGTATACACACCGCTTACTCTGTATTATATATATATAGTATACACACCACTTACTCTGTATTATATATATATATATATAGTATACACACCACTTACTCTGTATTATATATATATAGTATACACACCACTTACTCTGTATTATATATATATAGTATACACACCACTTACTCTGTATTATATATATATATATATATAGTATACACACCACTTACTCTGTATTATATATATATATATAGTATACACACCACTTACTCTGTATTATATATATATATATATAGTATACACACCACTTACTCTGTATTATATATATATATATAGTATACACACCACTTACTCTGTATTATATATATATATAGTATACACACCACTTACTCTGTATTATATATATATATAGTATACACGCCACTTACTCTGTATTATATATATATATAGTATACACACCGCTTACTCTGTATTATATATATATAGTATACACACCACTTACTCTGTATTATATATATATAGTATACACACCACTTACTCTGTATTATATATATATATATATAGTATTCACACCACTTACTCTGTATTATATATATATAGTATACACACCACTTACTCTGTATTATATATATATAGTATACACACCGCTTACTCTGTATTATATATATATAGTATACACACCACTTACTCTGTATTATATATATATAGTATACACACCGCTTACTCTGTATTATATATATATATATAGTATACACACCGCTTACTCTGTATTATATATATATAGTATACACACCGCTTACTCTGTATTATATATATATATAGTATACACACCGCTTACTCTGTATTATATATAGTATACACACCGCTTACTCTGTATTATATATATATAGTATACACACCACTTACTCTGTATTATATATATATAGTATACACACCGCTTACTCTGTATTATATATATATATATAGTATACACACCGCTTACTCTGTATTATATATATATAGTATACACACCGCTTACTCTGTATTATATATAGTATACACACCGCTTACTCTGTATTATATATATATAGTATACACACCGCTTACTCTGTATTATATATAGTATACACACCGCTTACTCTGTATTATATATATATAGTATACACACCGCTTACTCTGTATTATATATATATAGTATACACACCGCTTACTCTGTATTATATATAGTATACACACCGCTTACTCTGTATTATATATATATAGTATACACACCGCTTACTCTGTATTATATATAGTATACACACCGCTTACTCTGTATTATATATATATAGTATACACACCGCTTACTCTGTATTATATATATATAGTATACACACCGCTTACTCTGTATTATATATATATAGTATACACACCGCTTACTCTGTATTATATATATATAGTATACACACCGCTTACTCTGTATTATATATAGTATACACACCGCTTACTCTGTATTATATATATATAGTATACACACCACTTACTCTGTATTATATATATATATATATAGTATACACACCGCTTACTCTGTATTATATATATATAGTATACACACCGCTTACTCTGTATTATATATAGTATACACACCGCTTACTCTGTATTATATATATATAGTATACACACCGCTTACTCTGTATTATATATATATAGTATACACACCGCTTACTCTGTATTATATATAGTATACACACCACTTACTCTGTATTATATATATATAGTATACACACCACTTACTCTGTATTATATATATATATAGTATACACACCGCTTACTCTGTATTATATATATATATAGTATACACACCACTTACTCTGTATTATATATATATATAGTATACACACCACTTACTCTGTATTATACATATATATATAGTATACACACCGCTTACTCTGTATTATATATATATAGTATACACACCACTTACTCTGTATTATATATATATATAGTATACACACCACTTACTCTGTATTATATATATATATAGTATACACACCACTTACTCTGTATTATATATATATATATAGTATACACACCACTTACTCTGTATTATATATATATATAGTATACACACCACTTACTCTGTATTATATATATATATAGTATACACACCGCTTACTCTGTATTATATATATATAGTATACACACCGCTTACTCTGTATTATATATAGTATACACACCGCTTATTCTGTATTATATATATAGTATACACACCCACCGGTCCTTCTCCCACTACTGGAGTAACATACAACCCTCGCAGATATATATAAAACTACTTTACTAATAACATAAAGATGACAAGGACATTATACATTACATACAAATACAATACATAGAGAACACAACCACACACAGCTGCCTCCTTTCCTACCCCCCTGGATACCAAGCACCATGTGACCATGTGTATGTATATACAGTATAACATATATCCAGATCCCACACCGTATCCTGGATCTATAGTTACTATCACAGCCACATCCAGCAGCCGACCACTAGTACATGTACATATAGAGACTCATGCATAAACAGCATATATATCTATAGCAACACAGACTTATACCTAGAATATCTATATGTACTCGTATACAGTCTACTGTGATTCTATTATACGTATATTGCTATATACACACACAGAAGGCCACATATATTATACCTGTTCCTAAGTGCTTGTTCGTCCAGGGCCGCAGGAAAGAGAGCGAGAGACCTGGAGAAATTAGCTTCTTCCTGGACTCGGGGCCTTTGAAATGCTAATGTCCAAATGGTCTTTAGACACAGTGAGAGCTCAGTGACTGCCTGCTATCAGTATATACTATATACCTGGCACAGGTACATAGTATATGTGGTCACAGCTCCTGTAACAGTGTGGTCTTGATCAGTGATGCCAGTTACGGGTTGGCGTGGTCTCGATCAGTGATGCCAGTTACAGGTTGGCGTGGTCTCTGGATCAGTGATGCCAGTTACGGGTTGGCGTGGTCTCTGGATCAGTGATGCCAGTTACGGGTTGGCGTGGTCTCTGGATCAGTGATGCCAGTTACGGGTTGGCGTGGTCACTGGATCAGTGGTGCCAGTTACGGGTTGGCGTGGTCTCTGGATCAGTGATGCCAGTTACGGGTTGGCGTGGTCTCTGGATCAGTGATGCCAGTTACAGGTTGGTGTGGTCTCTGGATCAGTGATGCCCATTATGGGTTGGCATGGTCTCTGGATCAGGGATGCTGGTTACGGGTTGGCATGGTCTCTGGATTGATGATGCCGGTTACAGGTTGTTGTGGTCTCAGGATCGGTGATGCCGGTTACAGGTTGACGTTATCTCTGGATTGGTGATGCTGGTTATGGGTTGGCATGGTCTCTGGATCGGTGATGCCTATTATGGGTTGGCGTAGTCTCGATCAGTGATGCCCATTATGGGTTGGCATGGTCTCTGGATCAGGGATGCTGGTTACAGGTTGGCATGGTCTCTGGATTGATGATGCCGGTTACAGGTTGGTGTGGTCTCAGGATCGGTGATGCCGGTTACGGGTTGACGTTATCTCTGGATTGGTGATGCTGGTTATGGGTTGGCCTAGTCTCGATAAGTGATGCCCATTATGGGTTGGCATGGTCTCTGGATTGATGATGCCGGTTACAGGTTGGTGTGGTCTCAGGATCGGTGATGCCGGTTACGGGTTGACGTTATCTCTGGATTGGTGATGCTGGTTATGGGTTGGCGTAGTCTCGATAAGTGATGCCCATTATGGGTTGGCATGGTCTCTGGATTGATGATGCCGGTTACAGGTTGGTGTGGTCTCAGGATCGGTGATGCCGGTTACGGGTTGACGTTATCTCTGGATTGGTAATGCTGGTTATGGGTTGGCGTAGTCTCGATAAGTGATGCCCATTATGGGTTGGCATGGTCTCTGGATCGGTGATGCCGATTATGGGTTGGCGTAGTCTCGATCAGTGATGCCTGTTATGAGTTGGCGTGGTCTCTGGATCAGTGATGACGGTTATGGGTTGGCGTGGTCTCTGGATCAGTAAAGCCGTTAAGGGTTGGCGTGGTCTCTGGATTGGTGATGTTGATTACGGGTTGGCGTGGTCTCTGGATCAGCGATGCTGGTTATGGGTTGGCGCCGTATCTGGATCGGCGATGCCGGTTATGGGTTGACGTGGTCTCTGGATCGGTGATGCCGGTTACGGGTTGGCTTGGTCTCTGGATCGGTGATGCCAGTTACTGGTTGGAGTGGTCTCTGGATCGGTGATGCCAGTTACTGGTTAGAGTGGTCTCTGGATCGGTGATACCGGTTATGGGTTGGCATGGTCTCTGGATCGGTGATGCCGGTTACGGGTTGGCGTGGTCTCGATCAGTGATACCGGTTACGGGTTGGCATGCTCTCTGGATCGGTGATGCCGGTTATGGGTTGGCATGGTCTTGATCAGTGATGCCGGTTACGGGTTGACGTGGTCTCGATCAGTGATACCGGTTACGGGTTGGCATGCTCTCTGGATCGGTGATGCCGGTTATGGGTTGGCATGGTCTCGATCAGTGGGGCCAGTTACAGGTTGGCATGGTCTTGATCAGTGATGCCGGTTACGGGTTGGCGTGGTCTCGATCAGTGATACCGGTTACGGGTTGGCATGCTCTCTGGATCGGTGATGCCGGTTATGGGTTGGCATGGTCTCGATCAGTGGGGCCAGTTACAGGTTGGCATGGTCTTGATCAGTGATGCCGGTTACAGGTTGGCGTGGTCTCGATCAGTGATACCGGTTACGGGTTGGCATGCTCTCTGGATCGGTGATGCCGGTTATGGGTTGGCATGGTCTCGATCAGTGGGGCCAGTTACAGGTTGGCATGGTCTTGATCAGTGATGCCAGTTACGGGTTGGCGTGCTCTCTGGTCTGACCTGATACATCTGCTTTTTCTGCAGGTCTGGGATCACAAGTCTCGGTGGATGTTGGCGTCCCCCTGAGTGCCGTCGTCTCCAGGTAGAGTTACAGCTGTTAGCGGTGGCATGTCTCTCGGCATGGGCTTACGGGCTGTCTCTTATTGTCTTACAGTGTTTCCGAGCTGGAACTCCTAAAGAAAGGGAATGAGTCTCTGTACCTGCTGGGTTGGAGGAGAGACACTGGTGAGCTGTAGGGGGCGCTCAGCCAGGGCCTCAGGTTACTGCAGCATCTGCTAAGCATCATGTTGTCTCTCTATAGGCCGCCTCGCAGTGGTCTTACATGAGAGGGCTGCCAGCACCGATGTCATCAGATCCGTGGTGCATGCCGAGATTCTACACAGGAAAACCTCATACTCAGGTGAGTGCAGCAGTGGTGTGGAGCGTGTACTGACAGGAGTAAGAGTTACCTGTGACCTCATACTCAGGTGAGTGCAGCAGTGGTGTGGAGCGTGTACTGACAGGAGTAGGGGTTACCTGTGACCTCATACTCAGGTGAGTACAGCAGTGGTGTGGAGCGTGTACGACAGGAGTAAGGGTTACCTGTGACCTCATACTCAGGTGAGTGCAGCAGAGGTGTGGAGCGTGTACTGACAGGAGTAAGAGTTACCTGTGACCTCATACTCAGGTGAGTGCAGCAGTGGTGTGGAGCGTGTACTGACAGGAGTAAGGGTTACCTGTGACCTCATACTCAGGTGAGTACAGCAGTGGTTTGGAGCGTGTACTGACAGGAGTAGGGGTTACCTGTGACCTCATACTCAGGTGAGTACAGCAGTGGTGTGGAGGGTGTACTGACAGGAGTAGGAGTTACCTGTGACCTCATACTCAGGTGAGTACAGCAGTGGTGTGGAGCGTGTACTGACAGGAGTAGGAGTTACCTGTGACCTCATACTCAGGTGAGTACAGCAGTGGTGTGGAGCGTGTACTGACAGGAGTAAGGGTTACCTATGACCTCATACTCAGGTGAGTGCAGCAGTGGTGTGGAGCGTGTACGACAGGAGTAAGGGTTACCTGTGACTTCATACTCAGGTGAGTGCAGCAGTGGTGTGGAGCGTGTACTGACAGGAGTAGGGGTTACCTATGACCTCATACTCAGGTGAGTGCAGCAGTGGTGTGGAGCGTGTACGACAGGAGTAAGGGTTACCTGTGACCTCATACTCAGGTGAGTGCAGCAGTGGTGTGGAGGGTGTACTGACAGGAGTAGGGGTTACCTGTGACTTCATACTCAGGTGAGTGCAGCAGTGGTGTGGAGCGTGTACTGACAGGAGTAGGGGTTACCTATGACCTCATACTCAGGTGAGTGCAGCAGTGGTGTGGAGCGTGTACGACAGGAGTAAGGGTTACCTGTGACCTCATACTCAGGTGAGTGCAGCAGTGGTGTGGAGGGTGTACTGACAGGAGTAGGGGTTACCTGTGACCTCATACTCAGGTGAGTGCAGCAGTGGTGTGGAGCGTGTACGACAGGAGTAAGGGTTACCTGTGACCTCATACTCAGGTGAGTGCAGCAGAGGTGTGGAGGGTGTACTGACAGGAGTAGGGGTTACCTGTGACCTCATACTCAGGTGAGTGCAGCAGAGGTATGGAGCGTGTACTGACAGGAGTAAGGGTTACCTGTGACTTCATACTCAGGTGAGTGCAGCAGTGGTGTGGAGCGTGTACTGACAGGAGTAAGGGTTACCTCTGACCTCATACTCAGGTGAGTGCAGCAGTGGTGTGGAGCGTGTACTGGCAGGAGTAGGAGTTACCTGTGACCTTATACTAAGGTGAGTGCAGCAGTGGTGTGGAGTGTGTACTGACAGGAGTAAGAGTTACCTGTGACCTCATACTAAGGTGAGTACAGCAGTGGTGTGGAGCGTGTACTGACAGGAGTAGGAGTTACCTGTGACCTCATACTCAGGTGAGTGCAGCAGTGGTGTGGAGCATGTACTGACAGGATTAAGAGTTACCTGTGACCTCATACTCAGGTGAGTGCAGCAGTGGTGTGGAGCATGTACTGACAGGATTAAGAGTTACCTGTGACCTCATACTCAGGTGAGTACAGCAGTGGTGTGGAGCATGTACTGACAGGAGTAGGGGTTACCTGTGACCTCATACTCAGGTGAGTGCAGCAGAGGTGTGGAGCGTGTACTAACAGGAGTAGGAGTTACCTGTGACCTCATACTCAGGTGAGTGCAGCAGTGGTGTGGAGCGTGTACTGACAGGAGTAGGAGTTACCTGTGACCTCATACTCAGGTGAGTGCAGCAGAGGTGTGGAGCGTGTACTGACAGGAGTAAGGGTTACCTGTGACCTCATACTCAGGTGAGTGCAGCAGTGGTGTGGAGCGTGTACTGACAGGAGTAGGAGTTACCTGTGACCTCATACTCAGGTGAGTGCAGCAGAGGTGTGGAGCGTGTACTGACAGGAGTAAGGGTTACCTGTGACCTCATACTCAGGTGAGTACAGCAGAGGTGTGGAGCGTGTACTGACAGAAGTAAGGGTTACCTGTGACCTCATACTCAGGTGAGTGCAGCAGAGGTGTGGAGTGTGTACTGACAGGAGTAGGAGTTACCTGTGACCTCATACTCAGGTGAGTGCAGCAGAGGTGTGGAGCGTGTACTGACAGGAGTAAGGGTTACCTGTGACCTCATACTCAGGTGAGTACAGCAGAGGTGTGGAGCGTGTACTGACAGAAGTAAGGGTTACCTGTGACCTCATACTCAGGTGAGTGCAGCAGAGGTGTGGAGTGTGTACTGACAGGAGTAGGAGTTACCTGTGACCTCATACTCAGGTGAGTGCAGCAGTGGTGTGGAGCGTGTACTCCCAGAGTGCTCCCTTGGTTGGTGTCCTGTGAATGGAATAATGGTGGTGACGCCATCTCTCGTGTTCCTCAGATCCGTTCCGCTTCTATATCCTGGCAGAGACACACGGAAAAGTCAGCCGCATGTTTCCCGACTTCTGCAGCGGTATGCCATATCCTTCCTGTGTAGGTGGGGGGGGGTGTTGGGGGTCTCGGGCTGGATGTTACTGCGCTCTCCCGTGGTATGCCATATCCTTCCTGTGTGGGGGTCTCGGGCTGGATGTTACTGGCTCTCCCGTGGTATGCCATATCCTTCCTGTGTAGGTGTTGGGGGTCTCGGGCTGGATGTTACCGGCTCTCCCGTGGTATGCCATATCCTTCCTGTGTAGGGGGGGGGATGTTGGGGGTCTCGGGCTGGATGTTACTGCGCTCTCCCGTGGTATGCCATATCCTTCCTGTGTAGGGGGGGGGGGTGTTGGGGGTCTCGGGCTGGATGTTACCGGCTCTCCCGTGGTATGCCATATCCTTCCTGTGTAGGGGGGGGGGTTTTGGGGGTCTCGGGCTGGATGTTACCGGCTGTCCCGTGGTATGCCATATCCTTCCTGTGTAGGGGGGGGGTTGAGGGTCTTGGGCTGGATGTTACTGTGCTCTCCCGTGGTATGCCATATGCTTCCTGTGTAGGGGGGGGGGGGGGGATGTTGGGGGTCTCGGGCTGGATGTTACCGGCTGTCCCGTGGTATGCCATATACTTCCTGTGTAGGGGGGGGGGGTGTTGGGGGTCTCGGGCTGGATGTTACTGTGCTCTCACGTGGTATGCCATATCCTTCCTGTGTGTGTGGGGGGGGCGCGTTGGGGGTCTCGGGCTGGATGTTACTGTGCTCTCCCGTGGTATGCCATATCCTTCCTGTGTAGGGGGGGGGGGTTGAGGGTCTCGGGCTGGATGTTACCGGCTGTCCCGTGGTATGCCATATACTTCCTGTGTAGGGGGGGGGGGGGTGTTGGGGGTCTCAGGCTGGATGTTACCGGCTGTCCCGTGGTATGCCATATACTTCCTGTGTAGGGGGGGGGATGTTGGGGGTCTCGGGCTGGATGTTACTGTGCTCTCCCGTGGTATGCCATATACTTCCTGTGTAGGGGGGGGGTTGAGGGTCTCGGGCTGGATGTTACCGGCTGTCCCGTGGTATGCCATATACTTCCTGTGTAGGGGGGGTTGAGGGTCTCGGGCTGGATGTTTCTGTGTTCTGGTGGACATTCCGGTTGTCACTCCCGGGTAGTCACGGCTGTCTCTTTTTCAGGTCTTCGTACATCAGGCTGGGTGACTGATCGAAACCTTCTGGACTCCGATGACTGGAGAGCGAATTGGGACATAAATAAAGGACTGTGATTCTGCCTATTGTGTGCGAGTGTTCTGTGTTATCACGTAAAGGACCGGCATGGGGACAAGCAGACAGCCCGATAGGGACAATGGCTCAGGCCGGTGGGCGGGGCTTCATGTTGGTCTAAGGGTCTACAACCAGGACGGTAAAGTGGGTGTAGGATAGCACTCAGGATGGCGGAGGGGAGGGGGGATCAGCACTCAGGATGGCGGAGGGGAGGGGGGATCAGCGCTCAGGATGGCGGAGGGGAGGGGGGATCAGCGCTCAGGATGGTGGAGGGGAGGGGGGATCAGGATGGTGGAGGAGGGCATGGGGGATCAGCACTCAGGATGGCGGAGGGGAGGGGGGATCAGGATGGTGGAGGAGGGCATGGGGGATCAGCACTCAGGATGGTGGAGGGGAGGGGGATCAGGATGGCGGAGGGGAGGGAGATCAGCGCTCAGGATGGTGGAGGGGAGGGGGGATCAGCGCTCAGGATGGTGGAGGGGAGGGGGATCAGCGCTCAGGATGGTGGAGGGGAGAGGGATCAGGATGGCGGAGGGGAGGGAGATCAGCGCTCAGGATGGTGGAGGGGAGGGGGGATCAGCGCTCAGGATGGTGGAGGGGAGGGGGATCAGCGCTCAGGATGGCGGAGGGGAGGGGGATCAGCGCTCAGGATGGCGGAGGGGAGGGGGGATCAGCGCTCAGGATGGTGGAGGGGAGGGGGATCAGGATGGTGGAGGGGAGGGGGATCAGGATGGTGGAGGGGAGGGGGATCAGCGCTCAGGATGGTGGAGGGGAGGGGGATCAGCACTCAGGATGGTGGAGGGGAGGGGGATCAGGATGGTGGAGGGGAGGGGGGATCAGGATGGTGGAGGGGAGGGGGATCAGCGCTCAGGATGGTGGAGGGGAGGGGGGGATCAGGGATCAGGATGACGGAGGGGAGGGGGGATCAGCGCTCAGGATGGTGGAGGGGAGGGGGATCAGCGCTCAGGATGGTAGAGGGGAGGGGGATCAGGATGGTGGAGGGGAGGGGGATCAGCGCTCAGGATGGTAGAGGGGAGGGGGATCAGGATGGTGGAGGGGAGGGGGATCAGCGCTCAGGATGGTGGAGGGGAGGGGGATCAGGATGGTGGAGGGGAGGGGGATCAGCGCTCAGGATGGTGGAGGGGAGGGGGATCAGCACTCAGGATGGTGGAGGGGAGGGGGATCAGGATGGTGGAGGGGAGGGGGATCAGCGCTCAGGATGGTGGAGGGGAGGGGGGGATCAGGATGGTGGAGGGGAGGGGGGATCAGCACTCAGGATGGTGGAGGGGGGATCAGCGCTCAGGATGGTGGAGGGGAGGGGGATCAGCGCTCAGGATGGTGGAGGGGGGATCAGCGCTCAGGATGGTGGAGGGGAGGGGGGATCAGCGCTCAGGATGGTGGAGGGGAGGGGGATCAGCGCTCAGGATGGTGGAGGGGGGGATCAGCGCTCAGGATGGTGGAGGGGAGGGGGAATCAGCGCTCAGGATGGTGGAGGGGAGGGGGATCAGGACGGTGGAGGGGAGGGGGTCAGGATGGGGGAGAGGAGGGGGGATCAGGATGGGGGAGGAGAGGGGGGATCAGGATGGGGGAGGGGAGGGGGGATCAGGATGGGGGAGGGGGGATCAGGATGGGGGAGGGGAGGGGGGATCAGGATGGGGGAGGGGAGGGGGGATCAGGATGGGGGAGGGGAGGGGGGATCAGGGTGGGGGAGAGGAGGGGAGATCAGGGTGGGGGAGGGGAGGGGAGGGGGGATCAGGGTGGGGGAGAGGAGGGGGATCAGGGTGGGGAAGAGGAGGGGGGATCAGGGTGGGGGAGGGGAGGGGAGGGGGGATCAGGGTGGGGGAGAGGAGGGGGGATCAGGGTGGGGGAGGGGAGGGGGATCAGGATGGTGGAGGGGAGGGGGATCAGCGCTCAGGATGGTGGAGGGGAGGGGGATCAGGATGGCGGAGAGGAGGGGGGATCAGGGTGGGGGGAGGGGAGGGGGGATCAGGGTGGGGGGAGGGGAGGGGGGATCAGGGTGGGGGAGAGGAGGGGGGATCAGGGTGGGGGAGAGGAGGGGGGATCAGGGTGGGGGAGGGGAGGGGGATCAGGGTGGGGGAGGGGAGGGGGGATCAGCGCTCAGGATGGTGGAGGGGAGGGGGATCAGGATGGCGGAGAGGAGGGGGGATCAGGGTGGGGGGAGGGGAGGGGGGATCAGGGTGGGGGAGAGGAGGGGGGATCAGGGTGGGGGAGAGGAGGGGGGATCAGAATGGGGGAGAGGAGGGGGGATCAGAATGGGGGAGAGGAGGGGGGATCAGGGTGGGGGAGAGGAGGGGGGATCAGGGTGGGGGAGGGGAGGGGGATCAGGATGGGGGAGGGGAGGGGGGATCAGCGCTCAGGATGGTGGAGGGGAGGGGGGATCAGCGCTCAGGATGGTGGAGGGGAGGGGGGATCAGTGATGCCGGTAAACATTCAGCATCATATTCGGAGTCCTCAGAGGTGAGGGCATGAGACCCCCAGGACACAGGGGTGTAACACCAGGACGTCACCCATAGCTGAGTCCTAACTATGGCTGCCAGGACTCCGATACCACCAGGACTTACTGCAGGTGTATAAGAAAACTGAGATGTATAAAAAAAAAAAAGCATACTGGGAATAACAATCCACCACTAGATGCAGAACCATGATGATGATGGTGGTAGATGGATGATGATGATGAGGATGGTGGATGGATGATGATGAGGATGGTGGATGGATGATGATGAGGATGGTGGTGGATGGATGATGAGGATGGTGGTGGATGGTGGATCGATGATGATGAGGATGGTGGATGGATGATGATGAGGATGGTGGTGGATGAGGATGAGGATGGTGGTGGATGGTGGATCGATGATGATGAGGATGGTGGATGGATGATGATGAGGATGGTGGATGGATGATGATGAGGATGGTGGTGGATGAGGATGAGGATGGTGGTGGATGGTGGATCGATGATGATGAGGATGGTGGATGGATGATGATGAGGATGGTGGATGGATGATGATGAGGATGGTGGTGGATGAGGATGAGGATGGTGGTGGATGGTGGATCGATGATGAGGATGGTGGATGGATGATGATGAGGATGGTGGTGGATGATGATGAGGATGGTGGTGGATGAGGATGAGGATGGTGGTGGATGAGGATGAGGATGGTGGAGGATGAGGATGACAGTTGAGTGATGAAGACCAAAAAACAGTCACGGACTTTGCTTTTCCTACAGATTACTGTACTCACACATCCACCACTATACTATATATATATATATATAGTGTAATCACTGTGAGTGGTCGGGGGTGTGTGGTGTGGTATGGAGGATACATGGATGGCAGTGTGAGTGGTCGGAGGGGGTGTAGTGTGGTATGGAGGATACATGGATGGCAGTGTGTGTGGTCTGGTATGGAGGATACATGGATGGCAGTGTGAGTGGTCGGAGGGGGTGTAGTGTGGTATGGAGGATACATGGATGGCAGTGTGAGTGGTCGGGGATGTGTGGTGTGGTATGGAGGATACATGGATGGCACTGTGAGTGGTCGGGGATGTGTGGTCTGGTATGGAGGATACATGGATGGCACTGAGTGGTCGGGGATGTGTGGTCTGGTATGGAGGATACATGGATGGCAGTGTGAGTGGTCGGGGATGTGTGGTGTGGTATGGAGGATACATGGATGGCACTGTGAGTGGTCGGGGATGTGTGGTGTGGTATGGAGGATACATGGATGGCAGTGTGAGTGGTCGGAGGGGGTGTAGTGTGGTATGGAGGATACATGGATAGCACTGTGTGTGGTCGGGGATGTGTGGTGTGGTATGGAGGATACATGGATGGCAGTGTGAGTGGTCGGGGATGTGTGGTGTGGTATGGAGGATACATGGATAGCACTGTGTGTGGTCGGGGATGTGGTGTGGTATGGAGGATACATGGATGGCAGTGCGAGTGGTCGGGGATGTGTGGTGTGGTATGGAGGATACATGGATGGCAGTGTGAGTGGTCGGGGGGTGGTGGTCTGGTATGGAGGATACATGGATGGCAGTGTGAGTGGTCGGGGGGTGGGGGGGTGTACACCTCCCGGGCAGTCATGTGACATCAGCAGAGCTCTGGAACATGTGATGCAGCTGTCACTGTCTGTCACTAGAGGATGCCAGTGCTGGCAGGAGTCGTCCTGTCCCTTTAAGAAACCTCCAGGACATGAGGCAGCGGTCAGGGTTCGCTCTGTCATCACTTGTGCTGAGCAGCTGATTGGATGAGGAGTCTCAGCTCATAGTGAGAGGAACATCAGCCGGTGCCGTATACCAGGAAGAGGGACTCCGCCTGTATACACCGTACGTAATATATATACTGAGAGCTGTATACTGGATGTCATATATATACTGAGAGCCGTATACCAGACCAGGAAGAGGGACTCCGCCTGTATACACCGTACGTAATATATATACTGAGAGCCGTATACTATATGTAATATATATAGTCAGAGCCGTATACTGTATGTAATATATATACTGAGAGCTGTATAGTGTATGTAATATATATATATATATATATATATATATATATATATATACACAGAGCTGTATACTGTATGTAATATATATAGTCAGAGCCGTATACTGTATGTAATATATATACTGAGAGCCGTATACTATATGTAATATATATAGTCAGAGCCGTATACTGTATGTAATATATATAGTCAGAGCCGTATACTGTATGTAATATATATACTGAGAGCCGTATACTGTATGTCATATATATACTGAGAGCCGTATACTGTATGTAATATATATACTGAGAGCTGTATAGTGTATGTAATATATATACTGAGAGCTGTATACTGTATGTCATATATATACTGAGAGCTGTATACTGTATGTAATATATATACTGAGAGCCGTATACTGTATGTAATATATATAGTCAGAGCCGTATACTGTATGTAATATATATACTGAGAGCTGTATACTGTATGTAATATATATACTGAGAGCTGTATACTGTATGTCATATATATACTGAGAGCTGTATACTATATGTAATATATATAGTCAGAGCTGTATACTGTATGTAATATATATACTGAGAGCTGTATAGTGTATGTAATATATATACTGAGAGCTGTATAGTGTATGTAATATATATACTGAGAGCCGTATACTGTATGTAATATATATAGTCAGAGCCGTATACTGTATGTAATATATATACTGAGAGCTGTATAGTGTATGTAATATATATACTGAGAGCTGTATACTATATGTAATATATATAGTCAGAGCTGTATACTGTATGTAATATATATACTGAGAGCTGTATAGTGTATGTAATATATATATATATATACTGAGAGCCGTATACTGTATGTAATTTATATACTGAGAGCTGTATACTATATGTAATATATATAGTCAGAGCCGTATACTGCATGTAATATATATACTGAGAGCTGTATAGTGTATGTAATATATATACTGAGAGCTGTATAGTGTATGTAATATATATAGTCAGAGCCGTATACTGTATGATATATATACTGAGAGCTGTATAGTGTATGTAATATATATACTGAGAGCTGTATAGTGTATGTAATATATATACTGAGAGCCGTATACTATATGTAATATATATACTGAGAGCTGTATAGTGTATGTAATATATATACTGAGAGCTGTATAGTGTATGTAATATATATACTGAGAGCTGTATAGTGTATGTAATATATATACTGAGAGCTGTATACTGTATGTAATATATATACTGAGAGCCGTATACTGTATGTAATATATATAGTCAGAGCCGTATACTGTATGTAATATATATACTGAGAGCCGTATACTGTATGTAATATATATACTGAGAGCCGTATACTGTATGTAATATATATAGTCAGAGCCGTATACTTTGTCATATATATACTGAGAGCTGTATACTGTATGTAATATATATATATATATATATATACACAGAGCTGTATACTGTATGTAATATATATAGTCAGAGCCGTATACTGTATGTAATATATATACTGAGAGCTGTATACTATATGTAATATATATACTGAGAGCTGTATACTGTATGTAATATATATACTGAGAGCTGTATACTGTATGTAATATATATACTGAGAGCTGTATACTGTATGTAATATATATACTGAGAGCTGTATAGTGTATGTAATATATATAGTCAGAGCCGTATACTGTATGTAATATATATACTGAGAGCTGTATACTGTATGTAATATATATACTGAGAGCTGTATAGTGTATGTAATATATATACTGAGAGCTGTATAGTGTATGTAATATATATAGTCAGAGCCGTATACTGCATGTAATATATATACTGAGAGCTGTATAGTGTATGTAATATATATAGTCAGAGCCGTATACTGTATGTCATATATATACTGAGAGCTGTATAGTGTATGTAATATATATACTGAGAGCTGTATAGTGTATGTAATATATATACTGAGAGCTGTATAGTGTATGTAATATATATACTGAGAGCCGTATACTATATGTAATATATATACTGAGAGCCGTATACTATATGTAATATATATACTGAGAGCCGTATACTGTATGTAATATATATAGTCAGAGCCGTATACTGTATGTAATATATATACTGAGAGCTGTATAGTGTATGTCATATATATACTGAGAGCCGTATACTATATGTAATATATATAGTCAGAGCCGTATACTGTATGTAATATATATACTGAGAGCTGTATACTATATGTAATATATATAGTCAGAGCCGTATACTGTATGTAATATATATACTGAGAGCTGTATAGTGTATGTAATATATATAGTCAGAGCCGTATACTGTATGTAATATATATACTGAGAGCCGTATACTATATGTAATATATATAGTCAGAGCCGTATACTGTATGTCATATATATACTGAGAGCTGTATACTGTATGTAATATATATATATATACAGGGGCGTAGCTAATGTCTCCTGGGCCCTGGTGCGAGAGGCCAACTTGGGCCCCCCCCCCCTCCTTTCACGACCAAGTGATGCTATTGTTGTGTGTGTGTGTGTGTGTGTGTGTATATATATATATATATATATATATATATATATATATATATATACATACACACACACACAGTGGTGCCTTGGATTATGAGCATAATTCGTTCCAGGACCGTGCTTGTAATCCAAATCCACTCTTAAACCAAAGCAAATTTTCCTATAAGAAATCATGTAAATGCAGACAATTGGTTCCGCACCCCAAATATATTTATTATTCTGTACTGTACCGTAATGGGGAGGATGGGAAACACAAGGGCTGACAGAGACTGCAGGGAGCATGAAGGAATGAGCAGTACAGATGTGGGCACATACATGCAGCACTCTCTGTCCGGGGAGAGAGGGGTTACAGCTATGGAGAGATTACCCCCCCCCCCCCCACAGTCCTGTCCCCTGATGTAAGCCCCAGCCTGAAGGGGATCTGCTATGATTTGGAAGGTGTTTAGAGTACAGTGCTGTAGACCCCGCTATGCAGGCCATGCCCCTTCTCCACTCGCGCTCCCACCCAATACAGGAAGTTCTTAAACCAAAGCAATGTTCTTAAACCAAGTCACAATTTTGAAAAACTGTGAGCTCTTCAACCAAAACGCTCTTAAACGAAGTTACTCTTAAACCAAGGTACCACTGTATGTATATATATATATATATATATATATATATACACACACCAAGACAGATATTACCTATTACTGCCATACTGTTACCGACCAAATCCTGTATACTGAGACCAATATTACCAGTAATACCAGTATATAGGGAGGAAACATTACCGCCACACCACAACCACTACCATCACCACCATATTGTTACTGACCAAATCCAGTATACTAAATCACCTCATCCAGTCATATAGAGGTGGCCCCAGCTCTACACAGACTATATACACCATATACATTACAGTGCAGATATATCAGGTGACTCACAGGGGACGTCTTCTCTGATCGGAGTTCTTCCATTTTCATCTTCTTCTCCATCCGTCCTGGGCCGTTATGAGAACTTCTCCGAGCCACGAATCCACAGAATCTGCCAGACAGACATATTAGGCTCCACACTCTGACACCATCTCCATCTCTCTACACACTGCACATCTGTACTGTCCCCTTTACACCCTCATTTAGTGGGTAGCCCTGACTCTGTGTGACCCCCTAATAATATATGCCCCCCTCTGTGTATCCCTCTCCCCCTATGTTGCCCCCCCAAATAGATGGCCCCCTCCCTTATAGATGGCCCCCTCTACCCCCCTCCCTTATAGATGGCCCCCTATACCCCCCTCCCTTATAGATGGCCCCCTCTCTCTCCTCACCCTCCCTTATGGATGGCCCCCCTCTCTCCTCACCCTCCCTTATGGATGGCCCCCTCTCCCCCCCACCCTCCCTTATAGATGGTCCCCCTTCCCCCCCCCTCCCTTATAGATGGTCCCCTTCCCCCCCCCCTCCCTTATAGATGGTCCCCTTCCCCCCCCCTCCCTTATAGATGGTCCCCTTCCCCCCCCCTCCCCTTATAGATGGTCCCCTCCCCCCCCCTCCCTTATAGATGGTCCCCTCCCCCCCCCCTCCCTTATAGATGGTCCTTTTCCCCCCCCTCCCTTATAGATGGTCCCCTTCCCCCCCCCTCCCTTATAGATGGTCCCCTCCCCCCCCCCCCCTCCCTTATAGATGGTCCCCTTCCCCCCCTCTCCCTTATAGATAGTCCCCTTCCCCCCCCTCCCTTATAGATGGTCCCCTTCCCCCCCCCCCTCCCTTATAGATGGTCCCCTTTCCCCCCCTTTATAGATGGTCCCCTTCCCCCCCCCACCCTCATAGATGGCCCCCCTCTTTCCCCCCACCCTCATAGATGGCCCCTCTTTCCCCCCACCCTCATAGATGGCTCCTCTTTCCCCCCACCCTCATAGATGGCCCCCTCCTTCCCCCCACCCTCATAGATGGCCCCCTCCTTCCCCCCACCCTCATAGATGGCCCCCTCCTTCCCCCCACCCTCATAGATGGCCCCCCTCTTTCCCCCCGCCCTCATAAATGCCCCCCTCCTTCCCCCCCCACCCTCATAGATGCCCCCCTCCTTCCCCCCCACCCTCATAGATGCCCCCCTCCTTCCCCCCCACCCTCATAGATGGCCCCCTCCTTTCCCCCCACCCTCATAGATGCCCCCCTCCTTTCCCCCCCACCCTCATAGATGGCCCCCTCCTTCCCCCCCCACCCTCATAGATGCCCCCTCCTTCCCCCCCACCCTCATAGATGGCCCCCTCTTTCCCCCCACCCTCATAGATGGCCCCCTCTTTTTCCCCCCACCCTCATAGATGGCCCCCTCCTTTCCCCCCACCCTCATAGATGGCCCCCTCCTTTCCCCCCACCCTCATAGATGGCCCCCTCCTTCCCCCCACCCTCATAGATGGCCCCCCTCTTTCCCCCCACCCTCATAGATGGCCCCCTCTTCCCCCCACCCTCATAGATGCCCCCCTCCTTCCCCCCCACCCTCATAGATGCCCCCCTCCTTCCCCCCCACCCTCATAGATGCCCCCCTCCTTCCCCCCCACCCTCATAGATGCCCCCCTCCTTCCCCCCCACCCTCATAGATGCCCCCCTCCTTTCCCCCCACCCTCATAGATGCCCCCCTCCTTTCCCCCCACCCTCATAGATGCCCCCCTCCTTTCCCCCCACCCTCATAGATGCCCCCCTCCTTTCCCCCCACCCTCATAGATGCCCCCCTCCTTTCCCCCCACCCTCATAGATGCCCCCCTCCTTCCCCCCCACCCTCATAGATGGCCCCCCTCTTTCCCCCCCACCCTCATAGATGGCCCCCTCTTTCCCCCCCACCCTCATAGATGGCCCCCTCTTTCCCCACACCCTCATAGATGCCCCCCTCCTTTCCCCCCACCCTTATAGATGGCCCCCTCCTTTCCCCCCACCCTCATAGATGCCCCCCTCCTTTCCCCCCACCCTCATAGATGCCCCCCTCCTTTCCCCCCACCCTCATAGATGCCCCCCTCCTTTCCCCCCACCCTCATAGATGCCCCCCTCCTTTCCCCCCACCCGTACAGGCTGATAAAAAAACAAAACTTAACTCACCTGACATCGCGCTCCCACGTTGATCCTCACTCCTTCGCCTTCGGTCTGTCCCCGGCTGCTGTGCGGCTGCCGGGGGTGTCGCGTCTTATCCCCGGCAGCGCGCGCATCCCAGAACTCCCTGCGCGCCGGAAACCGGAAGTCAGGGCCCAAGGCGCGCAGGGAGTTCTGGGATGCGCGCGCTGCCGGGGGTAAGACGCGACACCCCCGGCAGCCGCGCAGCAGCCGTGGGAAAGACGGAGCCAGACTCTTGTGACCGCAAGCAAAACAATGCTTGCGGTCACAAGAGTGATTGATCGGGGGGCCCCGCGGGCCCCCCTTGTGGCGGGCCCGATCGCGGCGGCGACCCCCGCGACCATGGTGGCTACGCCACTGTATATATATATATATATATATATACACAGAGCTGTATACTGTATGTAATATATATACTGAGAGCCGTATACTGTATGTAATATATATAGTCAGAGCCGTATACTGCATGTAATATATATACTGAGAGCTGTATAGTGTATGTAATATATATATATATATACTGAGAGCTGTATACTGTATGTAATATATATATATACAGTGGTGCTTTGGATTACGAGCATAATTCGTTCCAGGACCGCGCTTGTAAACCAAATCCACTCTTAAACCAAAGCAAAGTTTCCCATAAGAAATCATTGATATGCAGACAATTGGTTCCACACACCAAATATAATGATTTATTATTCTGAATAACATGTAAAACTGATGAAACAAACATTCAGAAACAGCTGGATATGTGATATATAAGTTACTGTACAGTATAGCAGCATGTGGTGTATAATGTATAGTAACTGTATAACCCTGATAACACAGCAGCTGGATATGTGATATATAAGTTACTGTACAGTATAGCAGCATGTGGTATATAATGTATAGTAACTGTATAACCCTGATAACACAGCAGCTGGATATGTGATATATAAGTTACTGTACAGTATAGCAGTGTGTGGTGTATAATGTATAGTAACTGTATAACCCTGATAACACAGCAGCTGGATATGTGATATATAAGTTACTGTACAGTATAGCAGCATGTGGTATATAATGTATAGTAACTGTATAACCCTGATAACACAGCAGCTGGATATGTGATATATAAGTTACTGTACAGTATAGCAATCAGCATGTTGTATATAATGTATAGTAACTGTATAACCCTGATAACACAGCAGCTGGATATGTGATATATATGTTACTGTACAGTATAGCAGCATGTGGTATATAATGTATAGTAACTGTATAACCCTGATAACACAGCAGCTGGATATGTGATATATGTTACTGTACAGTATAGCAGCATGTGGTATATAATGTATAGTAACTATATAACCCTGATAACACAGCAGCGGGATATGGGATATATAAGTTACTGTACAGTATAGCAGCATGTGGTATATAATGTATAGTAACTGTATAACCCTGATAACACAGCAGCAGCTGGATATGTGATATATAAGTTACTGTACAGTATAGCAGCATGTGGTATATAATGTATAGTAACTGTATAACCCTGATAACACAGCAGCAGCTGGATATGTGATATATAAGTTACTGTACAGTATAGCAATCAGCATGTGGTGTATAATGTATAGTAACTGTATAACCCTGATAACACAGCAGCTGGATATGTGATATATAAGTTACTGTACAGTATAGCAGCATGTGGTATATAATGTATAGTAACTGTATAACCCTGATAACACAGCGGCTGGATATGTGATATATAAGTTACTGTACAGTATAGCAGCATGTGGTATATAATGTATAGTAACTGTATAACCCTGATAACACAGCAGCTGGATATGTGATATATAAGTTACTGTACAGTATAGCAGCAGGTGGTGTATAATGTATAGTAACCGTATAACCCTGATAACACAGCAGCAGCTGGATATGTGATATATAAGTTACTGTACAGTATAGTATCAGCATGTGGTGTATAATGTATAGTAACTGTATAACCCTGATAATACAGCAGCAGCTGGATATGTGATATATAAGTTACTGTACAGTATAGCAATCAGCATGTGGAGTATAATGTATAGTATCTGTATAACCCTGATAACACAGCAGCTGGATATGTGATATATAAGTTACTGTTCAGTATAGCAATCAGCATGTGGTATATAATGTATAGTAACTGTATAACCCTGATAACACAGCAGCTGGATATGTGATATATAAGTTACTGTACAGTATAGCAGCATGTGGTATATAATGTATAGTAAATGTATAACCCTGATAACACAGCAGCAGCTGGATATGTGATATATAAGTTACTGTACAGTATAGCAGCATGTGGTGTATAATGTATAGTAACTGTATAACCCTGATAACACAGCAGCTGGATATGTGATATATAAGTTACTGTACAGTATAGCAGCATGTGGTGTATAATGTATAGTAACTGTATAACCCTGATAACACAGCAGCAGCTGGATATGTGATATATAAGTTACTGTACAGTATAGCAGCATGTGGTGTATAATGTATAGTAACTATATAACCCTGATAACACAGCAGCTGGATATGTGATATATAAGTTACTGTACAGAATAGCAGCATGTGGTATATAATGTATAGTAACTGCATAACCCTGATAACACAGCAGCTGGATATGTGATATATAAGTTACTGTACACTATAGCAACATATGGTATATAATGTATAGTAACTGTATAACCCTGATAACACAGCAGCTGGATATGTGATATATAAGTTACTGTACACTATAGCAACATATGGTATATAATGTATAGTAACTGTATAACCCTGATAACACAGCAGCTGGATATTTGGTGTATAAGTTACTGTACAGTATAGCAGCATGTGGTATATAATGTATAGTAACTGTATAACCCTGATAACACAGCAGCTGGATATGTGATATATAAGTTACTGTACAGTATAGCAGCATGTGGTGTATAATGTATATTAACTGTATAACCCTGATAACACAGCAGCTGGATATGTGATATATAAGTTACTGTACAGTATAGCAGCATGTGGTGTATAATGTATAGTAACTGTATAACCCTGATAACACAGCAGCAGCTGGATATGTGATATATAAGTTACTGTACAGTATAGCAGCATGTGGTATATAATGTATAGTAACTGTATAACCCTGATAACACAGCAGCTGGATATGTGATATATAAGTTACTGTACAGAATAGCAATCAGCATGTGGTATATAATGTATAGTAACAGTATAACCCTGATAACACTGCAGCTGGAAATGTGATATATAAGTTACTGTACAGTATAGCAGCATGTGGTATATAATGTATAGTAACTGTATAACCCTGATAACACAGCAGCAGCTGGATATGTGATATATAAGTTACTGTACAGTATAGCAGCATGTGGTGTATAATGTATAGTAACTATATAACCCTGATAACACAGCAGCTGGATATGTGATATATAAGTTACTGTACAGTATAGCAATCAGCATGTGGTGTATAATGTATGGTAACTGTATAACCCTGATAACACAGCAGCTGGATATGTGATATATAAGTTACTGTACAGTATAGCAGCATGTAGTATATAATGTATAGTAACTGTATAACCCTGATAACACAACAGCTGGATATGTGATATATAAGTTACTGTACAGTATAGCAGCATGTGGTGTATAATGTATAGTAACTGTATAACCCTGATAACACAGCAGCTGGATATGTGATATATAAGTTACTGTACAGTATAGCAGCATGTGGTGTATAATGTATAGTAACTGTATAACCCTGATAACACAGCAGCTGGATATGTGATATATAAGTTACTGTACAGTATAGCAGCATGTGGTATATAATGTAAAGTAACTGTATAACACTGATAACACAGCAGCAGTGTGTATAGCTGAGTGTAAGTGCAGGCACATTATAGCAGTGTGTATAGCTGAGTGTGAGTGCAGGCACATTATAGCAGTGTGTATAGCTGAGTGTGAGTGCAGGCACATTATAGCAGTGTGTATAGCTGAGTGTAAGTGCAGGCACATTATAGCAGTGTGTATAGCTGAGTGTGAGTGCAGGCACATTATAGCAGGAATGGAAAGGATGGGAAAAACAAGGGCTGACGGAGACTGCAGGGAGCAGGAAGGAATGAGCAGGGCAGATGTGGGCACATACATGCAGCATCTCTGTCCAGGGAGAGAGGGGTTACAGCTATGGAGAGATGACCTCCACAGTCCTGTCCCCTGATGTGAGCCCCAGCCTGAAGTGGATCAGCTATGATGTGGAAGGTGAGGGAGACTCCCTGGGTCAGAGTACAGGGCTGTAGACCCCGCTATGCAGACCATGCCCCTCCCCCACTCCCCCTCCCACCCAGTACAGGGAGCTCTTAAACAAAGTCATAATTTTTAAAAAATGTGATCTCTTAAACCAAAACGCTCTTAAACCAAGTTACTCTTAAACCAAGGTACCACTGTATATATATATATATATATATATATATATATATATATATAGTGAGAGCTGTATACTGTATGTAATATATATAGTCAGAGCCGTATACACTGTATGTAATATATATATATATATATATACTGAGAGCCGTATACACTGTATGTAATATATATATATATACTGAGAGCCGTATACACTGTATGTAATATATATATATATATATATATATATATATATATATATAGTGAGAGCCGTATACTGTATGTAATATGATAAAAATTTGTCCCACCTGTAATTTTCATTTCCTGGAGGCCGTAGGCAGCACAGAATGGGGTTAAAGTCCATCCCCTACAAAGAGAAGAGACATAATCAGTAGTAATGAATCAATTAAGTGTAGGACCTCCTCTATAAAACCCCCACAGAGATACAGAGACACAGAGAGACAGTATGCAGCAATACAAAACATTTATTAGGGTGGGATCCCTGTGCTGCCTACGGACTCCAGGAAATGAAAATTACAAGTGAGACAAATTTTTATCTTCCCTGGACGTCCTTCGGCAGCACAGAATGGGATCTACACAGCAGTGCAAACATATAGGGGGGATTATTTAGCAACCGCGGCACTAAGACTGAGTCGGTAATGCTTAATGAATGTCGAGGGCGAAGACCAGGTTGCAGCCCGACATATTTCTTCCAGTGGTATTCTGGAGAACTCTGCCCATGAAGTCGACATGGATCGAATGTGCTCTAACTTGTAAAGGAGGCGCCAAACCTTCCTGCTGGTAGCAAAACGAAATGACATCTTCCAACCATCTGGAGATTGTAGGTTTTGCCGCCTTTTCGCCCTTATTTTTACCAAAAAATTGTATAAAGAGGTTTTCAGAGATCCTAAAGGATCTGACTTGATCCAGGTAAGACAGCACGGCCCTTCTGACTTCTAGTAGATGGATGGATGGATCTTCATCTGATGATAGGGACGGAGGAATTATTTCCTGGTGCATGTTGTATGAAGACGCCACCTTGGGGACGAAGCCTGGCAGAGTTCTTAGAGCCAATGAGTCTCCCAGATCCCGGAGATATGGATCTCTAGAAGACAGTGCTTGCAATTCACTCACTCTTCCCGCAGATGTTATTGCGACTAAAAAGCAGGTTTTCCACGATAGATGTTTCAGTGATGCAGAAGCAAGAACGGTGGAAAGGTTAGATGTTACCACACGATCTGCAAGTCCCAGGACGGTAATGGTTGATTTACAGATGGATGTAGATTATTTATTGCTCTAAAGAACTTTTTCACTAGTGGATGTTTGGTGAATCTCCCTTGAAGGAAGTGATTGATTGCCGTAAAATGGACCTTTAAGGTATTCAGTTTCAGTCCTTTTTCCAGGCCGTTTTGTAGGAACTGTAGAATTAGTGGCAGGTCTACCTCTGAGGAAGAGGCGAAGGACTTAAAGATCTTCCGAATCCTGTTGTATGATCTATTTGTAGATGCTTTATTTGCCTTAGGGTACTAATTACATCTTCTGAGAAGCCTTCTTGTCTCAATTCATTTTCCAGGCAAACAAGTTGAGTCTCTTGAGGTCTGGATGATGTACACCCTTCTGAGAAGGTAGATGGGGAATCTTTGGAAGTTCCCACAGCTGGTTGTTGGACATTGACATCGCTAGTGTGAACCAGGACCTGTGTGGCCAGAATGGCAGAATTACGATGGCCGTCACTTTCTCCCTCTTGATTTTCCCCAAGGTCTTCTGAATCAAGGCTGGAGGAGGAAAGGCGTAGATGAATCTGTTCCCCCAGGGGATCGACAGACCGTCCACTGCCCATGGGTGGTGATTGGGATAGAATGAACAGAAGTTCCTCAGTCGTATTCTCCTTCGTGGCGAAGACATCCAACTCGGGAAGTCCAAACTTCATAGTGACCTGATTGAAGATGTCCATGTCCAGACACCATTCTCCCGGTAGAAGGGTCTGCCTGCACAAAATGTCCGCTTTGTGGTTCAGAGACCCTTTGATGTGCACAGCTGTCAGGGATCTTACATTGGCTTCTGCCCATTGGCATATCTCCTTGCATTCCTTGATGAGGGAGGGAGATCTTGTGCCCCCCTGTTTGTTGAGATAGTAAACAGTCGGCATATTGTCTGACTGGATCAGGATGTCTTTCTTGTAGAGAAGATCTTTGAAGTGGAACATGGCCAGTTTGACTGCTCTGAGCTCTCTGAAGTTGGATGGCATCCACTTCTCTGAGGGTGACCACTTCTTTTGCACCCACTTTTTCCCGGCATGGGCACCCCAACCGAAGGAAGATGCATCCGTAGTGAGTACAACTTTCGGTGTCTGAAGCAGTGATACTCCCTTGGTCAGATGAACCGGTTTCAGCCACCACTGGAGTCCTAGACAGGTTTGGGGAGAAATCGTAAGAGGACTGTCCAGTGCAGATGGGTTCCTGTTCCATACGTGCAGAATCTCTTGTTGAAGAGACCTGAAGTGAGCTCTTGCCCATGGGACTGCATCTATAGTTGAAGTTAGGGACCCCAGTATTTTCATGGCCAAACGAATAGAGAGTTGAGGATTGGCAATCAGCTTGGACAGATCTTCTTTATCCTCTCTTGAGACAGAGTGATCGTCATAGATGAGGAATTGATCACTGTGAGAAAACTGAGATTGCAGGAGATGGGTTGTGATCTGGAGGTGCAGTAACAGCTCTTCCCTGGAGGAGGCTTTCAGGAGCCAGTCGTCGAGGTATGGTATTAAGTATATGCCCTGCATGCGCAGCACAGCTGTGAGGACAATGGCTATCTTCGTAAAAACTCTCGGAGCAGAACTGAGGCCGAAAGGTAGACAAGTGAACCAGGTCTCGCATCCGACCTGTAAAGCCAACCTCAGGTACATGTATTTTCTGTGGGCAGGAAGAATGGGGACGTGGAGATAGGCATCTGCTAAGTCTAGAGTCGCCATATAATCGAACTGGGACAAGATGGGGATTACAGACTTGATGATTTTCATCTTGAATTTTTTGTTTACTAGGTGTCTGTTCAGATACGTAAGGTCGATCACCAACCTTCTCTTGCTGTTTGGCTTCGGTACTGAAAATATTCTTCACCCGCCAGGGGGGTGAAGATGAGTGACCCATTCCAATGCCCCTTTTTGAATGAAATCGTTTACCGGGTGAAGTAGGTGAGGATCCTCTGTTGTATTGATGAAAAACTTGTCTTCTGGGAGGGTGTCTATTTCTATAGCGTAACCGTGCTGGATTGGAGAAAGGACCCATGCGTCGTTCACCGAACTTGATCATGCAGGAAAAAATCTTTGTAATCTTGCTCCAACACCTGGGAGAGGCCTGGCGTCATGCTTCAGATTTTTTATTGTTGGACTTGTTTTTGGAGGAGCTGTAGTTTTGTTTTTGGCCGGGCTTGTAGCTTCGAAATCTGCTGAATTTATAGTTTTTTTTTATTTTGGTGATGACCGGCGTTTGTCGAAAGGACTTTGCTGGTTCTTTCTTGCCTGGGAAGACTGAGCCTTTATCTTCATTGAGCTCCTTCAAAATTTCCTTAAGCTGCGACCCAAACAAACTATCAGGTTGAAAGGGAAGACTGCAAAAGTTCTGTTTAGAGGACAAGTCTCCATCAGACCAATGTTTGATCCATAGTGATCTTCTAATAGAGTTCGTGAGGGCTAGGGTCTTGGAGGCCGATCGCAAAGTATCCAAAGGGGCATCACATAAAAAGTCTGCGGCTGCTTTCATCATCGGCAACTTCTTTAAGATTTCTTCTCTTGGAGTACCGTCCTGTAAATCTCTGGTTAGTTGGCTCAGCCAAACCCTCAGGGATCTGGCTACAGGAACTGATGAAAGAGCAACTTTGGAAATGGCCGCTGCGGCTGTAGAAGACTTTGTTTGCCAGAGAATCTGCTTTTTTGTCCAATGGATCAGCCAGTAGTGTAGAATCACGAGACGGGAATAACGCCTTTTGGCCAATTTGACCAGTGTCAGATCTACTTTTGGTGGGAACTCCCACTGGCTGGTCGCTTTATCTTCTAATTTGTAGACAGATCTGAAGCGAGCTCCTGTATCAAATCGCTTATCTGGTTTTTCCCAGTCCTTCTGGAGCCATCGGTGTAGGGTGATCTGGGAAGAGCTTTTTCTCTCATGCTGGGAAGTAGTATAATGCATCTTTAGGTGTTCTACCTTTAATACTCTTATCTGACTCCATAGTGCGCTTCACCGCTTTAAGTAGGCTTGACACGTCCGCTTTATGGAACAGGAATATATCTTTCTGGAGTATCAGAATCTTCTGGAGTCAGAATGAGATGAACTTGAGGAGGCTTGCCCCGCAGAGGTAGAAGATCTAGCCGGAGAGTTCTCGCTGGCGTTACCTTTCCTCTTAGGAGGCTGAACATTAGCATTAGACATCATTGAAGACAGGTGACCCTGGAAGCAAGAGAAGAAAGACTGTGCTATAAATGGATCAGCTGACTGTTCCGTACAACCGGTGCATTGCTCTCCTTCCACATCATCTGCTAATGGCGGAGAGCCGGCAGTGCAGAGTCCATGTTTATGTCTCCTCTTTCCTCCTGATGCTGAAGACTCAGACATCTATGGAATAATAAAGAGGAGACTATAGTCACTACATTAGATTAAACATCAAACAGCCGCCGGCTGTAGAGATACTCACTGTAACCAACAGCAGAGTGCTTGCAGAGTGACAGAGGCGCAGCCGCGGCTATCATGGCGTCTGACGCCACATCCGGCATCACTTCCAGATTCGGCGCCATCTTGCTTCACCCCCATCTTACCGGTCTGAGTGCTGTGGACTCCTCGCCCCTACTGGTGCCCGTTCTTCTCTCCGGTAAGGGCAAAGCCTGCGCGCTGTCCCCTCAGGGCGGTCGTGGCCTGCGCAACGCCACATCTGGCCAACCGAATCAGCGCAACGTCACATCCGGTCAGCCAGGTCAGCGACAACATCACATCCGGTCAGGTGGTACGGCTGTCAGGACACTTCCGGTCTGGCGCGTGCGGGGTAAGGGATACCCGAGACCGAGGGAAGGTAATCTAACCCAGGGTCACAGGGTCACAGGAGGCCTCCCTCCCTACAACACTGCTAGGCTAATGGGAAACACACATACCCACAGAGTTATTTACCAGCAACACTGCATAGAAAATATATATATATAAATAAAAAAGAGGAGAAACAAAGTAACTGTCTCTTCATCAAGTGCAGAAGAAAAAAACTCAGTCTCTCTGTGTCTCTGTGTTTCAGTCTCTCTGTGTCTGTGTTTCAGTCTCTCTGTGTCTCTGTGTCTCTGTGTTTCAGTCTCTCTGTGTCTCTGTGTCTCAGTGTTTCAGTCTCTCTGTGTCTCAGTGTTTCAGTCTCTCTGTGTCTCTGTGTCTCTGTGTTTCAGTCTCTCTGTGTCTCTGTGTTTCAGTCTCTCTGTGTCTCTGTGTCTCTGTGTTTCAGTCTCTCTGTGTCTCAGTGTTTCAGTCTCTCTGTGTCTCTGTGTTTCAGTCTCTCTGTGTCTCAGTGTTTCAGTCTCTCTGTGTCTCAGTGTTTCAGTCTCTCTGTGTCTCTGTGTCTCTGTGTTTCAGTCTCTCTGTGTCTCTGTGTTTCAGTCTCTCTGTGTCTCTGTGTCTCTGTGTTTCAGTCTCTCTGTGTCTCAGTGTTTCAGTCTCTCTGTGTCTCAGTGTTTCAGTCTCTCTGTGTCTCTGTGTCTCTGTGTTTCAGTCTCTCTGTGTCTCTGTGTTTCAGTCTCTCTGTGTCTCTGTGTCTCTGTGTTTCAGTCTCTCTGTGTCTCAGTGTTTCAGTCTCTCTGTGTCTCAGTGTTTCAGTCTCTCTGTGTCTCTGTGTTTCAGTCTCTCTGTGTCTCAGTGTTTCAGTCTCTCTGTGTCTTTGTGTCTCTGTGTTTCAGTCTCTCTGTGTCTTTGTGTCTCTGTGTCTCTGTGTTTCAGTCTCTCTGTGTCTCTGTGTTTCAGTCTCTCTGTGTCTCAGTGTTTCAGTCTCTCTGTGTCTCTGTGTTTCAGTCTCTCTGTGTCTCTGTGTCTCTGTGGGGGTTTTATAGAGGAGGTCCTACACTTAATTGATTCATTACTACTGATTATGTCTCTTCTGCCTCCTTGTAGGGGATAGACTTTAACCCATACTGTGCTGCCGAAGGACGTCCAGGGAAATATATATACTGAGAGCCGTATACACCGTATGTAATATATATAGTGAGAGCTGTATACTGTATGTAATATATATATATCCTGAGAGCTGTATACTGTATGTAATATATATATATATATATATATACTGAGAGCCATATACTGTATGTAATATATACTGAGAGCCGTATACTGTATGTAATATATATATACTGAGAGCCGTATACACCGTATGTAATATATATCCTGAGAGCTGTATACTGTATGTAATATATATAGTGAGGGCTGTATACTGTATGTAATATATTTATATATCCTGAGAGCTGTATACTGTATGTAATATATACTGAGAGCTGTATGTATATAATATATATCTATATCATAAAAATGAAAGTCTGTCTGTCTGTCCTTCTGTCTGTCCGTCTGTCCCGTATAGACTTCCAAACGCCTGAACCATTTGACCCCCAAATTTGGCCCACAGATACATTGGGTGCCCCGGAAGGTTTTAGCGAAGGTCCCGTCCCCGCCAGATGTACAGGAGGGGAGGGGGAGGGGAAAGAGCGGCGCCCCATAGAGATGAATGGGAAAATCTCCTCACTGCACACAGGTGATAATTAGCTGCAGCTGCCCAGCAGTAAATGGCAGTTGGAAGCCTTAGCAACCAATAGGATTACTACTTTCATTTTCACAGGGAGCTGTGGTTGCTAGGGAAGCTGCCTCACAACATCCACAGTAATAACTGGTAGACCCCCTACTCCATCTATACAGTACATGTATACAGGACCCCTTACTCCATCTATACAGTACATGTATACAGGACCCCCTACTCCATCTATACAGTACATGTATACAGGACCCCCTACTCCATCTATACAGGACATGTATACAGGACCCCCTACTCCATTTTTACAGTACATGTATACAGGACCTTCTACTCCATCTATACAGTACATGTATACAGGACCCCCTACTCCATATAAACAGTACATGTATACAGGACCCCCTACTCCATCTATACAGTACATATATACAGGGCCCCCTACTCCATCTATACAGTACATGTATATACAGGACCCCCTACTCCATCTATACAGTACATGTATACAGGACCCCCTACTCCATCTATACAGGACATGTATACAGGACCCCCTACTCCATTTTTACAGTACATGTATACAGGACCTTCTACTCCATCTATACAGTACATGTATACAGGACCCCCTACTCCATATAAACAGTACATGTATACAGGACCCCCTACTCCATCTATACAGTACATATATACAGGGCCCCCTACTCCATCTATACAGTACATGTATATACAGGGCCCCCTACTCCATCTATACAGTACAGGTATACAGGACCCCCTACTCCATCTAAACAGGACATGTATACAGGACCCCCTACTCCATCTATACAGTACATGTATATACAGGGCCCCCTACGCCATCTATGCAGTACATGTATATACAGGTCCCCCTACTCCATCTATACAGGACAGGTATACAGGACCCCCTACTCCATCTATACGGTACATGTATACAGGACCCCCTACTCCATCTATACAGTACATGTATACAGGACCCCCTACTCCATCTATACAGTACATGTCTACAGGATCCCCTACTCCATCTATACAGTACATGTATATACAGGGCCCCCTACTCCATCTAAACAGTACATGTATATACAGGTCCCCCTACTCCATCTATACAGTACGTGTATACAGGACCCTCTACTCCATCTATACAGTACATGTATATACAGGGCCCCCTACTCCATCTATACAGTACATGTATACAGGACACCCTACTCCATCTATACAGTACATGTATACAGGGCCCCCTACTCCATCTATACAGTACATGTCTACAGGACCCCCTACTCCATCTATACAGTACATGTATATACAGGGCCCCCTACTCCATCTATACAGTACATGTATATACAGGGCCCCCTACTCCATCTATACAGTACGTGTATACAGGACCCTCTACTCCATCTATACAGTACATGTATATACAGGGCCCCCTACTCCATCTATACAGTACAGGTATGCAGGACACCCTACTCCATCTATACAGTACATGTATACAGGACCCCCTACTCCATCTATACACTACATGTATACAGGACCCCCTACTCCATCTATACAGGACGTGTATACAGGACCCCCTACTCCATCTATACACTACATGTATATACAGGTCCCCCTACTCCATCTAAACAGTACGTGTATACAGGACCCCCTACTCCATCTATACAGTACATGTATATACAGGGCCCCCTACTCCATCTATACAGGTATACAGGGCCCCCTACTCCATCTATACAGGTATACAGGGCCTCCTACTCCATCTATACAGGTATACAGGGCCTCCTACTCCATCTATACATGTATACAGGGCCGTATTACCAGCTGCTTCTGCCCTAAGCACTAAACCTGAAGACGCCCCATCCTCACTCACCAATTAGCATCAGGATAGGTAGATAATAGCTCCAGACGTCACATTTAACACTGCCACACAAGACCTGACCAATACCGCCATACTGTGACTGGATAACACCGCCAGACCTGACCAATACCGCCATACTGTGACTGGATAACACTGCCATACCACACCTGACCAATACCGCCATACTGTGACTGGATAACACTGCCATACCACACCTGACCAATACCGCCATACTATGACTGGATAACACCGCTATACCAGACCTGACCAATACCACCCTACTGTGACTGGATAACACCGCCATACCAGACCTGACCAATACCGCCACACTGTGACTGGATAACACCGCCATACCAGACCTGACCAATACCGCCACACTGTGACTAGATAACACCGCCATACCAGACCTGACCAATACCGCCACAGTGTGACTGGATAACCCCGCCACACCAGACCTGACCAATACCGCCATACTGTGACTGGATAACACCGCCACACCAGACCTGACCAATACCGCCATACTGTGACTGGATAACACCGCCATACCAGACCTGACCAAAACCGCCATACTGTGACTGGATAACACCGCCACATCAGACCTGACCAATACTGCCATACTGTGACTGGATAACACCACCATACCAGACCTGACCAATACCGCCATACTGTGACTGGATAACACCGCCATACCAGACCTGACCAATACCACCATCCTGTGACTGTATAACACCGCCATACCAGACCTGACCAATACCGCCACACTGTGACTGAATAACACTGCCAGACCTGACCTGACCAATACCGCCACACTGTGAATGGATAAAACCGCCATACCAGACCTGACCAATACCGCCACACTGTGACTGGATAACACCGCCATCCCAAACCTGACCAATACCGCCATACTGTGAATGGATAACACCGCCATACCAGACCTGACCAATACCGCCACACTGTGACTGGACACTACAGGTATATAGGACCCCAAAACTATACACTACAGGTGCATGGGACCTCCACCAACTATATACTACAGGTATACAGGACCCCAAACTAAACACTACAGGTATACAGGAACCAAAAACTATACACTACAGGTATACAGGAACTACACCAACTATGTACTACAGGTATACAGGACCCCAAAACTATACACTACAGGTATACAGGAACTTCACCAACTCTATACTACAGTTATACAGGACCCAAAACTATACACTACAGGTATACAGGAACTTCACCAACTCTATACTACAGGGATACAGCACCTCCACCAACTCTATACTACAGTTATACAGGACCCTAAACTATACACTACAGGTATACAGGACCCCAAAACTATACACTACAGGTATACAGGACCTCCACCAACTATTCACTACAGGTATACAGGACCCCCAAAATATACACTACAGGTATACAGGAACTCCATCAACTATATACTACAGGTATACAGGACCCCCGAACTATATACTACAGGCATACAAGACCTCCACCAACTATACACTACAGGTATTTAGGACCCTCAAACTATAAACTACAGGTATAGAAGACCTCCACCAACTATACATTACAGGTATACAGCACCTTCACCAACTATATATTACAGGTATACAGGACCCCCAACTATACAGTACAGATATACAGGACCTCTACCAGCTATACACTGTAGGTATACAGTATTTCCCAAACTATACAGTACAGGTATACAGCCCCCCCCCCCCCCCATTTATACACTACTGGTATACAGGGCCTTCCTCAACTATATACTACAGGTATACATCCCCCCAACAACACACTACAGGTATACAGGACCCCCTTAACTATACACTACAGGTATACAGCCCCCCCTAAGCTGTACACTACAGGTTTACAGCCCCCCCCCAACTATACACTACAGGTATACAGGACGGATGTTTGAAGTTTTTAGTTTATTTCTAATGTGCATAAGCTACAATTTACATAAACAGTGCAGAACTGTCAGGTATATAGGGGCATATAGGGCTCCTGGCGATTTTCCCTTAAACAAAAAAAACAAGAGCATAAATTGGCCTCCTGGGCACCTTAGAATAAATCTAATCAACACACTGACACTTTATACCCGGGCAGCGCCGGGTACATTTTCTAGTATATATATATATATATATATATATATATATAATATAGTAACACAAAGTCACTGCGGCACTCCAAAGTCGCTCGTGTTCAATCGGTGCGGTTTATTTCTCCCACAAAGGGCATTAGCGACGTTTCAGCTCAATCCATATGAGTCTTTCTCAAGCTGTGCAGCCTCCATGTGTATCATCATTACTAAGTGATGACTCCCACACGTCACATGATCAACCAATAAGCAGTGAATAGTGAAAATACCTGGATCGCAGCTTGTAATTACATATATATATATAATATCATAGATGCGGAATGAGACGGAATTATCCTGTGATAAATAATATGTGAGACACAATATCCTTAGAATGTACAATGGAAGACAGGTGGGATGATCGCTCACCGGATGACGTCAGACGGCCGCAATGTGGTATAAACCTATACACCAGGCATCTGTGGGTCTTGGCTTGTGATGAAGATAACCGCGCATGCGCCAGTTGGGACCGACCAGGTAGAATGACGTGGCTGGGTCGGATAGGCGCAGGAACATCATGTGCAGCGTGACGTAGCCCATATGTAAAGCAGCAGCGCGGCTACGCGGGTAACCTTGGAAACCAGACGCTCAAGCCGGACTTCCCAGGGCATTAACCCCTTGTAGGTAAACGGCATTCTTTCAATCACCCAATGGGAATCATAGTGGTTAAGGAGACACGGTCCAAAGTGCGGGCGGGTTCCCGCATAGGGCTGCGCCCTCGGACCACTGTCACCCCCGGACAGCCCAGGGGTATCTCCATTCCTGTCCAGGCCTCATCCCAGGGACTGTGGTGTAGCCAGAAAACTTACGCCGGCACGTCCGGTTTATGAACCAAGAAACCGCATCATTGCCGCAGTCACAAAGGCAGAGTGTAAATAAGAGTGTAAGAATAAAAGATGAGGATAGGTCAATTCCGGCCAAGACGTCAACCAGGCGAGTGTCCCACTCTGCTAGACTGAGAACCAGCTTGTTACTATAAGGACAAAGAGACGGTATTAATGAATACAAAATCTCATGTTATCAATGAATTATAGTAGATAAGACGTGTATGTAACCGAGCAGTAATACATGAGGTGGGGAGGGGACTGCAGGCCGACTCACCAGGGGATCCAATATACAAAAGACTTATCAATATTTATCTGCAGTAACTGGCTACAACTTTAAAATCTACATTTACCCATTTGGCCTCAATGTGTTCAAGGTGTCAATCCAGAATAATTCCCTTCTTTTTAATGATACCTGTCTGTTAGCGCCACGGGGCGGCACTGGTACCTGTCCAAACACAATGGCCGTCAGATCCCTCTCGTTATGTCCCTTTTCCACAAAATCTTTAGAGCCAGGCAGGTCAGTTCTCTGTCTGCCGATACTATAACGCTGTTGATTCAGGCGACTTTTGAAGTCAAGGGTCGTTTCTCCTATATATAATAATTTGCAGGGACATGTCGAAATATAAACCACCCAATCACTTTGGCAAGTTAGATGTTGTTTGATCTGATAGACCTGTGGGAATTTCTCCCATTTAGTAATGTGTCTACAATTCACCCATTTACAGGCAGGGATAACTACCATTTTTTAGGGGGCCCAAGAGGAGGTGTGTGGTGCGTTTTTCCTGATGGCTAGCTGCCTTGACCAGAAAATCTTTGATGTTTTTTGGTCTTTTGTACGACATCAGTGGACGATTTTGAAATTCCGGAATATCAGGGAAACTATCCCCCAAGATTCTCCAATGTTTACATAAGATTTTTTCTATGTGTTGGCTCATACCGCTGTATTGACCCACAAAGGGTATACGAGCTGATCGCACTTTTCTGACTTTTTTCATTAGGAGTTCTTCCCTGTTCATCTCCAGAGTCTCCCTCTTGTATCTAGCGGTAAGTATACGTGGATAGCCTCTGTGATGAAAATCGTCTGCTTATTCATCTATGGTGTTCTCCAATAGTGTCTGGTCCCCTACGATTCGTTTTACCCGCATGACTTGACTTTCGGGTAAGGATCTGATGGCACTTTAGGGTGATTAGAATTGTAATGCACTAAAGTGTTTTTGTCTGTGTCCTTTTTGTATAGCCGTGTGCTGAAGTGTGACCCATCTCTATACACCATCGTGTCCAAAAATTGCACTTGTGTTGTTGAATGATTTAACGTAAATTTAATATTCGGGTCAACGGAGTTGAGATATTGAAAAAAGTCAAGAAGCTCATCCTCCGTGCCTCTCCATGCCAGAAAAATATGGTCGATGTATCTCCACCAGCCCACAATGTGGTGGGTATGGTGGGATACATCGACGTGTGTACCCTCAAGATGAGAAACATAGAGGTTGGCGAAAGCAGGCGCCACATTGGACCCCATAGCAGTACCCTTGCATTGTAAAAAAATCTTTTTGTCAAACATGAAAAAATTCCCAGTGAGAATTAACTCCAATAAAGAAAGTAAAACTTGCTGACAGCTATCTGAGTATGTTGTCTTCTGTAGTGCTATGGCTACTGCTTGAATGCCCTTACTGTGTGAAATAGAAGTATACAAACTCCTTATGTCCATTGATGCTATGAATGTAACTTCTTCGGATCGTAGATCGCGCACCTTTGTGGGGAAATGTGTCGTGTCTTGTAAGTATGAAGGAACTTGTGTTACCAAAGGTTGTAATACCCGATCCAAGAATTCTGAAGCTTTATTCAATACTGAGCCCATCCCCGACACTATGGGGCGCCCAGGTGGATTGTGCAGACACTTGTGTATCTTAGCTAGTAGATAGAAGAGGGGCATTATGGGATGTTCCACCCAAATCAATTCCCTACATTTCTTATCTATATTCCCATTAGATACCGCTCCTTCCAACAGTTCCCTCAGTTTGGCTTTGACCATGGGTGTAGGGTCTATGTATGTATTCCTATCCGATAGTTGTTTGTACGCTTCTGCCATGTACTGTGTGGTACCCAGAACCACGACACCACCACCCTTGTCCGCTGACTTGATGGTGATGTCGTGGGCCAGGTCACCAAGTGCCCGCATTTCGTCTGCAGTCATGTTGGGGTCTGCAATGAAATCCGTGGGTGGGTGCAACCTAAGATTTTTAATGTCTTTCTTCACAACCTCTATGTAGGTTTCAATAGGACGCACAGTTTGTACAGGTACAAAGTCACTTTTGACAAATAAATCAAGATCTTTTAACAAAATGTCCACATTATGGCTGACAGTATTGTGACTAGGTGCAGACTGCTCTATGGTGTCACCCCATACACGCAATTTAATGCGGCGGAAGAACTGCCATAGATCCGTCTGTACACTGAACCAGTCCGTGGTATTACCAGGACTGAAAGTCCTTTCTCCAAGACACGCATATGTATATCCGATAATACAGAGGAAATATTTACCGCTGTCTTGTTTCCTTCTGTGAGTTCTCCCTCTGTTGGGGTGTGGGTACTCGCTGTACTGGGGGTTTGAAGCTTTTGCCCATTCTTCTTGTACCGCTGTCTCTTGTGGCCCCTCGTCTTGTTGGTTTCTTGGATGTGGTATAGTAGGGGGGATGGTCTGCTGATTGCCCCCTAAAAAAGCCTCAGCCGGAGAGTCTGTCTGTGAGTTGTTGCTCTGTGCACGGTTCCTCTTGTTTTTGCGTCCAGTATTAGCTTCACCCTCCAGATTCCAATTCTAGATATTGCCGTGGTCATAGTCTCATGTCTCTGCGCCATTTCCGTTTCTTAACCTCCTGCATCTCGTTTTCATGTTTGGATAGAAATTCATTGAATTTTTGCATATGTGTAATCACGTCTTGTTCCAATAATAGGGGACTTAAAGATGTCTCCAATTTCTCACTACGGATGCGTATTTTATATACATCCATACCCACGGTCCTCAAGGGTATACGCTGCTGGCACCAACCGCACAAGGCCCCTGAGTGCTGTGTCCACTCTCTACTGCTTATATGATGGACCAGGACGCTGGCACCAATACCACAACCATGACCACTTTGGCAAGCATAGAAGCACGTCTCCCACTGGGATCCAGTTTTTCGGAGGAGGAGAGGAGCAGGATTGTCTTGGCATCACGAGGTGATCCTTCTTTCTTAAAAGTACCTTCAGCTAATGATATTAACCCCTTAATGACAGAGCCAATTTCGATTTTTGCGTTTTCGTTTTTTCCTCCTTGTGTATATAAGACCATACATAGCACTTGCATTTTTCCACCTAGAAACCCACATGAACCCTTATTTTTTGCGTCACTAATTGTACTTTGCAATGACGGCTGAATTTTTGCATAAAGTACACTGCGAAACCAGAAAAAAATCAATGTGTGGTGAAATTAAAAAAAAAACAAACGCATTTTGTTTATTTGGGGGAAATGTGTTTTTACGTCATTCGCTCTGGGGTAAAACTGACTTGTTATATATGTTCCTCAAGTCGTTACGATTACAACGATATATAACATGTATAACTTATATTGTATCGGATGGCCTGTAAAAAATTCAAACCATTGTCAACAAATATATGTCACTTAAAGTCGCTCCATTCCCGGCTTATAGCGCTTTTATCCTTTGGTCTATCGCGCTGTGTCAGGTGTCATTTTTTGCGCCATGATGTGTTCTTTCTATCGGTACCTTGATTGCGCATATACGACTTTTTGATCACTTTTTATTACAATTTTTCTGGATTTGATGCGACCAAAAATGCGCAATTTTGCACTTTAGGATTTTTTGCGCTGACGCCGTTTACCGTGCGAGATCAGGAATGTGATTAATTAATAGTTCGGGCGATTACGCACGCGGCGATAGCAAACATGTTTATTTATTTACTTTTATTTATAACCTGGGAAACGGGGGGTGATTCAGACTTTTATTAGGGGAGGGGGCTTTTTATTAATAACAACACTTTTTTTTTAACTTTTACACTTATACTAGAAGCCCCCCTGGGGTTAGGGTTATTCCCCCTAGGGTTAGAGTTATTCCTCCCCTGGGGTTAGGGTTATTCCCCCTGGGGTTAGGGTTATTCACCCCCTGGGGTTAGGGTTATTCCCCTGGGGTTAGAGTTATTCCCCCCCCTGGGGTTAGGGTTATTCCCCCCTGGGGTTAGGGTTATTACCCCCCTGGGGTTAGGGTTGTTCCCCCCTGGGGTTAGGGTTATTCACCCCCTGGGGTTAGGGTTATTCACCCCCTGGGGTTAGGGTTATTCCTCCCCTAGGGTTAGGGTTATTCCTCCCCTGGGGTTAGGGTTATTCCCCCCCTGGGGTTAGGGTTATTCCCCCCCTGGGGTTAGGGTTATTCCCCCCCTGGGGTTAGGGTTATTCCCCCCCTGGGGTTAGGGTTATTCCCCCCTGGGGTTAGGGTTATTCCCCCCCTGGGGTTAGGGTTATTCCCCCCCTGGGGTTAGGGTTGTTCCCCCCCTGGGGTTAGGGTTATTCCCCCCCCTGGGGTTAGGGTTATTCCCCCCCCTGGGGTTAGGGTTATTCCCCCCTGGGGTTAGGGTTATTCCCCCCTGGGGTTAGGGTTATTCCCCCTAGGGGACTTCTAGTATAAGTGCACTGATCTCTCATAGATATGCTGCAGAGATCCATGAGATGCTGCTGCAGCCGGAAGTAAACGAGTGCCAAGCCGGGGAGGGCGCCATCTTGGAGCGGTCCCCGGCCGGCTTCAGAAATGGAGATCGCTCCTCCGGGATAACGTCCCGTGTCTCCTCCACTAGACACCAGGGATAAGCTGAATCCGGTAATCGGTCATGTTTGACAGCTGCATCTGATTACTGTATTAGCGGGCATGGCGATCGGACCGTGCCCGCTAATACCTGCGGTCCCGGGCTACAAGCGGCACCCGGGGCCGCTGCGGTTCAGAGCGGGGTCACCGCGCGGCCCCGCTCTTAACTCCCTTACCGGCAATAGGGCGTAAATATACGCCCTTTGTCGTTAAGGGGTTAAACGTGACCTAGAATTTGAATGCAAAAAAGAAGTTGGTTTGAAATACCATCTGACCACACTGCCGGTATTATAAGAGTGGCCGTATTCCACGTGGCATGAGATCTCGCTTGAAGCCAACTCTTTTCACTGCGAATGCTATATTCAAAAAGCGGTTTGAGGATATATCCAACGGTTATGCATCGGACATTATTCTGCTCAATATGGATCACCTTGAAAAAGAACTATGTGAAATACGCATCCGTAGTGAGAAATTGGAGACATCTTTAAGTCCCCTATTATTGGAACAAGACGTGAATACACATATGCAAAAATTCTATGAATTTCTATCCAAACATGAAAACGAGATGCAGGAGGTTAAGAAACGGAAATGGCGCAGAGACATGAGACTATGACCACGGCAATATCTAGAATTGGAATCTGGAGGGTGAAGCTAATACGGGACGCAAAAACAAGAGGAACCGTGCACAGAGCAACAACTCACAGACAGACTCTCCGGCTGAGGTTTTTTAGGGGGCAATCAGCAGACCATCCCCCCTACTATACCACATCCAAGAAACCAACAAGACGAGGGGCCGCAAGAGACAGCGGTACAAGAAGAATGGGCAAAAGCTTCAAACCCCCAGTACAGCGAGTACCCACACCCCAACAGAGGGAGAACTCACAGAAGGAAACAAGACAGCGGTAAATATTTCCTCTGTATTATCGGATATACATATGCGTGTCTTGGAGAAAGGACTTTCTGTCCTGGTAATACCACGGACTGGTTCAGTGTACAGACGGATCTATGGCAGTTCTTCCGCCGCATTAAATTGCGTGTATGGGGTGACACCATAGAGCAGTCTGCACCTAGTCACAATACTGTCAGCCATAATGTGGACATTTTGTTAAAAGATCTTGATTTATTTGTCAAAAGTGACTTTGTACCTGTACAAACTGTGCGTCCTATTGAAACCTACATAGAGGTTGTGAAGAAAGACATTAAAAATCTTAGGTTGCACCCACCCACGGATTTCATTGCAGACCCCAACATGACTGCAGACGAAATGCGGGCACTTGGTGACCTGGCCCACGACATCACCATCAAGTCAGCGGACAAGGGTGGTGGTGTCGTGGTTCTGGGTACCACACAGTACATGGCAGAAGCGTACAAACAACTATCGGATAGGAATACATACATAGACCCTACACCCATGGTCAAAGCCAAACTGAGGGAACTGTTGGAAGGAGCGGTATCTAATGGGAATATAGATAAGAAATGTAGGGAATTGATTTGGGTGGAACATCCCATAATGCCCCTCTTCTATCTACTAGCTAAGATACACAAGTGTCTGCACAATCCACCTGGGCGCCCCATAGTGTCGGCGATGGGCTCAGTATTGAATAAAGCTTCAGAATTCTTGGATCGGGTATTACAACCTTTGGTAACACAAGTTCCTTCATACTTACAAGACACGACACATTTCCCCACAAAGGTGCGCGATCTACGATCCGAAGAAGTTACATTCATAGCATCAATGGACATAAGGAGTTTGTATACTTCTATTTCACACAGTAAGGGCATTCAAGCAGTAGCCATAGCACTACAGAAGACAACATACTCAGATAGCTGTCAGCAAGTTTTACTTTCTTTATTGGAGTTAATTCTCACTGGGAATTTTTCATGTTTGACAAAAGATTTTTTTACAATGCAAGGGTACTGCTATGGGGTCCAATGTGGCGCCTGCTTTCGCCAACCTCTATGTTTCTCATCTTGAGGGTACGCACGTCGATGTATCCCACCATACCCACCACATTGTGGGCTGGTGGAGATACATCGACCATATTTTTCTGGCATGGAGAGGCACGGAGGATGAGCTTCTTGACTTTTTTCAATATCTCAACTCCGTTGACCCGAATATTAAATTTACGTTAAATCATTCAACAACACAAGTGCAATTTTTGGACACGATGGTGTATAGAGATGGGTCACACTTCAGCACACGGCTATACAAAAAGGACACAGACAAAAACACTTTAGTGCATTACAATTCTAATCACCCTAAAGTGCCATCAGATCCTTACCCGAAAGTCAAGTCATGCGGGTAAAACGAATCGTAGGGGACCAGACACTATTGGAGAACACCATAGATGAATAAGCAGACGATTTTCATCACAGAGGCTATCCACGTATACTTACCGCTAGATACAAGAGGGAGACTCTGGAGATGAACAGGGAAGAACTCCTAATGAAAAAAGTCAGAAAAGTGCGATCAGCCCGTATACCCTTTGTGGGTCAATACAGCGGTATGAGCCAACACATAGAAAAAATCTTATGTAAACATTGGAGAATCTTGGGGGATAGTTTCCCTGATATTCCGGAATTTCAAAATCGTCCACTGATGTCGTACAAAAGACCAAAAAACATCAAAGATTTTCTGGTCAAGGCAGCTAGCCATCAGGAAAAAACGCACCACACACCTCCTCTTGGGCCCCCTAAAAAATGGTAGTTATCCCTGCCGTAAATGGGTGAATTGTAGACACATTACTAAGTGGGAGAAATTCCCACAGGTCTATCAGATCAAACAACATCTAACTTGCCAAAGTGATTGGGTGGTTTATATTTCGACATGTCCCTGCAAATTATTATATATAGGAGAAACGACCCTTGACTTCAAAAGTCGCCTGAATCAACAGCGTTATAGTATCGGCAGACAGAGAACTGACCTGCCTGGCTCTAAAGATTTTGTGGAAAAGGGACATAACGAGAGGGATCTGACGGCCATTGTGTTTGGACAGGTACCAGTGCCGCCCCGTGGCGCTAACAGACAGGTATCATTAAAAAGAAGGGAATTATTCTGGATTGACACCTTGAACACATTGAGGCCAAATGGGTAAATGTAGATTTTAAAGTTGTAGCCAGTTACTGCAGATAAATATTGATAAGTCTTTTGTATATTGGATCCCCTGGTGAGTCGGCCTGCAGTCCCCTCCCCACCTCATGTATTACTGCTCGGTTACATACACGTCTTATCTACTATAATTCATTGATAACATGAGATTTTGTATTCATTAATACCGTCTCTTTGTCCTTATAGTAACAAGCTGGTTCTCAGTCTAGCAGAGTGGGACACTCGCCTGGTTGACGTCTTGGCCGGAATTGACCTATCCTCATCTTTTATTCTTACACTCTTATTTACACTCTGCCTTTGTGACTGCGGCAATGATGCGGTTTCTTGGTTCATAAACCGGACGTGCCGGCGTAAGTTTTCTGGCTACACCACAGTCCCTGGGATGAGGCCTGGACAGGAATGGAGATACCCCTGGGCTGTCCGGGGGTGACAGTGGTCCGAGGGCGCAGCCCTATGCGGGAACCCGCCCGCACTTTGGACCGTGTCTCCTTAACCACTATGATTCCCATTGGGTGATTGAAGGAATGCGTTTACCTACAAGGGGTTAATGCCCTGGGAAGTCCGGCTTGAGCGTCTGGTTTCCAAGGTTACCCGCGTAGCCGCCCTGCTGCTTTACATATGGGCTACGTCACGCTGCACATGATGTTCCTGCGCCTATCTGACCCAGCCACATCATTCTACCTGGTCGGTCCCAACTGGCGCATGCGCGGTTATCTTCATCACAAGCCAAGACCCACAGATGCCTGGTGTATAGGTTTATACCACATTGCGGCCGTCTGACGTCATCCGGTGAGCGATCATCCCACCTGTCTTCCATTGTACATTCTAAGGATATTGTGTCTCACATATTATTTATCACAGGATAATTCCGTCTCATTCCGCATCTATGATATTATATATATATATGTAATTACAAGCTGCGATCCAGGTATTTTCACTATTCACTGCTTATTGGTTGATCATGTGACGTGTGGGAGTAATCACTTAGTAATGATGATACACATGGAGGCTGCACAGCTTGAGAAAGACTCATATGGATTGAGCTGAAACGTCGCTAATGCCCTTTGTGGGAGAAATAAACCGCACCGATTGAACACGAGGACTTTGGAGTGCCGCAGTGACTTTGTGTTACTATATATATATATATACCCGCGGTCCTCAAGGGTATACGCTGCCGGCACCAACCGCACAAGGCCCCTGGAGTGCTGTGTCCACTCCCTACTGCATATATATATATACACATACACACACACATATATATATATATATATATATATATATATACTGGCGGGGGCTTACACACTATTGGTGTAGTACACATTTACCATGGAGAGCACTTACACCTCTGCTCACTTTATATTTCCAGACTTCTTCTGGATCCACCATGTGTAAAGCTTCCGGTCGTCCTGGAGGTGGAGTTCAAAGGTCAAGGAAATGGTGTGTATACCCGGTAATACCCTGGCACTGTTCAGTATCTGCCCGGAACCTACCCCTCCAACCTCTGTATACTTGTCATCTATCGCTATATACTTGTCATCTATCGCTATATACTCGTCATCTACCGCTATATACTCGTCATTTACCGCTATATACTCGTCATTTACCGCTATATACTCGTCATCTACCGCTATATACTCGTCATCTTCCACTATATACTCGTCATCTACCACTATATACTCGCCATCTACCGCTATTTGGCCCGGTTTTTTCCTGTTTTTTAAGGGGCCATATTTTTCTTTTAGGGTGCTGTATTTTTCTTTTGTTTTTGGGTGCCGTATTTTTGTGTTTTTTAAGTGGGCCGTATCTTGCCGTTTTTAAGGGTGCTGTACATTTGCAGTTTTTTAGGGTGCAGTATTTTTGCCATTTTTAGGGTGCTGTACATTTGCAGTTTTTTAGGGTGCAGTATTTTTGCAGTTTTTTAGGGTGCTGTACATTTGCAGTTTTTTAGGGTGCAGTATTTTTGCAGTTTTTTAGGGTGCTGTACATTTGCAGTTTTTTAGGGTGCAGTATGTTTGCAGTTTTTTAGGGTTTATATACAATAGCTCCAATGGACACTCAAACAATATTGGTCTCACCACCACGGAGATAATTGACCATACCATAACTAGTCCAACATAATTGATTAGCTTTTAAAGAATAACAATTACACCACACCAAGCTAATTAAAATATATTAATTTTTATTAAACATGATTTAAAAATCAATAAAAAAAAAAAAAATTATCTCTTTTTTCTTAACTAGTGCAAAAGGGAATCCAGCAGTAATTGATAACCAGACCACCGTAATTCTAATAACAACTTTTTTTACATATACCACTATACCATGTAACCGTCACAATCAATATACATCTAGCCCTGCAGTGTATCTACACAGCCTCGGATCGCTGAAAACAATGTCAGCCTATATCCACAATGTAAATGATAATGTAAAAAGACGCTTACCCATCGTGGTGTCTGGTATCCGCAACCCCGACGCACGTTTCGCGTACAGATCGCTTTATCAAGGGGCATATACAACTCATGTCTAGCGCACTATATATACTAATGTTGAGGATTCCTTCCGGGGGACGACGCGGGTCAAAGGAGTGGCCAGGGATCACGCAGCTTCCTCCTGGCCTACGTCACTGGAACGCACGTCCGCCGGTGGAACGCAGGCGGACATGCGCACAGCGACTCAAGAGACCAAGTTGGAAGAGCGCCTGCGCCAAATTCTCCCCGGACTCGCGTACACGGATGGTAATCATTGTTCCCTATCGGGAGGCTATGTACATACATCTGGTCATAGGAAATATATCAAATTAAGTGAAAAACATATAAGAATAAAGTGCATAAATGTACATCAGTATATTCATACCGTATGCATGTGAAATCACATCAAAAAAGTGCAATCGTGCAAAAGATCTCACTGTGTCAATACAACCATAAAAATACAAAACAATAATAAATATAAAAATGTTCAATATTAAAGTGCAAAGTGTATATGTAAAGTGTGGGCATAATTATAAACATATATCTCAAATCTAGCAATAATTATGAACAGTCCCAAATAACCATAGCTGTAAATGACAGCTAATTACAATCAGATACCAGTGATAATAAATATAAAGTGCATGCCAAGTGATACATTTAAAGACCATTATATTCCAGTTTGTATGTCCTCCTTTTCCAATGGTGTCCATCCATGATTTTTTAAAATTCTGTTCTTATTCTTCCCATAACCCGTAGGAATCCACATCACATTTAATTCAACCCATCACCAAAATTGCTAAAAGAATAAATATACAAAAAGACAAGAGTTAAAAAAGAATAAAGTGCAATTAAAAGTCAATGCACATGAGGAGACTACATGACTAGGGGCAGGGCAAATTACGGGGGTTACCTAAAATGATAACCTTAATACACATCCCCACCATTATCTTAACTTACCCATCCCCATACCCTCCCCTTTACCTTGAAAGAAGACATGACACCTGCTAACGTTGGAATAATGGCCACAGCAGCCTTTTATTGAAAAATAAATAACATGTCAAACATGATACCAACTATTTCAACCCCGATAACTCCCACCCAACCTAATAACATACCCATCAGGGAGGTCATGGATGGCCCAGCAGCAGTATGAAAATATTGGTCCCCCTGTCGCACCGCGCCGACTCAGGGCTGGCAAATATGCCCCAATACTGCTTCCCATATAACAAATATTCCTCCGCCTAAGCGGTAAGCACCACCAACCATGCCCCATCTCCCTGCAACCTAAAGGAGAGGGGCTTGCCACCTTCAAGATCTCACCTCCAACACCTCCTCACACAGTGCCATCCACAACCACCCCTCCGCCACCACGAGCGAGCTCGACCCCTTGAACTCGCGAGTCCCGCCACACCTCAACGGCCTTTTCCAACCCGTCCTGAATGTCACAAGACCACAGATCCATCCCCACCCCATTAAGGTGCACCCCATCACTGTCCATAAAACCCGTAGTAGGGATTTCCAACTCCCGGTGACGGACCACAATGCCCCCATTGCGAGCCACAAAGCGAGACACCTCGCGATTAACCCGCCCCCGTGCCCGATTCAGCTTGTCAATAGAGCGCGCTTGTTTCCACACGAACCTTGCCACTATCTCGGACCACACTACAATCACGCCGGGGAACAACGACCAAAGACGCAACAGATCGCACTTAATATCTCTAATCAGATCCCTAGACGCTCTGACGCCGAGGTCGTTGCCCCCGACGTGAAGGGCCAGAATATCAGGGGGCCTATCCAACCTGGAATAGTAGTGGACCTCCGGCAGAACTCCACTCCACAGCATGCCTCCTATTCCCATCCAGTGAACCTGAACCTCTGCCCGCGGGAAACCCAGTTGCCTTCCCTCCGCCCGGATGTCAGCACGGCACGCCCCCCTCCGAACATACGAATGGCCGAGAATCCACACCAAGCATGCCGGGCCTAAAACAAAACACAAAACAACAACAACATGAAAGCAACATCCCGGGCAAACAACACGTTCAAAGCAAATCTAACCTAACATAGGACCGAAACCTAGCAGACTCCCACCGACCAATCTGGCGCACAGCAGATTCTCCCAACCCCCAGCGAACCGCCTCCGTCGCCGCCCCAATCCTAAAGGAGTGGGAAGCGAACTCCCGTGCCGGAAGGCCCAGTCTCGCCAAGCACTTCCGGAACACCGACACAAACTGAAAGCGCGAGAGCGCTCTCCCATCTCTATGAATTAAGAAGGAACCCCCCGCACCCCTAGGTCGAACCGCACTGAACAACCGAACGCTCTCCACCGGGCACACCACCGAACCGGGAACCGCGTACAACAGCACCCTCTTCCCCCTACCCGCCTGGTCCGTCTTGGAGCGCCGCAACCAGCAAGACACAAATCCCTGCCCCAGCACCACATCCGCCAGCTGCATCCCACCCAGGGCCGCACAAGACGAGCTGACCAACTCCCCTATCCTGAACGCCCCAAAGAAGGCAAGCGAAAAGGCCACCCTAAATAAAAGGCGTTCGTAAACATCAAAACAAACACCATCCAGATCCCCCACCAATCGTCCCAAAACCTCAAAGGACACCGGCCGTCTCCCGTCCCTAGACACCCGCGACCGTCGATACCCCCTCACCGCCTGCCGGACTACAAACTCCTTCGTCCAATCACGCACCCCAAGCAACTTAAAACAATATGCCAACCCTGACAATTTCCGAACCATCCCCGCACCCGACACCCCGGCCCCAAACAAATCACCAATAAAACACAACAACAAGGGAACGAGCTCACCACGCACACCATCCACCCCCCACTGCCCACAGAAACTCAGCCACTCCTGCCACGCCACCGAATGACTCCTCCACGTACTCCCCGATACGGCTTGCTGCATCAAACCAAACGCTGTCCGGATGCCACTTCCCACAAACAGCTCGGAACGGGCTTCCCTGTTGCTCCGCCTCCGGGGCCAACAAACGGAACCGATCGAACTGCAAACGAGAAAGTGCATCGGCTATAGAGTTAGCAGTCCCTGGCAGATGACACGCCATCACCCACGCATTCAGTTCCAGCCCACGCAAAACCAGGCGCCGCAGCAACCGCACCACTGGCGGGGAAGATGCCGTGAGACTGTTGACAGCCTGCACCACCGCCAAGTTGTCGCAACAAAAACGAACCCGCTTGTTCCGGAACCTGTCACCCCACACTTCAAGCGCAGCCACAATCGGGAACAGTTCTAACAGGGCCAGGTTACGTACCCATCCATTCTCCCGCCAACAATCCGGCCACTCCCCAGCAAACCATTCACCACTCAAGTATGCTCCAAACCCAACCGACCCAGACGCATCAGTGAACAGTTCCATATCCACAGTCCGAATCCACTCCTCCCTCCACACCGACCGTCCATTGAAACACACCAGGAACTGCGCCCACACCTGCAAATCTGCCCTGTGATCCGCCGTCAGCCGTATCCTATGCATCGGCGAACGCACCCCCGCCGTGGCCTGCGCTAGCCGCCGGCAAAAAATGCGCCCCATTGGCATAATGCGGCAAGCAAAGTTCAGCTTGCCCAGCAGCGATTGCAACTGCCGCAAGCGAACCTTGCGCAGTTCCAAGAAACAACCCACCAACTCCCGCAGCTCCACCAGTTTGTCACCAGGCAGTCGGCACTCCATTGCCACCGAGTCTATCTCGATACCCAAAAAACGGATGACCGTAGCCGGGCCCTCCGTCTTTTCCGGTGCCAATGGAATGCCGAACCTGCGGGCCACCTGCTCAACCGTATGCAACAGGAGGGAGCAACAAGTGGACCGTGCCGGACCAATGCACAGGAAGTCGTCCAGGTAATGCAACACCGACTGCAAACCCGACTCCCTGCGCACCACCCATTCCACAAAGGTGCTAAATGTCTCGAAATGTGAACAAGAGATTGAGCACCCCATAGGAAGGCAGCAGTCCACATAGTACGCCCCCTCCCAAACACACCCCAGCAAATGGAAACATTCAGGATGCACCGGCAAGAGCCGAAATGCCGCTTCAATGTCAGTTTTCGCCATTAGTGCCCCCGGCCCGCACCGCCGCACCCATTCCACCGCCTTGTCAAACGACACGTATGAAACCGAGCAAACTTCTTGCTCAATCCCATCGTTAACGGACAACCCCGCCGGATAAGACAAATGGTGAATTAGCCGGAATTTATTAGGTTCCTTCTTGGGCACCAGCCCTAAAGGAGAAACCCGCAGGTGGGGCCACGGCGGGTCCGTAAACGGACCCGCCATCCGCCCCAGGGCCACCTCCTTGCCCAATTTGTCGCCCACCACGTCCGGACGCAACCGTGCGGACTTCAGATTTGGTGGGCGAAAAATCGGAGCCTCCCTCGAAAAGGGGATCCGAAATCCCCACTGAAAGCCGGACACTAATAATTCCGCCGCCGCCCGATCAGGGTACTCATTTAGATACGGCCGCATCGCCTCTAGGCTCACTGGCGTCCGACCCTTTACCGCCAGTCTCTCCGCTACGTCCTTTCTGCTTCTTGAAGCATCGCGACTGGGGGTGGTTCCCCCCGCAAGTTCCGCACTCATGCTTGAACTTGCACGAGGAACCAAAACGACAGTGCCCGTCGTTATATTGCCAGCAACACCCTGGCCTCTGGCCGGCCGAGGTTCCGGTCGATGATGCCGAACCCCCGGCCCCAGACCGAAACGGCTGCGACGGAGCGCGCGCTGCTGTCATTAGCCGCATCCACAAGGCTATATCCTTATGGTCCCACCTCAGGGATGGGCGAACCGCCTTGCGCTGCCGGAACTGCTCGTCATACCGCAGCCATGCCGTGCCACCGTAAACCCGATAAGCTTCGCCTATCGAGTCAAGGTAGCAAAACAGGGCCGAGCAGCATTGAGGAGCCTTTTCCCCCACCACGCTAGCCAAAATGGCGAAAGCCTGAAGCCAGTTAGAAAAAGTGCGCGGTATCAACCGATACCGCCGCTTCTCCTCCTCCTCCTTCTTGCTGTCATCAGGCTTTCCCTTATCTAAATTAAATTTGTCGAGGGGGAGCAGGGAAAATATTTCCACGTACTCACCCCGCCAAATCTTCTCCCGTACCTCCTGCTTGAGGTGGGCCCCCAGGGGCCCCTCAAAGCAAACGTACACCTCCCCACGCGCCGCGTCATCCAACCGCACCGAAACCTCTGAAGCTGCGCCCACCCCCGCTGTTGTTGCTCCGCCTGCTTGCGCTCCCCGGAGGTCCCCGCCGCCACTGGCACCAGCGCACCACCCGCCGCCCCGACCGCCGATGATAACGCAGGCGCAGCGCTACCCCCCAACCAGGCAGTAACCGGAGACCCTACACCCCCCCGGGCCCCCGCTCCCTGCGACCACATCTCACGCATACCAGCCAAAAACTGCGCAACCACCTCCCCCATACCAGCACACGGACCCCCACCACCGACCGACCCCTGAAACCCGGCTCCACTCGCACCCCCACCACTCACACCACACGCCACAGGCAAAACAGACATGGACCGTGACTCACCAGGCTGACTCTGGACGGACGCCGGAACAGCCGCGACAGAGGATGCTACGCGCCTCGGCGAATCGCTGACAACTTCGCCGTCTTCCACGGCCTCGATGTCATCGTCCGGTGATGAAGCCCTCTGGTCCTCACTTATGTCCCCGGCGCCAGGGGCCGGGCTCCGACCCTGCCCCTGCGCCTGCAACGAATTAGGGCTGCCGCTGAACAGGGGGACGGTCGCTGGCGAAGCACTGCGGTAGGCCCCTTGCCGCCTGGACCGCCTGACCTCCCCCCGCACTTCCGCTGCAATCGCTGGCAGGGGTGCCCCCCCCTGGGAAACCCCCTCAGGCCGGCGCCGGGCCCGGGTGCTCACCTTCGCCCCAGACTTCCTATGGGGCCTGTAGGAGGACTCGTTCCTTCCTCTGACTGCCCCCTGCACAGGCCGGTGGGAGGGGCCAGCCGCAACAGGTCCCGAGTCAGCAGCCGGCACCGAGGAGGCAGAGGCTGCTGCACGTGCCTCTCTCCCCGCACCGGAACCCCTCCGCGCTCCGGGATTCCTCCCAGCAGCCCTGCCGGACCGGAGAGGAGGGGACCGGACAGCAGGGGCTGGAGGGTCCTGGACAGGGCTCCCTACGCGGCGGGAGCGGCGGGGCAAGTCGGGGCTCAGCCGCTCCGGCGGGCGCCGGCGGCGTACGGGGGGGCGCGCACCCTGGGAGCTTGCCGCCCCCCCCGTTCCCCCTAGTACCTGCAGGAACTGCTCCTGCAGCCATTCAGCCCCATGGCGCGCCGCGGCCTCCCACAGGGAGGCAGAGAAAGCCTCTCGGTCCATTACAGCAGGAGCAGCACGTCGCTTCAGGTCCGGGACAGAGGAGCTGGTAAGCAGGAAAACCCCTCCCCCTGCCTTTATACTTCCAACTTGCTCCCCTCCCCTGACGCTATCCCCTGCCCCCCTATTGGCCTCTGCCCGCATCCCCACTCCCCCTGCTCCATCCCCTTTTTCTCACAGCCTGACCATGCGTTCCCCTCATGCTCTCCTAACCTAAGCCCTGTTAACCCCCTATTGCCCACCCCTTCATGTCCGGGCTGCAGCTATACTGCGCCCGCTTACGCCCTCCCTGAAATGGAACAAAGCTCCGCTGTTCATTTAGACCGTGAGGGGTCAGACTACCCAGCACATGTATCCATCGGCATTCTTTCTGGGCTAAAATCTTTTTTACATTCCCACCTCTAATGCCACCTGTCACCTTCTCGATTCCTCTAACTCGAAAGGACCTGGGATCGCTATTATGATGCAGCTTGAAGTGTCGTGGGATTGTTGTAAGTTGACTTATGTCAGAGCATTCTTTTGCTGCCAAGATACCCCTAACATGTTCTCTGACACGAACCCTCAATTCCCTCGAGGTCAGCCCCACATAGATCATGTCACATTCACAGGTGGCATAATAGATCACTAAACGGGTGGAGCATGAGATGTAATCCCTGATTTTATACTGTTTTTGCCCATCCGCTGATCTAAAATTATCTATTCTCATAATGTTTGGACATGCTCTACATTCTCCACATGGGTAGCATCCTGTCCGTGCGGTCCCCCCTCCCGTGAATGGATTTGTAATTCTGGGGCTATAATGACTTCTTACCAGAAGATCTTTTAGGTTCTTCCCCCTACGAGCCGTCATCAGAGGTGTCTCAGATACCTTCCTAGCCAGGATGGGATCGGTCTTTAAGACAGCCCAGTGTTTTGTCATGACTTTGCGCATGACCTCCCATTTTTCATTATAATTAGAGATATAGCGAACCTGATTGTCTGTCTGTTTTTTCTTCACATTAGTTTGCAATAGTTGTTGTCTCGTTGCTTGTTTTTTTTTCAGTTTTTTAGGGTGCAGTATTTTTGCAGTTTTTTAGGGTGCAGTATTTTTGCCATTTTTAGGGTGCAGTATTTTTGCCGTTTTTTAGGGTGCTGTACATTTGCAGTTTTTTAGGGTGCAGTAGTTTTGCCATTTTTAGGGTGCAGTATTTTTGCAGTTTTTTAGGGTGCTGTACATTTGCAGTTTTTTAGGGTGCAGTAGTTTTGCGATTTTTAGGGTGCAGTATTTTTGCAGTTTTTAGGGTGCTGTACATTTGCAGTTTTTTAGGGTGCAGTAGTTTTGCCATTTTTAGAGTGCAGTATTTTTGCAGTTTTTAGGGTGCAGTATTTTTGATGTTTTTTAGGGTGCTGGATTTGTCTTTCTTGCACAATCTCTATGGGGTCAAATAACATATTTGGTAAAAAGTAAAATAATTGTGTGAATTTATTGAGTGTTGGAAAAGACAGCGCCTGCTCCTGCTCCCTCACCTGACAGATCCCCAGTCATTGACCTTCAGCCTGATAGGTGTCCTGCTGTTCTCTCACCCTGACCTCTCCTTTCCTTCTCTGCTCTCTCTCCTGCTGTTTCCTCCATGTCTGCAGTTCCTGGTTTGCCCTATAGGGGCAGCGCCTATGCACTTGTTACAATGTAAATAGACCCCACTAATGCTCCCCCAACATCCCTTTCTGGCTTCACCTATTACAGGGCAGGGCTATCCTCTCTCTCTCATATGGGCACTACTAGGTGTACAGGGCAGGGCTATCATCTCTCTCTCATATGGACACTACTAGAAGTACAGGGCAGGGCTATCCTCTCTCTCTCATATGGGCACTACTAGAAGTACAGGGCAGGGCTATCCTCTCTCATATGGACACTACTAGAAGTACAGGGCAGGACTATCCTCTCTCTCTCATATGGACACTACTAGAAGTACAGGGCAGGGCTATCCTCTCTCATATGGACACTACTAGAAGTACAGGGCAGGGCTATCCTCTCTCATATGGGCACTACTAGAAGTACAGGGCAGGGCTATCCTCTCTCATATGGACACTACTAGAAGTACAGGGCAGGGCTATCCTCTCTCATATGGACACTACTAGAAGTACAGGGCAGGGCTATCCTCTCTCATATGGACACTACTAGAAGTACAGGGCAGGGCTATCCTCTCTCATATGGACACTACTAGAAGTACAGGGCAGGGCTATCCTCTCTCATATGGACACTACTAGAAGTACAGGGCAGGGCTATCCTCTCTCATATGGACACTACTAGAAGTACACGGCAGGGCTATCCTCTCTCATATGGACACTACTAGAAGTACAGGGCAGGGCTATCCTCTCTCATATGCACACTAGTAGAAGTACAGGGCAGGCTATCCTCTCTCATATGGACACTACTAGAAGTACAGGGCAGGGCTATCCTCTCTCATATGGACACTACTAGCAGTACAAGGCAGGGCTATGCCTACTGCACAACTATCTGACCAGAGCTGAGCCTACTGCACAACTAACTGACCAGAGCTGAGCCTACTGCACAACTAACTGACCAGAGCTGAGCCTACTGCACAACTAACTGACCAGAGCTGAGCCTACTGCACAACTAACTGACCAGAGCTGAGCCTACTGCACAACTAACTGACCAGAGCTGAGCCTACTGCACAACTAACTGACCAGAGCTGAGCCTACTGCACAACTAAGTGACCAGAGCTGAGCCTACTGCACAACTCACTAACCAGAGCTGAGCCTACTGCACAACTCACTAACCAAAGCGGAGCCTACTGCACAACTCACTGACCAGAGCTGAGCCTACTGCACAACTAACTGACCAGAGCTGAGCCTACTGCACAACTTACCAGAGCTGAGCCTACTGCACAACTAACTGACCAGAGCTGAGCCTACTGCACAACTAACTGACCAGAGCTGAGCCTACTGCACAACTAACCTACCAGAGCGGAGCCTACTGTACAACTAACTGACCAGAGCTGAGCCTACTGCACAACTCACTAACCAGAGCTGAGCCTACTGCACAACTGACCATAGCTGAGCCTACTGCACAACTAACTGACCAGAGCAGAGCCTACTGCACAACTAACTGACCAGAGCGGAGCCTACTGCACAACTAACTGACCAGAGCTGAGCCTACTGCACAACTAACTGACCAGAGCGGAGCCTACTGCACAACTAACTGACCAGAGCTGAGCCTACTGCACAACTAACTGACCAGAGCGGAGCCTACTGCACAACTAACTGACCAGAGCTGAGCCTACTGCACAACTAACCTACCAGAGCGTAGCCTACTGCACAACTAACTGACCAGAGCTGAGCCTACTGCACAACTAACTGACCAGAGCTGAGCCTACTGCACAACTAACTGACCAGAGCTGAGCCTACTGCACAACTAACCTACCAGAGCGGAGCCTACTGCACAACTAACTGACCAGAGCTGAGCCTACTGCACAACTAACTGACCAGAGCTGAGCCTACTGCACAACTGACTGACCAGAGCTGAGCCTACTGCACAACTAACTGACCAGAGCGGAGCCTACTGCACAACTAACTGACCAGAGCGGAGCCTACTGCACAACTAACTGACCAGAGCTGAGCCTACTGCACAACTCACTCACCAGAGCGGAGCCTACTGCACAACTAACTGACGAGAGCGGAGCCTACTGCACAACTAACTGACCAGAGCTGAGCCTACTGCACAACTAACTGACCAGAGCGGAGCCTACTGCACAACTAACTGACCAGAGCTGAGCCTACTGCACAACTAACTGACCAGAGCTGAGCCTACTGCACAACTAACTGACCAGAGCTGAGCCTACTGCACAACTAACTGACCAGAGCTGAGCCTACTGCACAACTAACTGACCAGAGCTGAGCCTACTGCACAACTAACTGACCAGAGCTGAGCCTACTGCACAACTAACCTACCAGAGCGGAGCCTACTGCACAACTAACTGACCAGAGCTGAGCCTACTGCACAACTGACTGACCAGAGCTGAGCCTACTGCACAACTAACTGACCAGAGCGGAGCCTACTGCACAACTAACTGACCAGAGCGGAGCCTACTGCACAACTAACTGACCAGAGCTGAGCCTACTGCACAACTCACTCACCAGAGCGGAGCCTACTGCACAACTAACTGACCAGAGCGGAGCCTACTGCACAACTAACTGACCAGAGCTGAGCCTACTGCACAACTAACTGACCAGAGCAGAGCCTACTGCACAACTAACTGACCAGAGCTGAGCCTACTGCACAACTAACTGACCAGAGCTGAGCCTACTGCACAACTAACTGACCAGAGCTGAGCCTACTGCACAACTAACTGACCAGAGCTGAGCCTACTGCACAACTAACTGACCAGAGCTGAGCCTACTGCACAACTAACTGACCAGAGCGGAGCCTACTGCACAACTAACTGACCAGAGCTGAGCCTACTGCACAACTGACCAGAGCGGAGCCTACTGCACAACTAACTGACCAGAGCTGAGCCTACTGCACAACTAACTGACCAGAGCTGAGCCTACTGCACAACTAACTGACCAGAGCTGAGCCTACTGCACAACTAACTGACCAGAGCTGAGCCTACTGCACAACTTACCAGAGCTGAGCCTACTGCACAACTCACTCACCAGAGCAGAGCCTACTGCACAACTGACCAGAGCGGAGCCTACTGCACAACTAACTGACCAGAGCTGAGCCTACTGCACAACTGACCAGAGCGGAGCCTACTGCACAACTAACTGACCAGAGCGGAGCCTACTGCACAACTAACTGACCAGAGCGGAGCCTACTGCACAACTAACTGACCAGAGCTGAGCCTACTGCACAACTGACCAGAGCTGAGCCTACTGCACAACTAACTGACCAGAGCGGAGCCTACTGCACAACTAACTGACCAGAGCGGAGCCTACTGCACAGCTCTCAAACAAAACATGCAGCACAGTGTACTCACAATGAGACTTTACCCAGGAGCAGTGAGAGCCATCATCCTGTGAGCTGTCTGCCCTGTTATAGCACACCTGGGCTTGCACCTGAGTAACCAGAGTCACTCCCAATACCTGGAGTGGCCAAGTGGAGTAGGAGCCCACCCATCTCTCCCCTACTCCAAAGCAGCCAGGCCCTATTTTCTAGTCTTTGCCAGAACTTATAGCCAAGAAACATATTCTCCTTGCTATCCTAACTCCCTGGCGGCTTATTTAACACACATATGAAACATACATTCCATCCACTACTTTGCCCCCTGGTCCTGTCACAAGCCTTAGATAAGAGCTGCTAGTTGTGCGGTCACTGAGCTGTTTGTGCACCTGGTTGCTGATCTCTTGCACTAGTTGCTGGTTGTGTATTGATTGCACCTGGTGTCTTTCTTACACTGACACTGCTTTTTCTTGTTGCATTGAAGCTATGAAACTGCATTGTGTGTACACAAAGCAAAAATTATAATGTTAATTTGTTTTCCCTAAGCCCCATTGGCATCACAACAATTGGGATATTATCGCCCCTGCGAGCTCCTGGGACGAAGGAATATTTAATGAAAACATAATAAACTTTAATGATTTTTCAATAAACCCCTCCCACAGGAAGTATAAATAGATCCTCCTCCCTACAATCATCAGTCAATAAACCCCTCCCACAGGAAGTATAAATAGATCCTCCTCCCTACAATCATCAGTCAATAAACCCCTCCCACAGGAAGTATAAATAGATCCTCCTCCCTACAATCATCAGTCAATAAACCCCTCCCACAGGAAGTATAAATAGATCCTCCTCCCTACAATCATCAGTCAATAAACCCCTCCCACAGGAAGTATAAATAGATCCTCCTCCCTACAATCATCAGTCAATAAACCCCTCCCACAGGAAGTATAAATAGATCCTCCTCTCTACAATCATCAGTCAATAAACAAGAAAAAAATCAAGGGTAGGGAGTCTTGTGATGCCAATGGGTCTGAGGGAAAACAAATTAACATTATAATTTTTGCTTCCCTTGCGTCCCATTGGCATCACAACGATAGGGGAATTAGCAAGTCTCATCCCCTAAGGGCGGGACATCCGGAACAGCGGCATCAAGCACTGATCTAGCAAACGCTGTTCTGGTAGAAAGTTTAGCATCCAGCCTGTAATGCCTAACAAACGTAGAAGTAGATGACCATGAAGCAGCCTGACAGATGTCTTCCAAGGAGACCAACGATCTTTCTGCCCAAGTAGAGGCTACAGCCCTAGTGGAGTGGGCTCTGGTAAAAGATGGTGGAGATTTACCAGCTGCAGAGTAGCATAATTCAATAGCTTCACAGATCCACCTGGAAATGGACGGTTTGGAGGCCTCTTCCCTTTGTTTTTCCCCGTAAACAGAATCAGCAGGTTTTCTTTCTCAAAGGATCCATCCTGTCCAAATAAATCTTTAGGGTTCTAGGCACATCTAATAGAGAAAGATCTATCTCTTGAGATGGATCTGATGGTGAGTATACAGGAAGGACGATAGGTTCATTGATGTTAATGAATGAAGCCACTTTTGGGATAAACCCCGGCAAAAATCTAAGTGTGACTTTGTCTTCCGTGAATATAATGTATGGAGATGTAGATCCGAGAGCCTGAAGCTCTCCTACACGTTTAGCCGAAGTCACTGCCAAAAGAAGAGCGCACTTCAAAGTGAGAAATTTCAAGTCCACTATCTCTAGTGGTTCAAATGGAGGAAGACATAACTGCTGTAGAACCAATGACAGATCCCAGGAGTCAATATGCCTGTTTAATCTTGGCCTTAATCTCGGAATGGCTTTAACAAAGCTTTTCACCTCAGACATCTAGAACAGCCTGCACTTTAGATGGGCTGATAAGGCCGCGATTTGAACTTTGATAGAACTTGGAGTTAGTCCCTTATCAAAACCTTCCTGGAAAAATTCCAGGAGTTGAGGAGTAGAAGGTTTATCTGAATTCAAACCTTTAGAATTACACCAGGATTGGAAAATTCTCCATATACTGGCATAGGATAGATTAGTTGCATGGCTACGAGCATGAGATAAAGTTTGTAGGACCCGATCCGAAAATTCTTCTGGTCTTAATAAAGACCCTTCAGCCTCCAGGCAGTTAGGCTGAGGCTGGGAAAGTCCTGGCAAAGATGATGACCCTGGGATATTAAATCCGGTAGTATTGGAAGCTTCCAAAATTCTCCTCTGCTCATCATCATGAGCAGGGCAAACCACGATCTTTTGGGCCAAAAGGGCGTGATCATGATGACTGACGCTTGATCCTGCCTGATCTTCATCAGAACTCTGGGAATCATTGAGATCGGCGGCAAGATGAATGCCAGTTGGAATTTCCACTGGATAGACATCGCATCCACCACCGTCGGATTGTCCGCCGAGTAGAGGGTACAAAAATTCCTCAGTTTGGCATTGTTTTTCGTTGCCATAAGATCTATCTGAGGGTGTCCCCATTTTTGGGTTAACTGGATAAACACTTTCCTTGAAAGCGACCATTCCCCTGGTATCGTCATTCCTCGGCTCAGACGGTCTGCCAATGTGTTGTGGATGCCTCTTATATGTAGTGCGGTCAGTTTCGTTATTCTGGGTTCCGCCCAATTGAATATGTGTTCTACTTCCCTGAGAAGTAGGGAAGATCTGGTGCCTCCCTGCTGGTTTATATATGCAACACAGGCAACACAGGATTCTGACAGCCATCTGTATTAACTTCTGAGAAAAATGAAGAAGGGCTAGATATATAGCCCTTAGCTCCCGTACGTTGGATGGGAGAGCCGCTTCTTGGTTGTTCCAAGTGCCTGATACAGTCATCTCTTCTAGATGCGCTCCCCAACCCGAGCCTGATGCATCCGTGGTGATCGTTATCCATTGTGGTTCTAGTATGTCGGCCCCATGCTTGACCTGTCTCTACCATGTTAGAGATTGGCGGCTTCTTGTAGACAGTACATGAAGTGTATCTAGATGTTCTATCTGTCGATTCCAGAATGTCAGAACTTCCCTCTGAAGATATCGCATGTGCCACAATGCCCACGGAACTGCGTCTGCAGCTGATGAGAGAAGGCCTAGATATTTCATCAAGGTCCGAATCGAGACTTGACGTGGAGGAATCAGAAATTGAGCGCCTCTCTGTATGCGTATTACTCTGGGCGGTGAGAGGAATAACTTCATCAGTGATAAGTCTATTATGAAGCCAAAAAAATCTTGCTCTTGGATGGCGTCAGATCCGACTTTTCTAGATTGATTATCCAACCCAATTGCTGAAGAATGTCCAAGACATAGTTCAGTTGAGAACTCAGAAGAGTCTGAGTCTGGGCCATAATCAACCAGTCGTCTAGATAGGGAATGATCTTTATTCCCTGAAGTCTGAACAGGACCATCATAGACGAGACAACCTTTGTGAACACAAAGGGGGCTGAAGTTATGCCGAATGGAAGAACTCTGAATTGAAGGGGACTTACCCTTCCCTGTAGATGGACCGCAATCCTCAAATACTTTCTGTGTGCAGGCAGAATGGGAATGTAGGCGTCCTGCAGATCTATTGAAGCCATAAAGTCTTCCTCCTGGAGGATGTTCTTTACAGACCTTATATTTTCCATGAACTTGTTTAAGTATCGCAGATCTATAATAGTCCTCCACTTTCCTGATGGCTTGGGTACGAGAAATATCGGAGAGTAGATCCCTAGTCTGATTTCTTCGGGAGGAACCTCTTCCAGAGCCTTGATGTCCAGGAGGTGAAGGACTTCTTCTAAAATTGGCTGTCTTGCTGACCCTAGAAGACGGGAGAGAAGAAATCTTGGAGGAGGAAATGTCGATAAAGGAAGCACGTAACCATACTGAATAATGATGATGACCCAAGGGTCCTTTATTAATTTTATCCAGGCAGGGAGAAATACGGTAAGACGCCCTCCTACTGGAGTACCTCTGGCGTCAGAAGTCTGGCTTTTTATTTGTATCTTTATTTTGTTGCTTTCCAGACCCTCTTTTATTATAGTATTTACCTCTCCCTTTAAGCTGGTACCTGGCTTTACCACGTTGAGGAGATCTGCCTCTACGAAAGGACCCACGGTTTCTTGTATAAGACCCACTAGCAGATGTTAGGGGTAACGAATTCCCTTTTTTGTCTGAAACTTCCTCCATTAATTTATCCAATTCAGACCCGAATAATCTTCCTGGCTGAAATTCCATGTTACATAGTTGGAATTTAGAGTTGGCATCCCCAGCCCAAGGTTTCAGCCAAAGTGCACGACGACCTGCTGTTGACAAGGCCATAGACTTGGATGCCAGCCTAGTCTCTTGGGATGCTGCATCGCAAAGAAAATCAATTCCCATATTGATTTTCTTGAATGAACGTAGGACCTTGTCCCTGTTCACTCCTGATTCAAGATTCTCTTGAGCTTTTGCCAGCCATCTTCTAAGACTCCTTGCTACTTCAAATGAAGATATGGTAACTGCCCCTTGGGCTGCTGCGGCCGTATAGGATCTTTTAAACGCAACTTCTATTCTCCTATCCATAGGGTCTTTTAAATTAGACCCATCCTCTGCAGGAAGAACAGTGTTCTTGGATATTTTCCCTATGGCCGTATCTACTTTTGGAGGCTCAGCCCAATCCTTGGATTGTTCCTCCTTGAGGACATACAAGGTTTTGAATCTTTTACTTAATACCGGAGCTTTTTCCGCTTTCTTCCATTCTATCTGAAGCATAGACATAGATGTTTCCCCTACCCCCTAGGCTTTTTAGCAGAGGGACCATCTTCTACTTCTTCAGCATGAATTTCAGCCTGGACAGCTTTGCGTAATTTATTGATACTATCCACAGGAAAATAACCTTTAAATACTTCATTATCATCTTCAGAAGTAGAAGATGAGTCAGAATCAGAAGAAGATCCAACCTCATCAATCACCTTGTATTCAGACCCCTAGGGTAGAAAAGAACTAGACTTAGCATAGTGAATATAGAACCTGTAGGCCCTAGGCTACAGATACTCACACGATGGGAAACAGAAGGAGAAATACTACGCTTAGTTTTCTTTTTATGACAGGAATGTTGACACTCTCTGGTAGCAAGTGATTTCTCTACAAAATCTTTTACCCAAATCACGACATCCTGGGTACCTGGTTCCCCAGTGTTCTTAGGACGGCAAGAGGCACAACGTACTGTAATATATATCACATTATAAGATTCATCATACACATAAATGGAACCTTAATGTTTGCTAGAAGAAACATTGTACGATATTCATAGCCATCCGGGAGTTTCACATTCTGCACAAGTGTTTACGCTTAGATCCTCTTTTCCCCGAAGGGCTGGTTTCCATAGCAGACATCTGTTAAATATATATACATATATACCAATGAATTGTCTGAATATAACAGGCCTAGCCTGAATGAGAGACTGTAATTATCATGTAAACCACTAGATGGCAGCAGGACCACTTACTTTGCAGGAGGAATAGCAGATCACAATATACAGCCTGGTATATCAGCACAGCAATCCAGCAGCAGATTGTACGCACAGTATAGTCAGGTGTCAGGACCTCACAGAAGTCACACCTGGTCTTACCTAACTTGAGGTCCTTTACATGAAGATCCTGCCGGCACCCGAACGTACTTCCGGGTGTGATGTCATCACGTCGCGTCACGTGATGCCGCCGACCGATAGCAATCCGGGGCTGGCTCTCTACGTGATGATGCAAATTGCGTCATCAGATGATGCCGTCCCCATTGATGATGCGCATCGCGTCACCAAGATGGCGCCCGGAACGAACGCACGCGCGACTCAGAGCAAAGAGAGAGGAAAGGTAATAGTAAAAGACGGCTACAGGCAGCCATGAGCGGGGACTTACCCCACACAACCATAAGTAAAGCACAAGGAGGGGAGGGAGCAAGGTCCCTGGGGGCTAAGGGGAGACGAAGAAAAAGAGACTGATGATTGTAGGGAGGAGGATCTATTTATACTTCCTGTGGGAGGGGCTTATTGACTGATGATTGTAGGGAGGAGGATCTGTTTATACTTCCTGTGGGAGGGGTTTATTGACTGATGATTGTAGGGAGGAGGATCTGTTTATACTTCCTGTGGGAGGGGTTTATTGACTGATGATTGTAGGGAGGAGGATCTATTTATACTTCCTGTGGGAGGGGCTTATTGACTGATGATTGTAGGGAGGAGGATCTGTTTATACTTCCTGTGGGAGGGGTTTATTGACTGATGATTGTAGGGAGGAGGATCTGTTTATACTTCCTGTGGGAGGGGTTTATTGACTGATGATTGTAGGGAGGAGGATCTGTTTATACTTCCTGTGGGAGGGGTTTATTGACTGATGATTGTAGGGAGGAGGATCTATTTATACTTCCTGTGGGAGGAGTTTATTGACTGATGATTGTAGGGAGGAGGATCTATTTATACTTCCTGTGGGAGGGGTTTATTGAAAAATCATTAAAGTTTATTATGTTTTCATTAAATATTCCTTTGTCCCAGGAGCTCGCAGGGGCGATAATATCCCTATTGTTGTGATGCCAATGGGACGCAAGGGAACCTAGATTGGCTAAGTGTGTATTGGTGACACCTGATGCGTGATTCATTACACCTGAGTGTGATTCCTGGCTCTAGTTCTGCGATTGAAGGATGCAGTGAGGCTGTGAGACTGCAGTGTGTGAACACAAGCCTAGAGTTGCTAGGTGAATATTGATTCCTTGCTCTAGCTCTGCTGTGGAAAGATGCATTGTGTGAACACAAGCCTAGAGTTGCTGTTATTGCACCTGATGTCTGATTCCTTGCTCTAGCTCTGCTGTGGAAAGATGCATTGTGTGAACACAAGCCTAAAGTTGCTATTTTATATTACACCTGATGTTTCTCTCAGTACTGCTATTGAATGAGGCAGTAAAGTTATGAAACTTCGTTGTGTGAACACAACCCTAGGATTGCTAGTGGTGTATAGATTGCGCCTTACATGTCATCTATAGCTCTGCTTTTGTATGATGCAGTGAAGTTATGAGACTGCATTGTATGAACACAACCCTAAAGTTCCTGGTTGTGTATTGAGCATCTGGGGTCTTTTCTAGCACGGTTACTGATATTTAATGTTGCATTGAAGCTATGAAACAGCATTGTGTGTACACACGCCTAGAGTTGTATAGTACTGCTATTTGTAAAATAGTAAAACGAAGATATTGCAGGGTATGATCACAACTTTAGTTCCTAGTTGTGTACCGAGTATACCTGGTGTCTGTATTACATTAGTACTGCTATATACTGAGTACACCTGGTGTCTGTATTACATTAGTAATATTATATACTGAGTACACCTGGTGTCTGTATTACATTAGTACTATTATATACTGAGTACACCTGGTGTCTGTATTACATTAGTACTATTATATACTGAGTACACCTGGTGTCTGTATTACATTAGTAATATTATATACTGAGTACACCTGGTGTCTGTATTACATTAGTAATAGTATATACTGAGTACACCTGGTGTCTGTATTACATTAGTAATATTATATACTGAGTACACCTGGTGTCTGTATTACATTAGTACTGCTATTATATACTGAGTACACCTGGTGTCTGTATTACATTAGTAATATTATATACTGAGTACACCTGGTGTCTGTATTACATTAGTAATATTATATACTGAGTACACCTGGTGTCTGTATTACATTAGTACTATTATATACTGAGTACACCTGGTGTCTGTATTACATTAGTACTGCTATTATATACTGAGTACACCTGGTGTCTGTATTACATTAGTAATATTATATACTGAGTACACCTGGTGTCTGTATTACATTAGTACTGCTATTATATACTGAGTACACCTGGTGTCTGTATTACATTAGTACTATTATATACTGAGTACACCTGGTGTCTGTATTACATTAGTAATATTATATACTGAGTACACCTGGTGTCTGTATTACATTAGTAATATTATATACTGAGTACACCTGGTGTCTGTATTACATTAGTACTGCTATTATATACTGAGTACACCTGGTGTCTCTTACATTAGTAATATTATATACTGAGTACACCTGGTGTCTGTATTACATTAGTAATATTATATACTGAGTACACCTGGTGTCTGTATTACATTAGTAATATTATATACTGAGTACACCTGGTGTCTGTATTACATTAGTACTGCTATTATATACTGAGTACACCTGGTGTCTGTATTACATTAGTACTATTATATACTGAGTACACCTGGTGTCTGTATTACATTAGTAATATTATATACTGAGTACACCTGGTGTCTGTATTACATTAGTAATATTATATACTGAGTACACCTGGTGTCTGTATTACATTAGTAATATTATATACTGAGTACACCTGGTGTCTGTATTACATTAGTAATATTATATACTGAGTACACCTGGTGTCTGTATTACATTAGTAATATTATATACTGAGTACACCTGGTGTCTGTATTACATTAGTAATATTATATACTGAGTACACCTGGTGTCTGTATTACATTAGTAATATTATATACTGAGTACACCTGGTGTCTGTATTACATTAGTACTGCTATTATATACTGAGTATACCTGGTGTCTGTATTACATTAGTAATATTATATACTGAGTACACCTGGTGTCTGTATTACATTAGTACTGCTATTATATACTGAGTACACCTGGTGTCTGTATTACATTAGTACTATTATATACTGAGTACACCTGGTGTCTGTATTACATTAGTACTGCTATTATATACTGAGTACACCTGGTGTCTGTATTACATTAGTAATATTATATACTGAGTACACCTGGTGTCTGTATTACATTAGTAATATTATATACTGAGTACACCTGGTGTCTGTATTACATTAGTAATATTATATACTGAGTACACCTGGTGTCTGTATTACATTAGTACTATTATATACTGAGTACACCTGGTGTCTGTATTACATTAGTAATATTATATACTGAGCACACCTGGTGTCTGTATTACATTAGTACTGCTATTATATACTGAGTACACCTGGTGTCTGTATTACATTAGTACTATTATATACTGAGTACACCTGGTGTCTGTATTACATTAGTACTATTATATACTGAGTACACCTGGTGTCTGTATTACATTAGTAATATTATATACTGAGTACACCTGGTGTCTGTATTACATTAGTACTATTATATACTGAGTACACCTGGTGTCTGTATTACATTAGTAATATTATATACTGAGTACACCTGGTGTCTGTATTACATTAGTAATATTATATACTGAGTACACCTGGTGTCTGTATTACATTAGTACTATTATATACTGAGTACACCTGGTGTCTGTATTACATTAGTAATATTATATACTGAGTACACCTGGTGTCTGTATTACATTAGTACTATTATATACTGAGTACACCTGGTGTCTCTTACATTAGTAATATTATATACTGAGTACACCTGGTGTCTGTATTACATTAGTACTATTATATACTGAGTATACCTGGTGTCTGTATTACATTAGTAATATTATATACTGAGTACACCTGGTGTCTGTATTACATTAGTAATATTATATACTGAGTACACCTGGTGTCTGTATTACATTAGTAATATTATATACTGAGTACACCTGGTGGCTGTATTACATTAGTAATATTATATACTGAGTACACCTGGTGTCTGTATTACATTAGTACTATTATATACTGAGTACACCTGGTGTCTCTTACATTAGTAATATTATATACTGAGTACACCTGGTGTCTGTATTACATTAGTAATATTATATACTGAGTACACCTGGTGTCTGTATTACATTAGTAATATTATATACTGAGTACACCTGGTGTCTCTTACATTAGTAATATTATATACTGAGTACACCTGGTGTCTGTATTACATTAGTAATATTATATACTGAGTACACCTGGTGTCTGTATTACATTAGTACTGTTATTATATACTGAGTATACCTGGTGTCTGTATTACATTAGTAATATTATATACTGAGTACACCTGGTGTCTCTTACATTAGTACTGCTATTATATACTGAGTACACCTGGTGTCTGTATTACATTAGTAATATTATATACTGAGTACACCTGGTGTCTGTATTACATTAGTAATATTATATACTGAGTACACCTGGTGTCTGTATTACATTAGTAATATTATATACTGAGTACACCTGGTGTCTGTATTACATTAGTACTATTATATACTGAGTACACCTGGTGTCTGTATTACATTAGTACTATTATATACTGAGTACACCTGGTGTCTGTATTACATTAGTACTATTATATACTGAGTACACCTGGTGTCTGTATTACATTAGTACTATTATATACTGAGTACACCTGGTGTCTGTATTACATTAGTACTATTATATACTGAGTACACCAGGTGTCTGTATTACATTAGTACTGCTATTATATACTGAGTACACCTGGTGTCTGTATTACATTAGTAATATTATATACTGAGTACACCTGGTGTCTGTATTACATTAGTACTATTATATACTGAGTACACCTGGTGTCTGTATTACATTAGTACTGCTATTATATACTGAGTACACCTGGTGTCTGTATTACATTAGTAATATTATATACTGAGTACACCTGGTGTCTGTATTACATTAGTAATATTATATACTGAGTACACCTGGTGTCTGTATTACATTAGTAATATTATATACTGAGTACACCTGGTGTCTGTATTACATTAGTACTGCTATTATATACTGAGTACACCTGGTGTCTGTATTACATTAGTAATATTATATACTGAGTACACCTGGTGTCTGTATTACATTAGTAATATTATATACTGAGTACACCTGGTGTCTGTATTACATTAGTAATATTATATACTGAGTACACCTGGTGTCTGTATTACATTAGTAATATTATATACTGAGTACACCTGGTGTCTGTATTACATTAGTACTGATATATACTGAGTACACCTGGTGTCTGTATTACATTAGTACTATTATATACTGAGTACACCTGGTGTCTGTATTACATTAGTAATATTATATACTGAGTACACCTGGTGTCTGTATTACATTAGTACTATTATATACTGAGTACACCTGGTGTCTGTATTACATTAGTACTATTATATACTGAGTACACCTGGTGTCTGTATTACATTAGTACTGCTATTATATACTGAGTACACCTGGTGTCTGTATTACATTAGTACTGATATATACTGAGTACACCTGGTGTCTGTATTACATTAGTAATATTATATACTGAGTACACCTGGTGTCTGTATTACATTAGTAATATTATATACTGAGTACACCTGGTGGCTCTTACATTAGTAATATTATATACTGAGTACACCTGGTGTCTGTATTACATTAGTAATATTATATACTGAGTACAGCTGGTGTCTGTATTACATTAGTAATATTATATACTGAGTACACCTGGTGTCTGTATTACATTAGTACTATTATATACTGAGTACACCTGGTGTCTGTATTACATTAGTACTGCTATTATATACTGAAGTACACCTGGTGTCTGTATTACATTAGTAATATTATATACTGAGTACACCTGGGTGTCCTCTTACATTAGTAATATTATATACTGAGTACACCTGGTGTCTGTATTACATTAGTAATATTATATACTGAGTACACCTGGTGTCTGTATTACATTAGTACTGTTATTATATACTGAGTATACCTGGTGTCTGTATTACATTAGTAATATTATATACTGAGTACACCTGGTGTCTGTATTACATTAGTAATATTATATACTGAGTACACCTGGTGTCTGTATTACATTAGTACTGCTATTATATACTGAGTACACCTGGTGTCTGTATTACATTAGTACTATTATATACTGAGTACACCTGGTGTCTGTATTACATTAGTACTATTATATACTGAGTACACCTGGTGTCTGTATTACATTAGTAATATTATATACTGAGTACACCTGGTGTCTGTATTACATTAGTACTATTATATACTGAGTACACCTGGTGTCTGTATTACATTAGTACTATTATATACTGAGTACACCTGGTGTCTGTATTACATTAGTAATATTATATACTGAGTACACCTGGTGTCTGTATTACATTAGTAATATTATATACTGAGTACACCTGGTGTCTGTATTACATTAGTAATATTATATACTGAGTACACCTGGTGTCTGTATTACATTAGTAATATTATATACTGAGTACACCTGGTGTCTGTATTACATTAGTAATATTATATACTGAGTACACCTGGTGTCTGTATTACATTAGTAATATTATATACTGAGTACACCTGGTGTCTGTATTACATTAGTAATATTATATACTGAGTACACCTGGTGTCTGTATTACATTAGTACTATTATATACTGAGTACACCTGGTGTCTGTATTACATTAGTACTATTATATACTGAGTACACCTGGTGTCTGTATTACATTAGTACTGCTATTATATACTGAGTACACCTGGTGTCTGTATTACATTAGTACTGCTATATACTGAGTACACCTGGTGTCTGTATTACATTAGTAATATTATATACTGAGTACACCTGGTGTCTGTATTACATTAGTAATATTATATACTGAGTACACCTGGTGTCTGTATTACATTAGTAATATTATATACTGAGTACACCTGGTGTCTGTATTACATTAGTAATATTATATACTGAGTACACCTGGTGTCTGTATTACATTAGTACTATTATATACTGAGTACACCTGGTGTCTGTATTACATTAGTACTATTATATACTGAGTACACCTGGTGTCTGTATTACATTAGTAATATTATATACTGAGTACACCTGGTGTCTGTATTACATTAGTACTACTATTATATACTGAGTACACCTGGTGTCTGTATTACATTAGTACTATTATATACTGAGTACACCTGGTGTCTGTATTACATTAGTACTACTATTATATACTGAGTACACCTGGTGTCTGTATTACATTAGTAATATTATATACTGAGTACACCTGGTGTCTGTATTACATTAGTAATATTATATACTGAGTACACCTGGTGTCTGTATTACATTAGTAATATTATATACTGAGTACACCTGGTGTCTGTATTACATTAGTAATATTATATACTGAGTACACCTGGTGTCTGTATTACATTAGTAATATTATATACTGAGTACACCTGGTGTCTGTATTACATTAGTACTATTATATACTGAGTACACCTGGTGTCTGTATTACATTAGTACTATTATATACTGAGTACACCTGGTGTCTGTATTACATTAGTACTATTATATCCTGAGTACACCTGGTGTCTGTATTACATTAGTAATATTATATACTGAGTACACCTGGTGTCTGTATTACATTAGTAATATTATATACCGAGTACACCTGGTGTCTGTATTACATTAGTAATATTATATACTGAGTACACCTGGTGTCTGTATTACATTAGTACTGCTATTATATACTGAGTACACCTGGTGTCTGTATTACATTAGTAATATTATATACTGAGTACACCTGGTGTCTGTATTACATTAGTAATATTATATACTGAGTACACCTGGTGTCTGTATTACATTAGTAATATTATATACTGAGTACACCTGGTGTCTGTATTACATTAGTACTGTTATTATATACTGAGTACACCTGGTGTCTGTATTACATTAGTAATATTATATACTGAGTACACCTGGTGTCTGTATTACATTAGTACTACTATTATATACTGAGTACACCTGGTGTCTGTATTACATTAGTAATATTATATACTGAGTACACCTGGTGTCTGTATTACATTAGTAATATTATATACTGAGTACACCTGGTGTCTGTATTACATTAGTAATATTATATACCGAGTACACCTGGTGTCTGTATTACATTAGTACTATTATATACTGAGTACACCTGGTGTCTGTATTACATTAGTACTTATTATATACTGAGTACACCTGGTGTCCTGTATTACATTAGTATATTATATACTGAGTACACCTGGTGTCTGTATTACATTAGTACTAATTATATACTGAGTACACCTGGTGTCTGTATTACATTAGTAATATTATATACTGAGTACACCTGGTTTCTGTATTACATTAGTAATATTATATACTGAGTACACCTGGTGTCTGTATTACATTAGTAATATTATATACTGAGTACACCTGGTGTCTGTATTACATTAGTACTATTATATACTGAGTACACCTGGTGTCTGTATTACATTAGTAATATTATATACTGAGTACACCTGGTGTCTGTATTACATTAGTACTATTATATACTGAGTACACCTGGTGTCTGTAGTACATTAGTAATATTATATACTGAGTACACCTGGTGTCTGTATTACATTAGTACTGCTATTATATACTGAGTACACCTGGTGTCTGTATTACATTAGTGCTATTATATACTGAGTACACCTGGTGTCTGTATTACATTAGTAATATTATATACTGAGTACACCTGGTGTCTGTATTACATTAGTAATATTATATACCGAGTATACCTGGTGTCTGTATTACATTAGTAATATTATATACCGAGTACACCTGGTGTCTGTATTACATTAGTACTATTATATACTGAGTACACCTGGTGTCTGTATTACATTAGTACTGCTATTATATACTGAGTACACCTGGTGTCTGTATTACATTAGTACTATTATATACTGAGTACACCTGGTGTCTGTATTACATTAGTACTGCTATTATATACTGAGTACACCTGGTGTCTGTATTACATTAGTAATATTATATACTGAGTACACCTGGTGTCTGTATTACATTAGTAATATTATATACTGAGTACACCTGGTGTCTGTATTACATTAGTAATATTATATACCGAGTACACCTGGTGTCTGTATTACATTAGTAATATTATATACTGAGTACACCTGGTGTCTGTATTACATTAGTAATATTATATACTGAGTACACCTGGTGTCTGTATTACATTAGTAATATTATATACTGAGTACACCTGGTGTCTGTATTACATTAGTAATATTATATACTGAGTACACCTGGTGTCTGTATTACATTAGTACTATTATATACTGAGTACACCTGGTGTCTGTATTACATTAGTACTATTATATACTGAGTACACCTGGTGTCTGTATTACATTAGTACTATTATATACTGAGTACACCTGGTGTCTGTATTACATTAGTAATATTATATACTGAGTACACCTGGTGTCTGTATTACATTAGTATACTATTATATACTGAGTACACCTGGTGTCTGTATTACATTAGTACTATTATATACTGAGTACACCTGGTGTCTGTATTACATTAGTAATATTATATACTGAGTACACCTGGTGTCTGTATTACATTAGTACTATTATATACTGAGTATACCTGGTGTCTGTATTACATTAGTACTATTATATACTGAGTACACCTGGTGTCTGTATTACATTAGTACTATTATATACTGAGTACACCTGGTGTCTGTATTACATTAGTAATATTATATACTGAGTACACCTGGTGTCTGTATTACATTAGTAATATTATATACTGAGTACACCTGGTGTCTGTATTACATTAGTAATATTATATACTGAGTACACCTGGTGTCTGTATTACATTAGTAATATTATATACTGAGTACACCTGGTGTCTGTATTACATTAGTAATATTATATACTGAGTACACCTGGTGGCTGTATTACATTAGTAATATTATATACTGAGTACACCTGGTGTCTGTATTACATTAGTACTATTATATACTGAGTACACCTGGTGTCTGTATTACATTAGTACTATTATATACTGAGTACACCTGGTGTCTGTATTACATTAGTACTGCTATTATATACTGAGTACACCTGGTGTCTGTATTACATTAGTAATATTATATACCGAGTATACCTGGTGTCTGTATTACATTAGTAATATTATATACTGAGTACACCTGGTGTCTGTATTACATTAGTACTATTATATACTGAGTACACCTGGTGTCTGTATTACATTAGTACTATTATATACTGAGTACACCTGGTGTCTGTATTACATTAGTAATATTATATACTGAGTACACCTGGTGTCTGTATTACATTAGTAATATTATATACTGAGTACACCTGGTGTCTGTATTACATTAGTAATATTATATACTGAGTACACCTGGTGTCTGTATTACATTAGTAATATTATATACTGAGTACACCTGGTGTCTGTATTACATTAGTAATATTATATACTGAGTACACCTGGTGTCTGTATTACATTAGTAATATTATATACTGAGTACACCTGGTGTCTGTATTACATTAGTACTGCTATTATATACTGAGTACACCTGGTGTCTGTATTACATTAGTAATATTATATACTGAGTACACCTGGTGTCTGTATTACATTAGTACTATTATATACTGAGTACACCTGGTGTCTGTATTACATTAGTAATATTATATACTGAGTACACCTGGTGTCTGTATTACATTAGTACTATTATATACTGAGTACACCTGGTGTCTGTCTTACATTAGTACTACTATTATATACTGAGTACACCTGGTGTCTGTATTACATTAGTACTATTATATACTGAGTACACCTGGTGTCTGTATTACATTAGTACTATTATATACTGAGTACACCTGGTGTCTGTATTACATTAGTAATATTATATACTGAGTACACCTGGTGTCTGTATTACATTAGTAATATTATATACTGAGTACACCTGGTGTCTGTATTACATTAGTACTATTATATACTGAGTACACCTGGTGTCTGTATTACATTAGTAATATTATATACTGAGTACACCTGGTGTCTGTATTACATTAGTAATATTATATACTGAGTACACCTGGTGTCTGTATTACATTAGTAATATTATATACTGAGTACACCTGGTGTCTGTATTACATTAGTACTGCTATTATATACTGAGTACACCTGGTGTCTGTATTACATTAGTAATATTATATACTGAGTACACCTGGTGTCTGTATTACATTAGTACTATTATATACTGAGTACACCTGGTGTCTGTATTACATTAGTAATATTATATACTGAGTACACCTGGTGTCTGTATTACATTAGTACTATTATATACTGAGTACACCTGGTGTCTGTCTTACATTAGTTCTGCTATTGAAACAATGAGGCTGCATGGTGTGAACACAGCCTTAGAATTGCTAGTTGTGTATCAGCTTCTCTGAGGTATCTGGTTTTCTTGCACTACACAGCAGTCTGTTGCCTCTTTACCTGGCGCAGGTTTATTATCATTTTATCTCACTTAATGCAGGAATCTAATGTCCAAAGTCTCAGGGTGAGGAAACCTATGGGAAAGCTCAGTCACTTATGTGTGTATCCTGCAAGAGTCCACATCCAGATGGCAGTGGGATTCAGTTCTGTTTGTAGATTGTATCTTCATTGTAAACCATTACAGAAGATACTATAGTGCTTACTTCTGAGTATGCGTGTCACTCCACAGTTGGCTGCCTGGTCCGTGGCCCCTCCACAGTTGGCTGCCTGGTCCGTGGCCCCTCCACAGTTGGCTGCCTGGTCCGTGGCCCCTCCACAGTTGGCTGCCCGGTCCGTGGCCCCTCCACATTTGGCTTCCCGGTCCGTGGCCCCTCCACAGTTGGCTGCCTGGTCCGTGGCCCCTCCACAGTTGGCTGCCTGGTCCGTGGCCCCTCCACAGTTGGCTGCCTGGACCGTGGCCCCTCCACAGTTGGCTGCCTGGTCCGTGGCCCCTCCACAGTTGGCTGCCTGGTCCGTGGCCCCTCCACAGTTGGCTGCCTGGTCCGTGGCCCCTCCACAGTTGGCTGCCTGGCCCGTGGCCCCTCCACAGTTGGCTGCCTGGTCCGTGGCCCCTCCACAGTTGGCTGCCTGGACCATGGCCCCTCCACAGTTGGCTGCCTGGTCCGTGGCCCCTCCACAGTTGGCTGCCCGGTCCGTGGCCCCTCCACAGTTGGCTGCCTGGTCCGTGGCCCCTCCACAGTTGGAGAGGAACATTCTTTTTAATAAAACTCTATGTACCATGAGAATCCACCTGAATGGATTGGGGACACTCTGAGGAAGGACTCTTCCTTACAGAAAGGTACAATCTCTGCCCCAGTCTGAAAAGGAGAAGGAAATCCTCCCTTGTTCCCCATTCTATAGAAGTTTCCAGCATGGAAGGTACTGGAAGAAATGATGGATCCGTCACTTAGGGTACAAACACACGCAGCAAATACGCAGCAGATTTGATGTTGTGTTCAGGTATTTAGATCTAATCTGCTGCGTATCGCAGCAGTAAATACGCAGCGTATATGCCGTGTGTGTTTGTACCCTAAAAGGGATCGTCCATCTCAGAGGTCTTGTGGATGGGGACAAAGAAGCTTGTGACTAAAGCTTCTCTGGCAGCACCTGTGGGTTTACCTTATGATGCCATATTCTCGACAGTTTCCGATCCAAAGAAGGTAAGTTGTTGGTGAACGTCCATAGATCTACAGTTCTAAGCAAAGAAGGTTCTATATGGAGAACATACGCTCTGTGCTCCCCCTCCTAGAGGAAGAAGACTATTTGACCATGCTAGATGTGAGAGAGACATATCTACATGTACCTGGCTACAGAGAAGACTGCATACACCTGCATGTACCTGGCTACAGAGAAGACTGCATACACCTGCATGTACCTGGCTACAGAGAAGACTGCATACACCTGCATGTACCTGGCTACAGAGAAGACTGCATACACCTGCATTTACCTGGCTACAGAGAAGACTGCATACACCTGCATGTACCTGGCTACAGAGAAGACTGTATACACCTGCATGTACCTGGCTACAGAGAAGACTGTATACACCTGCATGTACCTTGCTACAGAGAAGACTGCATACACCTGCATGTACCTGGCATATTCCTTTGCATCTTTCTGAAATCACCTCCGCTCCCTTTACATTCACTAAAGTTACCTGCCGGGCCTGGTATATACATATATCTATCCTAAGATAAGAAGGGAAGTAGATGGGACACTCTTCTGTGTTATGTCGGCTGTAGTCACCATCTGGAGAGAATCCAAGATCACCATTGTCTCCTTCCTGCACGAGTGATTGTTAATTGTCAAAAACTTACAGTACTATATCTTCACCTACCCGTAACCATTCCTAGGATACAGGGTCAGGATTCCTAGAACTCCCCAATTGGTGTCCCTTCACCCAATGATGATTGTCAGGTCTCATGACGTCTGCAAGCAACAAATTGAATAGGCAGTTTGGCGTATGTATCTATAGGGAAGCTATCGGAGTAAGTAACACATCTACAGTGGTGCATATCCATCTATGGGGAAGCTATCGGAGTAAGTAACACATCTACAGTGGTGCATATCCATCTATAGGGAAGCTATCGGAGTAAGTAACACATCTACAGTGGTGCATATCCATCTATGGGGAAGCTATCGGAGTAAGTAACACATCTACATTGGTGCATATCCATCTATGGGGAAGCTATCGGAGTAAGTAACACATCTACAGTGGTGCATATCCATCTATGGGGAAGCTATCGGAGTAAGATCCAGAACCCATCTACAGTGGTGCATATCCATCTATGGGGAAGCTATCGGAGTAAGTAACACATCTACAGTGTTGCATATCCATCTATAGGGAAGCTATCGGAGTAAGTAACACATCTACAGTGGTGCATATCCATCTATATTGAAGCTATCGGAGTAAGTAACACATCTACAGTGGAGCATATCCATCTATGGGGAAGCTATCGGAGTAAGATCCAGAACACATCTACAGTGGTGCATATCCATCTATGGGGAAGCTACAGGAGTAAGTAACACATCTACAGTGGTGCATATCCATCTATGGGGAAGCTATCGGAGTAAGATCCAGAACACATCTACAGTGGTGCATATCCATCCATGGGGAAGCTATCGGAGTAAGTAACACATCTACAGTGGTGCATATCCATCTATGGGGAAGCTATCGGAGTAAGTAACACATCTACAGTGGTGCATATCCATCTATGGGGAAGCTATCGGAATAAGTAACACATCTACAGTGGTGCATATCCATCTATGGGGAAGCTATCGGAGTAAGATCCAGAACACATCTACAGTGGTGCATATCCATCTATGGGGAAGCTATCGGAGTAAGATCCAGAATACATCTACAGTGGTGCATATCCATCTATGGGCAAGCTATCGGAGTAAGTAACACATCTACAGTGGTGCATATCCATCTATGGGGAAGCTATCGGAGTAAGATCCAGAACCCATCTACAGTGGTGCATATCCATCTATAGGGAAGCTACAGGAGTAAGTAACACATCTACAGTGGTGTATATCCATCTATGGGGAAGCTATCGGAGTAAGTAACACATCTACAGTGGTGCATATCCATCCATGGGGAAGCTATCGGAGTAAGATCCAGAACCCATCTACAGTGGTGCATATCCATCTATGGGGAAGCTATCGGAGTAAGTAACGCATCTACAGTGATGCATATCCATCTATGGGGAAGCTATCGGAGTAAGTAACACATCTACAGTGGTGCATATCCATCTATGGGGAAGCTATCGGAGTAAGTAACACATCTACAGTGGTGCATATCCATCTATGGGGAAGCTATCGGAGTAAGTAACACATCTACAGTGGTGTATATCCATCTATGGGGAAGCTATCGGAGTAAGTAACACATCTACAGTGGTGCATATCCATCTATGGGGAAGCTATCGGAGTAAGATCCAGAACCCATCTACAGTGGTGCATATCCATCTATGGGGAAGCTATCGGAGTAAGTAACCCATCTACAGTGGTGCATATCCATCTATGGGGAAGCTATCGGAGCAAGTAACACATCTACAGTGGTGCATATCCATCTATGGGGAAGCTATCGGAGTAAGAGCCAGAACACATCTACAGTGGTGCATATCCATCTATGGGGAAGCTATCGGGGTAAGTAACACATCTACAGTGGAGCATATCCATCTATGGGGAAGCTATCGGAGTAAGATCCAGAACACATCTACAGTGGTGTATATCCATCTATAGGGAAGCTATCGGAGTAAGATCCAGAACCCATCGACAGTGGTGCATATCCATCTATGGGGAAGCTATCGGAGTAAGATCCAGAACCCATCTACAGTGGTGCATATCCATCTATGGGGAAGCTATCGGAGTAAGTAACACATCTACAGTGGTGCATATCCATCTATGGGGAAGCTATCGGAGTAAGATCCAGAACCCATCTACAGTGGTGCATATCCATCTATGGGGAAGCTATCGGAGTAAGATCCAGAACCCATCTACAGTGGTGCATATCCATCTATTGGGAAGCTATCGGAGTAAGTAACACATCTACAGTGGTGCATATCCATCTATGGGGAAGCTATCGGAGTAAGTAACACATCTACAGTGGTGCATATCCATCTATGGGGAAGCTATCGGAGTAAGTAACACATCTACAGTGGTGCATATCTATCTATGGGGAAGCTATCGGAGTAAGTAACCCATCTACAGTGGTGTATATCCATCTATGGGGAAGCTATCGGACTAAGTAACACATCTACAGTGGTGCATATCCATCTATGGGGAAGCTATCGGAGTAAGTAACACATCTACAGTGGTGCATATCCATCTATGGGGAAGCTATCGGAGTAAGATCCAGAACACATCTACAGTGGTGCATATCCATCTATGGGGAAGCTATCGGAGTAAGTAACACATCTACAGTGGTGCATATCGGTCTTCAGAGCTGCATGCGATCAGTAGCATTACTGTTAAAAGCAGAAGCAGTTTTTTGCATGGACCAAGAGATCTATCCAGCAACCAGGGAAGTCACAATACCTTAATGTAAAAGGCTAAAGCCATGATATTACCCTGACAGAAGAATGGTCTCAGGACCAGGAGATGTTCTAGTGAATCACCAGATATTACAGCGACCCATTGGTCCCATGGCCATTTCGGGTAAGACCAGGATGCGTGGTTTTAACTCCCTAAAAACTACTGTGGACAACAATCAGTAGAAGTCTGGTAAGAAGACAATACAGGATCCGTCTCATTAATCCTGATAGCCACAGATTGGCCCAAGAGGTCATTGTGGTAATTGTTGTTCTCTCCTGATGAATATGTCCAAAGGGACATTCTGGAGACTTCCCATACATATACAAAGAAGGGGTCCGTGGAGCCTCAAAACACGGGAATAGCCAGATATCTCTCTCTCTCTCTCTCTCTCTCTCGCTTGAGAGAGGGATATCTGGCTATTCCTGTGTTTTGAGACTCGTAACTGAGGCTCCACGGACCCTTCTTTGTATATTAAAATTTTGTATGGGACAATCAATGGAGACTTGTAAATGAGTACTCCTTTAGAATTTTTCACTATTCTCCCTGAGTTCAGTGATTGTTGTGTTTTGTTGGTCTATATATATAAATATATATATATATATATATATATACACATATACAGTACATGCAAAAATTATCACATAGAGCAAAAAAATAATTAAACATATAGGGTTAAAAGTGTACGTATCTGTAAAATATAAATATTTATAGCATGATTCTTGGGATGTCCATAGAGAAATACATAGTTTTATCTACTGGTGGCTTTGCAGGGTCCTTGCAGGTCGCCGATGACCATTGTGTGTGTATTGGGTTAGTTGTCAGTCCCCTATTGGATATTCTGGTATATATTGTATATATAAATAAGATGTATATCATATAAAGAATTGGTGGATGTCCACCTCTCACCAGTCCCGTGGCTCTAGGTCTGCGCTGTCTATGGCCATAGACTGTGGGGAGCATATAGATGAATAGATGGGAGATGTCTCGGTAGGAGCTCTCTTTTAGGCTGGGTTCACACTGTGTTTTTGCAATCCGTTTTTTGAAAAAACTGATCTGTTAAACGTATGTTAAAAACGCAGTGTGAACCCAGCGGTGTACGTCAGAGTTCTTATGTTGGGAGCTGTTAGATTCAAGGCAGTGTATTGGGAAGCTGGCTGCCTCTCCCAGTGTGGTCATTACTGAGGACAGATGTTCTGAAACATGTCTAGGAGTTGCAATAACTTGCTGAATACAATATAGAGACGCACTGTGTTTCATATACTACCATCAGTCCTCATTTCTCACCTGTTTTGTCCATATTGGATGCATTGAGAATACCTCCATCTCGGCAGCAACTACAGGAGAAACGCCCAACAAAGGGTGATTACCCGGCCACACTGGGAGAGGCGCCCAACAAAGGGTGATTACCCGGCCACACTGGGAGAGGGAGAGGGTGATTACCCGGCCACACTGGGAGAGGCGCCCAACAAAGGGTGATTACCCGGCCACACTGGGAGAGGCGCCCAACAAAGGGTGATTACCCGGCCACACTGGGAGAGGCGCCCAACAAAGGGTGATTACCCGGCCACACTGGGAGAGGGAGAGGGTGATTACCCGGCCACACTGGGAGAGGCGCCCAACAAAGGGTGATTACCCGGCCACACTGGGAGAGGCGCCCAACAAAGGGTGATTACCCGGCCACACTGGGAGAGGCGCCCAACAAAGGGTGATTACCCGGCCACACTGGGAGAGGCGCCCAACAAAGGGTGATTACCCGGCCACACTGGGAGAGGCGCCCAACAAAGGGTGATTACCCGGCCACACTGGGAGAGGCGCCCAACAAAGGGTGATTACCCGGCCACACTGGGAGAGGCGCCCAACAAAGGGCGATTACCTGGCTACACTGGGAGAGGGTGATCACCCGGCCATACTGGGAGAGGCGCCCAACAAAGGGTGATTACCTGGCCACACTGGGAGAGGCGCCCAACAAAGGGTGATTACCCGGCCACACTGGGAGAGGCGCCCAACAAAGGGTGATTACCCGGCCATACTGGGAGAGGCGCCCAACAAAGGGTGATTACCCGGCCACACTGGGAGAGGCGCCCAACAAAGGGTGATCACCCGGCCATACTGGGAGAGGCGCCCAACAAAGGGTGATTACCTGGCCACACTGGGAGAGGCGCCCAACAAAGGGTGATTACCCGGCCACACTGGGAGAGGCGCCCAACAAAGGGTGATTACCCGGCCACACTGGGAGAGGCGCCCAACAAAGGGTGATTACCCGGCCACACTGGGAGAGGCGCCCAACAAAGGGTGATTACCCGGCCACACTGGGAGAGGCGCCCAACAAAGGGCGATTACCTGGCTACACTGGGAGAGGCGCCCAACAAAGGGTGATTACCCGGCCACACTGGGAGAGGCGCCCAACAAAGGGTGATTACCTGGCTACACTGGGAAAGGCGCCCAACAAAGGGTGATTACCCGGCCACACTGGGAGAGGCGCCCAACAAAGGGTGATTACCCGGCCACACTGGGAGAGGGAGAGGGTGATCACCCGGCCATACTGGGAGAGGCGCCCAACAAAGGGTGATTACCTGGCCACACTGGGAGAGGCGCCCAACAAAGGGTGATTACCTGGCCACACTGGGAGAGGCGCCCAACAAAGGGTGATTACCCGGCCACACTGGGAGAGGCGCCCAACAAAGGGTGATTACTCGGCCACACTGGGAGAGGCGCCCAACAAAGGGTGATTACCTGGCCACACCTAGAGAGCCTACTAATAATACATATATTTATTGATTTTCCGGTGCCAACCAAGTAGTGCACTCGCAATTTACCCACAATACCAACTGTACTACTAGGTAGAGTTCTTACTATCCAGATAATTCTATTATAGATGGGACTATTAGTGATGTGTTAGTGGAGTAAAAACACCAAAACACGGCCTGGGGCCAACACACAAACCTGAAACACCAAAGAGTTTCCAGTAGGAAGGGCCCCATCTGCCATGTCTCATCCTCTGCCAATCTATGCCCTATCTGCCACCTCCTGTGCCCCATCTGCCATGCCTCATGCCTCCATCCTCTGCCAATCTATCCCCCATCTACCACCTCCTGTGCCTCCATCCTCTGCCAATCTGTGCCCCATCTGCCATGTCTCATGCCTCCATCCTCTGCCAATCTATGCCCCATCTACAACCTCCTGTGCCCCATCTGCCATGCCTCTGTCCTCTGCCACTCTATGCCCCATCTGCCATGCCTCATGCCTCTGTCCTCTGCCAATCTATCCCCCATCTACCACCTCCTGTGCCTCCATCCTCTGCCAATCTGTGCCCCATCTGCCATGTCTCATGCCTCCATCCTCTGCCAATCTATGCCCCATCTACAACCTCCTGTGTCCCATCTGCCATGCCTCTGTCCTCTGCCACTCTATGCCCCATCTGCCATGCCTCATGCCTCTGTCCTCTGCCAATCTATCCCCCATCTACCACCTCCTGTGCCTCCGTCCTCTATGCCCCATCTACCACCTCACATGCCTCCATCCTCTGCCAATCTATGCCCCATCTACCACCTCCTGTGCCTCCGTCCTCTGCCAATCTATCCCCCATCTACAACCTCCTGTGCCCTATCTGCCATGCCCCATCTACCACCTCACATGCCTCCGTCCTCTGCCAATCTATCCCCCATCTACCACCTCCTGTGCCTCCGTCCTCTTTGCCCCATCTACCATCTCGCATGCCTCCGTCCTCTGCCAATCTGTGCCCCATCTTTCATGTCTTATGCCTCCATCCTCTGCCAATCTATCCCCCATCTACCACTTCCTGTGCCTCCATCCTCTGCCAATCTGTGCCCCATCTGCCATGTCTCATTCCTCCATCCTCTGCCAATCTGTGCCCCATCTGCCATGTCTCATGCCTCCATCCTCTGCCAATCTATCCCCCATCTGCCACCTCCTGTGCCTCCATCCTCTGCCAATCTGTGCCCCATCTGCCATGTCTCATGCCTCCATCCTCTGCCAATCTGTGCCCCATCTGCCATGTCTCATGCCTCCATCCTCTGCCAATCTATCCCCCATCTGCCACCTCCTGTGCCTCCATCCTCTGCCAATCTGTGCCCCATCTGCCATGTCTCATTCCTCCATCCTCTGCCAATCTATGCCCCATCTGACACCTCCTGTGCCTCCGTCCTCTGTGCCCCATCTACCACCTCCTGTGCCTCCATCCTCTGCCACTCTATACCCCATCTACCACCTCGCATGCCTCCATCCTCTGCCACTCTATGCCCCATCTACCACCTTCTGTGCCTCCATCCTCTGCCACTCTATGCCCCATCTACCACCTCTTGTGCCTCCGTCCTCTGTGCCCCATCTATCACCTCCTGTGCCTCCGTCCTCTGCCACTATTCCCCATCTACCATCTCCTGTGCCCCATCTGCCATGCCTCCATCCTCTGCCAATCTATTCCCCATCTACCACCTCCTGTGCCTCCATCCTCTGTGCCCCATCTACCACCTCGCATGCCTCCGTCCTCTGCCACTATGCCCCATCTACCACCTCTTGTGCCTCCGTCCTCTGTGCCCCATCTACCACCTCCTGTGCCTCCGTCCTATGTGCCCCATCTACCACCTCCTGTGCCTCCGTCCTCTGTGCCCCATCATCCATCACCTTTGTCGCTCCTTATCTTGATCTATTTGTTACATTGTGCTGCTGGAATGATGTCACCTCCTTAAACCCCTGAATGATGTCACTTTCTGTAACTCTGCCCCCTGCACAGGTTATCTGTCCCTCGTCTTTCCATTAAGCGCCGGATTGGACAGCTGCGGCCGCCATTTCTGCGCTTCCGCTCCTGGCAGATTCTAAAACATCTGGCAAAAGCTGGACTCCACCCATCTACACGAGTCACCCGGGTGAGTACAGGACAGGGCCCCGAGACAGCTCAGCCGGGTGAGTACAGGACAGGGCCCCGAGACAGCTCAGCCGGGTGAGTACAGGACAGGGTCCCGAGACAGCTCAGCCGGGTGAGTACAGGACAGGGCCCGAGACAGCTCAGCCGGGTGAGTACAGGACAGGGCCCCGAGACAGCTCAGCCGGGTGAGTACAGGACAGGGCCCCGAGACAGCTCCGCCGGGTGGGTACAGGACAGGGCCCCGAGACAGCTCAGCCGGGTGAGTACAGGACAGGGCCCCGAGACAGCTCAGCCGGGTGAGTACAGGACAGGGCCCCGAGACAGCTCAGCCGGGTGAGTACAGGACAGGGCCCCGAGACAGCTCAGCCGGGTGAGTACAGGACAGGGCCCCGAGACAGCTCAGCCGGGTGAGTACAGGACAGGGCCCCGAGACAGCTCAGCCGGGTGAGTACAGGACAGGGCCCCGAGACAGCTCAGCCGGGTGAGTACAGGACAGGGCCCCGAGACAGCTCAGCCGGGTGAGTACAGGACAGGGCCCCGAGACAGCTCAGCCGGGTGAGTACAGGACAGGGCCCCGAGACAGCTCAGCCGGGTGAGTACAGGACAGGGCCCCGAGACAGCTCAGCCGGGTGAGTACAGGACAGGGCCCCGAGACAGCTCAGCCGGGTGAGTACAGGACAGGGCCCCGAGACAGCTCAGCCGGGTGAGTACAGGACAGGGCCCCGAGACAGCTCAGCCGGGTGAGTACAGGACAGGGCCCCGAGACAGCTCAGCCGGGTGAGTACAGGACAGGGCCCCGAGACAGCTCAGCCGGGTGGGTACAGGACAGGGCCCCGAGACAGCTCAGCTGGGTGAGTACAGTACACGGCCCTAAGTTGGCTCAGCCGGGTGAGTACAGGACAGGGCCCCGAGACAGCTCAGCAGGGTGAGTACAGGACAGGGCCCCGAGACAGCTCAGCTGGGTGAGTACAGGACAGGGCCCCCGAGACAGCTCAGCCGGGTGAGTACAGGACAGGGCCCCGAGTTGGCTCAGTTGGGTAAGTACAGTACATGGCCCCGAGTTGGCTCAGCCGGGTAAGTACAGTACATGGCCCTGTCTTGGGATGGTATCTACAGATGTTGGCCACAAGATGATGGAGTGTAAGGAAGATTAGGGTCTGGTTGGTAAAGGTTTAAGTTCGGTTGCAGAACCTTTAGGAGGCAGGATCCATCACGTATAGTTGGATTGGCCATTACATGGGCCGATTATCAGCAAAGAGCGTCCGGCTGACAAAAGACCTGTGTAACAGTGTCAGGGATCAGCTGACTGATCGACTCTTTTGTGTGGGCAGTAAAATTTCTTGCTATCTTATCTGTGCAAACGCCCGTCCTTTTCGGCCGATATCCAAATTTTTCCTGTCACTTTTTTTGTGTGTGAACAAAGAAATGTAACAGAATATGTCTACTATATGGCCCTTGTGCGTGTGGCCGTCCTCTGTGAGCTGATCGGTCTCCTGTCAGTGACTGACGGGCGTCCGTAGCCAGCACACTCAAGCTCTCTCCAACCGCCATTTGTCCTCATCAGCACGGAGCACAATGCAGTCCAAATGAACTCCGCATCTATTAAAGAGTAACTGTCGTGTTTTTTTTTATTGCAGAAATCAGTAGTATAAGTGATTTTAAGAAACTCTGTAATAGGTTTCATCAGCCAAAAAAGCCTCCTTCTGTCCTCAAGAAGCAATCTCCCTGCCTCCCCCCTGACTTCTTATCTGTGCATTATCAGGCAAACACGTCTTCATTACAGAGAAGCCAGTGAAGACGGGTTCTGCTCTCTCCATTGTAAGCCTATGGAGGGGGGAGGGGCTGAGGGAGATGAGGGAGCAGGAAGAGGTGACATGAAGGTCAGCTGTTTGTAGACTCTCTGGGCACCTAAACCGCAGGATTCTGGGGTCAGAAAGGTCAGTGCTTATCTATGAACTTACTGAGAGAAGATTGCAGGGTGTTGTGCTGTGCAGGACTGCTCCGTGCTCACTCACTCCTAACAGCCCCTCCCCTCTCCATAGACCATAATGGAGACAGAAATCCTGCTTCATCTGATGTGAGGGGGAGGCTGGGAGATTGCTTTTTCAGTACAGAAGGAAACTCTTTTAGTACATAAAACCGATTACAGAGTTTCTTAAAATCGCTTGTACTGTTGATATTTAATGTTTTCAGAAAAATGGCCCTGAAATGAGAGTTACGCTTTAAGTGTCAGGTTGGGTTCTGACAGGTGTTACGTCCATGCTGAGGAATGCCCACTCAGCCAGTCAGTGAGAGAGGGGCGGGACACCTGTGCAGTCAGTGAGAGGGGAGGGACACCTGTGCAGTCAGTGAGAGGGGCGGGACACCTGTGCAGTCAGTGAGAGGGGCGGGACACCTGTGCAGTCAGTGAGAGGGGCGGGACACCTGTGCAGTCAGTGAGAGGGGAGGGACACATGTGCAGTCAGTGAGAGAGGGGCAGGACACCTGTGCAGTCAGTGAGAGGGACGGGACACCTGTGCAGTCAGTGAGAGAGGAGGGACACCTGTGCAGTCAGTGAGAGGGGCGGGACACCTGTGCAGTCAGTGAGAGGGACGGGACACCTGTGCAGTCAGTGAGAGGGGAGGGACACCTGTGCAGTCAGTGAGAGGGGAGGGACACCTGTGCAGTCAGTGAGAGGGGCGGGACACCTGTGCAGTCAGTGAGAGAGGGGCGGGACACCTGTGCAGTCAGTGAGAGGGGTGGGACACCTGTGCAGTCAGTGAGAGGGGAGGGACACCTGTGCAGTCAGTGAGAGGGGAGGGACACATGTGCAGTCAGTGAGAGGGGAGGGACACCTGTGCAGTCAGTGAGAGAGGGGGAGGACACCTGTGCAGTCAGTGAGAGGGACGGGACACCTGTGCAGTCAGTGAGAGGGGAGGGACACATGTGCAGTCAGTGAGAGGGGTGGGACACATGTGCAGTCAGTGAGAGGGGAGGGACACCTGTGCAGTCAGTGAGAGAGGAGGGACACCTGTGCAGTCAGTGAGAGAGGGGGAGGACACCTGTGCAGTCAGTGAGAGGGGAGGGACACCTGTGCAGTCAGTGAGAGAGGGGGAGGACACCTGTGCAGTCAGTGAGAGGGACGGGACACATGTGCAGTCAGTGAGAGAGGAGGGACACCTGTGCAGTCAGTGAGAGGGACGGGACACCTGTGCAGTCAGTGAGAGGGGAGGGACACCTGTGCAGTCAGTGAGAGAGGGGGAGGACACCTGTGCAGTCAGTGAGAGAGGAGGGACACCTGTGCAGTCAGTGAGAGGGGAGGGACACCTGTGCAGTCAGTGAGAGGGGTGGGACACCTGTGCAGTCAGTGAGAGGGGAGGGACACCTGTGCAGTCAGTGAGAGGGGAGGGACACCTGTGCAGTCAGTGACTGTGGCGGGTCAGTGAGCTGGTGATGCTGCGGGGACACGGGGATGAGTAGGTATAACTTCTTTATCATGTTCCCTCCCTCTTTCCTGCATCAGATTCTTAGATTTGGCCAGAGTTTCCCTTTAAATGTCTGCACCTACATTGTGATCAGCCAAGGATCGAGGGGTGTCTCAGTTCTGGCCAAGGGCAATTCTCAGCAGTAAACCTCCCCTTGTAATAACTGCGGCCATCTTGTCCCTCACAGGCCGTATACACTAGAGCTCCCACGCGCCTCCTGTCTCGTCTTTGGGGGCTGCTGAATGAGGTGAGCCTGCCCCACTGGCTGCGGCGCCCCCTTCTTTCCATGTACGTCTGGGCTTTTTCTGTGAATATGGAAGAAGCTGAAGTGGAGGATCTGAATGGATACAGGAACCTGGGAGAGCTGTTCAGACGTCCACTAAAGCCGAGTGCTCGCTCCATTTCTGCAGAGTGTTTAGTGAGTATGGTGCCGGATCTGCCGGATTGTCAGCTCTTCTGGCCGCTCTCTTCTTAACACTCCTTGTTATTGTTCTCTCGTAGGGATTAAGCTTCTCATCTACTTTACTTGTTCTCTTCCTATCTGCTCAGTAAGTGTCATGGCTACTCACACTTAGATTCAGACCAGACGTACACAATGTCAATCCATGACTTCATCCAAGCTGAAGACGTGTATATAGTGTATGGTTTATATAATCCTCCATCAGCCAGGAAACCAATGGGAGGCCCGGCCTTACTTGTCTATGTCCTGGTCCATGGTCTCCATCTGAGGCTATAGATGAGGCAATGGGAGGCCCGGCCTTACTTGTCTACATCCTGGTCCATGGTAGCCATCTGAGGCTATAGATGAAGCAATGGGAGGCCCAGCCTTACTTGTCTATGTCCTGGTCCATGGTAGCCATCTGAGGCTATAGATGAAGCAATGGGAGGCCCAGCCTTACTTGTCTATGTCCTGGTCCATGGTAGCCATCTGAGGCTATAGATGAGACTGTTTTCAGCTTGTACGTTGCTTAGATCATATCACCATTACACTCTATGTCGGTGTCTTATAGGTCAGTCCCTGTGATGGTCGGGTCCTCCATTGTGGCCGAACTCGTGGTTCACAGATTGAACAAGTAAAAGGCATCACATATTCACTGGAAAACTTCCTGGGACCTCAAGACTGGCGGGAATCCGAAAATTCAGGTACACACCACAATACCAGAATAGTTAATGACTCCCCCATTGCCATGTGGGAGCCAGTCCTGATCACTTCCCACCACCGCAGAGCCAACCCCAATCGCTTCCCACACTGCTGAGCCGACCCCGATCACATCCCATCACAGCGGAGCCGACCCCGAACACATCTCACCACAGCGGAGCCAGCCCCGAGTGCGTCCCACCACCTCAGAGCCGACTCTGATCGCTTCCCACACCACAGAGCAGACACGGAACACATCCCACCACAGCGGAGCCAGCCCCGAGCCTGTCTCACCACCAAGGAGCCAGCCCCGATCACTTCTCACCACCGCTGAGCCCACCCCGAGAACATCCCACCACAGCAGAGTCAGCCCCGATTGCTTCCCACCACCGCGGAGCCGACCCCGAGAACATCCCACCATAACGGAGCTAGCCCCGAACGCATCTCACCACCAAGGAGCCAGCCCCGATCACTTCTCACCACCGCAGAGCCCACCCCGAGAACATCCCACCACAGCAGAGTCAGCCCCGATTGCTTCCCACCGCCGCAGAGCCGACCCCGAACACATCCCACCACAGCGAAGCCAGCCCCGAGCGTGTCTTACCACCGCGGAGCCAGCCCCGATCACATCCCATTACAGCAGAGCCGACCCCGAGACCATCCCACCACAGCGGAGCCAACCCCTAAGCGCGTCCCACCACCACAGAGCAAGCCCCGATCAATTCCCATCACAGCAGAGCCGACCCCAAACACATCCCACCACCGCAGAGCCGACCCTGATTGATTCCCATCACAGCAGAGCCGACCCCGAGAACATTCCAACACAGCGAAGCCAACCCCTGAGAGTATCCCACCACAACGGAGCCAGCCCCGAGCACATTCCAGCACCACAGAGCCCGCCGCGATCGATTGCCACCACCGCAGAGCCGACCCCGAGCTTATCCCATCACAGCAGAGCCGACCGTGAGAACATCCCACCACAGCGGAGCCGACCCCGAGAACATCCCACCATAACGAAGCAAGCCCCGAGCACATCCCACCACTGCAAAGCCAGCCTCGAGCACATCCGATCACAGCAGAGCCGAACCCGGGCACATCCCATCAGCAGGGAGCCAGCCCCGAGCACATCCCACCAGCAGGGAGCCAGCCCCGAGCACATCCCACCAGCACGGAGCCAGCCCCGAGCACATCCCATCACAGCAGAGCTGACCCCGAGAACATCCCACCACAGCGGAGTTGACCCCAAGCACATCCCACCAGCAGGGAGCCAGCCCCGAGCACATCCCACCAGCAGGGAGCCGGCCCCGAGCACATCCCACCAGCAGGGAGCCGGCCCCGAGCACATCCCACCAGCAGGGAGCCGGCCCCGAGCACATCCCACCAGCAGGGAGCCGGCCCCGAGCACATCCCACCAGCAGGGAGCCGGCCCCGAGCACATCCCACCAGCAGGGAGCCGGCCCCGAGCACAGCCCACCAGCAGGGAGCCAGCCCCGAGCACATCCCACCAGCAGGGAGCCAGCCCCGAGCACATCCCACCAGCAGAGAGCCAGCCCCGAGCACAGCCCACCATCCCCGAGCACATCCCACCAGCAGGGAGCCATCCCCGAGCACATCCCACCAGCAGGGAGCCAGCCCAGAGCACAGCCCACCAGCAGGGAGCCAGCCCCCAGCACAGCCCACCAGCAGGGAGCCAGCCGCGAGCACAGCCCACCAGCCGGGAGCCAACCCCGAGCACAGCCCACCAGCAGGGAGCCAGCCCCGAGCACATTCCATTAGCCCCGAGCACATCCCACCATCCCCGAGCACAGCCCACCAGCAGGGAGCCGGCCCCGAGCACAGCCCACCAGCAGGGAGCCGGCCCCGAGCACAGCCCACCAGCAGGGAGCCGGCCCCGAGCACAGCCCACCAGCAGGGAGCCGGCCCCGAGCACAGCCCACCAGCAGGGAGCCGGCCCCGAGCACAGCCCACCAGCAGGGAGCCATCCCCGAGCACATCCCACCACCGCAGAGCTAGCCCGAGCACATCCCACCACCGCAGAGCCAGCCGCGAGCACATCCCACAACCGCAGAGCCAGCGCCGAGCACATCCCACCAGCAGGGAGCCAGCCCCGAGCACATCCCACCAGCAGGGAGCCAGCCCCGAGCACATCCCATCAGCAGGGAGACAGCCCCGAGCACAGCCCACCAGCAGAGAGCCAGCCCCGAGCACAGCCCACCAGCAGGGAGCCAGCCCCGAGCACATCCCACCACCGCAGAGCCAGCCCCGAGCACATCCCACCACGTAGAGCCAGCCCCGAGCACATCCCACCAGCAGGGAGCCAGCTCCGAGCACAGCCCACCAGCAGGGAGCCAGCCCCGAGCACATCCCACCAGCAGGGACCCAGCCCCGAGCACATCCCACCAGCAGGGAGCCAGCCCCGAGCACATCCCACTAGCAGGGAGCCAGCCCCGAGCACATCCCACCAGCAGGGAGCCAGCTCCGAGCACAGCCCACCAGCAGGGAGCCAGCCCCGAGCACATCCCACCAGCAGAGAGCCAGCCCCGAGCACAGCCCACCAGCAGGGAGCCAGCCCCGAGCACATCCCACCATCCCCAAGCACATCCCACCAGCAGGGAGCCATCCACGAGCACATCCCACCAGCAGGGAGCCAGCTCCGAGCACAGCCCACCAGCAGGGAGCCAGCCCCGAGCACATCCCACCAGCAGGGAGCCAGCCCCGAGCACAGCCCACCAGCAGGGAGCCAGCCCCGAGCACATCCCACCACCGCATATCCAGTCCAAGCACATCCTACCACCGCAGAGCCAGCGCCGAGCACATCCCACCAGCAGGGAGCCAGCCCCGAGCACATCCGACCAGCAGGGAGCCAGCCCCGAGCACATCCCACCAACAGGGAGCCAGCCCCAAGCACAGCCCACCAGCAGGGAGACAGCCCCGAGCACAGCCCACCAGCAAGTAGCCAGCCCTGAGCACATCCCACCACCGCAGAGCCAGCCCCGAGCACATCCCACCACGAAGAGCCAGCCCCGAGCACATCCCACCAGCAGGGAACCAGCCCCGAGCACATCCCACCAGCAGGGAGCCAGCTCCGAGCACAACCCACCAGCCCCGAGCAGATCCCACCAGCAGGAAGCCAGCCCCGAGCAGATTCCACCAGCAGGGAGCCAGCCCCGAGCACATCCCACCAGTAGGGAGCCAGCCCCGAGCACATCCCACCAGCAGGGAGCCAGCCCCGAGCACATCCCACCTGCAGGGAACCAGCCCCGAGCACATCCCACCTGCAGGGAACCAGCCCCGAGCACATCCCACCAGCAGGGAGCCAGCCCCGAGCACATCCCACCACCGCAGAGCCAGCCCCGAGTACATCCCACCAGCCCAGAGCACATCCCACCACCGCAGAGCAAGCGCCGAGCACATCCCACCAGCCCCGAGCACATCCCACCAGCAGGAAGCCAGCCCCGATCACATCCTACCAGCAGGGAGCCAGCCCCGAGCACATCCCACCAGCAGGGAGCCAGCCCCGTGCACATCCCACCAGCAGGGAGCCAGCCCCGTGCACATCCCACCAGCAGGGAGCCAGCTCCGAGCACAGCCCACCAGCCCCGAGCAGATCCCACCAGCAAGGAGCCAGCCCCGTGCACATCCCACCAGCAGGGAGCCAGCTACGAGCACAGCCCACCAGCCCCGAGCAGATCCCACCAGCAGGGAGCCAGCCCCGAGCAGATCCCACCAGCAGGGAGCCAGCCCCGAGCACATCCCACCAGCAGGGAGCCAGCCCCGAGCACATCCCACCAGCAGGGAGCCAGCCCCGAGCACATCCCACCAGCAGGGAGCCAGCCCCGAGCACATCCCAACACCGCAGAGCCAGCCCCGAGTACATCCTACCAGCCTCGAGCACATCCCACCACCGCAGAGCCAGCGCCGAGCACATCCCACCAGACCCGAGCACATCCCACCAGCAGGGAGCCAGCCCCGATCACATCCCACCAGCAGGGAGCCAGCCCCGATCACATCCCACCAGCAGGGAGCCAGCCCCGAGCACATCCCACCAGCAGGGAGCCAGCCCCGAGCACATCCCACCAGCAGAGAGCCAGCCCCCAGCACATCCCTCCAGCAGGGAGCCAGACCCGAGCACATCTCACCATCAGGGAGCCGGCCCCGAGCACATCCCACCTGCAGGGAGCCGGCCCCGAGCACATCCCACCAGCAGGGAGCCGGCCCCGAGCACATCCCACCAGCAGGGAGCCAGCCCCGATCACATCCCACCAGCAGGGAGCCAGCGCCGAGCACATCCCACCAGCCCCGAGCACATCCCACCAGCAGGGAGCCAGCCCCGAGCACAGCCCACCAGCAGGGAGCCAGCCCTGAGCACATTTCACCAGCAGGGAGCCAGCCCCGAGCACATCCCACCAGTAGGGAGCCAGCCCCGAGCACATCCCACCAGCAGGGAGCCAGCCCCGAGCACATCCCAACACCGCAGAGCCAGCCCCGAGTACATCCTACCAGCCTCGAGCACATCCCACCACCGCAGAGCCAGCGCCGAGCACATCCCACCAGACCCGAGCACATCCCACCAGCAGGAAGCCAGCCCCGAGCACATCCCACCAGCAGGGAGCCAGCCCCGATCACATCCCACCAGCAGGGAGCCAGCCCCGATCACATCCCACCAGCAGGGAGCCAGCCCCGAGCACATCCCACCAGCAGGGAGCCAGCCCCGAGCACATCCCACCAGCAGAGAGCCAGCCCCGAGCACATCCCACCAGCAGGGAGCCAGCCCCGAGCACATCCCTCCAGCAGGGAGCCAGACCCGAGCACATCTCACCATCAGGGAGCCGGCCCCGAGCACATCCCACCTGCAGGGAGCCGGCCCCGAGCACATCCCACCAGCAGGGAGCCGGCCCCGAGCACATCCCACCAGCAGGGAGCCAGCCCCGATCACATCCCACCAGCAGGGAGCCAGCCCCGATCACATCCCACCAGCAGAGAGCCAGCCCCGAGCACATCCCACCAGCAGGGAGCCAGCCCCGAGCACATCCCACCAGCAGAGAGCCAGCCCCCAGCACATCCCTCCAGCAGGGAGCCAGACCCGAGCACATCTCACCATCAGGGAGCCGGCCCCGAGCACATCCCACCTGCAGGGAGCCGGCCCCGAGCACATCCCACCAGCAGGGAGCCAGCCCCGAGCACATCCCACCAGCAGGGAGCCAGCCCCGAGCACATCTCACCATCAGGGAGCCAGACCCGAGCACATCTCACCATCAGGGAGCCGGCCCCGAGCACAGCCCACCACCGCAGAGCCGGCCCCGAGCACATCCCCAGACCTGATTGCACAGTCCTCATCCTGTACTGTTATATATCCTGTATAGTATATATACCATATACCCCCATTCTGTCCTTGTATTGTTGTAGCTCTTCCATTCGTGCAGCAGCTGGGTATCCGGCCCTGTAACCGCCTCTACCACCATGTTGTGTATTTGGCCCCCGGTGATTACCACCGATTCCATTCCCCAGCTGACTGGAGCGTTCAGCACAGAAGACATTTTCCAGGTAAAGTTGGTGCACACCTCTTCCTCTTCTATACAACCTTGTATACAGGGGCATATATTATATATATATATACATACATATATATATATATATATATATATATATATATATATATATATATATATATATATACATACATATATATATATATATATATATATATATATACACACACACACACACACACACACACACACACACACTGTATATACAGGGGCGGATTGACTTCCCTGTGGGCCCCAGGCTGACGACCAAGCTTGGGGCCCCAACCCCACTGTGTGTATGGCGGCACCAGCGCGGTGTTCATAGTACAGGATGGATAATATCATGATGCCCTGATCTGTGCAGAACTGTGATAAAAAGCAGCAATTTTTGTAAAACATGGCAGAACTGTAGCCAGGTACAATACACCACTGAAAGTATAAGTCTTTTTGGGTGGCCATGGGCCCCTAGGAGCTCTGGGCCCCGGGCTACTGCCCGAAAAGGACCTATTATAATCCACTAATGTATAGTATATACAGCCTAAGGCCATGTTCACACAACGTAAGTCCAACAGTAATCACGGCCATTGTTGCAACAGCCGTAATTGGTACGGAACTTACATTGTGCTGAAGGCTGAGGGAATCCTGGCCGGAGTGTATACACATGGTACATATCTACATACACATAGTATACACATAGTACATATATACATACACATAGTATACACATAGTACATATATACATACACATAGTATACACATAGTACATATATACATACATACACATAGTACATATATACATACACATAGTATACACGTACATACATACACATAGTACATATATACATACACATAGTATACACACACTATATATATATATATATATATATATATATATATATATATATATATATATATATATATATATATACACACACACACATAGTATACACCTAGTACATATATACATACACATAGTACATATAGTACATACAGTCATGGCCAAAAGTTGAGAATGACACAAATATAAATTCTTACAAAGTCTACTGCTTCAGTTTTTAAAATGACAATTTGCATATACTCCAGAATGTTATACAGGGGGATCAGCTTATCAGCAATTACTTGCACAGTCAATATTTGCCTAGAAAATGAACTTTATCCCCCAAAACACATTTCACCATCATTGCAGCCCGGCCTTACAAGGAGCAGCTAACATTGTTTCAGTGATCGCTCCAGTAACACAGCTGTGGGTGTTGATGAGGACAGGGCTGGAGATCAATCTGTCATGATTAAGTAAGAATGACACCACTGGACACTTTAAAAGGAGGCTGGTGCTTGGCATCATTGTTTCTCTTCTGTTACCATGGTTATCTCTAAAGAAACACGTGCAGTCATCATTGCACTGCACAAAAATGGCCGAACAGGGAAGAGTATCGCAGCTAGAAAGATTGCACCTCAGTCACCAATCTATCGCATCATCAGGAACTTCAAGAAGAGAGGTTCCATTGTTGCCAAAAAGGCTCCAGGGCGCCCAAGAAAGACCAGCAAGCGCCAGGACCGTCTCTTAGAAGTGTGGTCAGCTGCGGGATGGGGCTACCAGCAGTGCAGAGCTTGGTCAGGAATGGCAGCAGGCAGGTGTGAGGGCATCTGCACTGTGCACTGTGAGGGGGAGACTCTTGGAGCAAGGCCTGGTCTCATGGAGGGCAGCAAAGAAGCCACTTCTCTCCAGAAAAACATCAGGGACAGACTGATATTCTGCAAAAGGTCCAGGGAGTGGACTGCTGAGAACTGGGGGAAAGGTCCAGGGAGAGGACTGCTGAGGACTGGCGGAAAGGTCCAGGGAGAGGACTGCTGAGGACTGGGGAAAAGGTCCAGGGAGTGGACTGCTGAGGACTGGGGGAAAGGTCCAGGGAGAGGACTGCTGAGGACTGGGGAAAAGGTCCAGGGAGTGGACTGCTGAGGACTGGGGGAAAGGTCCAGGGAGAGGACTGCTGAGGACTGGGGGAAAGGTGCAGGGAGCCGACTGCTGAGGACTGGGGGAAAGGTGCAGGGAGCCGACTGCTGAGGACTGGGGGAAAGGTGCAGGGAGCCGACTGCTGAGGACTGGGGGAAAGGTCCAGGGAGCGGAGTGCTGAGGACTGGGGGAAAGGTGCAGGGAGCGGAGTGCTGAGGACTGGGGGAAAGGTGCAGGGAGCGGAGTGCTGAGGACTGGGGGAAAGGTGCAGGGAGCGGAGTGCTGAGGACTGGGGGAAAGGTGCAGGGAGCGGAGTGCTGAGGACTGGGGGAAAGGTGCAGGGAGCGGAGTGCTGAGGACTGGGGGAAAGGTGCAGGGAGCGGAGTGCTGAGGACTGGGGGAAAGGTGCAGGGAGAGGACTGCTGAGGACTGGGGGAAAGGTGCAGGGAGCGGACTGCTGAGGACTGGGGGAAAGGTGCAGGGAGCGGACTGCTGAGGACTGGGGGAAAGGTGCAGGGAGCGGACTGCTGAGGACTGGGGGAAAGGTGCAGGGAGCGGACTGCTGAGGACTGGGGGAAAGGTGCAGGGAGCGGACTGCTGAGGACTGGGGGAAAGGTGCAGGGAGCGGACTGCTGAGGACTGGGGGAAAGGTGCAGGGAGCGGACTGCTGAGGACTGGGGGAAAGGTGCAGGGAGCGGACTGCTGAGGACTGGGGGAAAGGTGCAGGGAGCGGACTGCTGAGGACTGGGGGAAAGGTGCAGGGAGCGGACTGCTGAGGACTGGGGGAAAGGTGCAGGGAGCGGACTGCTGAGGACTGGGGGAAAGGTGCAGGGAGCGGACTGCTGAGGACTGGGGGAAAGGTGCAGGGAGCGGACTGCTGAGGACTGGGGGAAAGGTGCAGGGAGCGGACTGCTGAGGACTGGGGGAAAGGTGCAGGGAGCGGACTGCTGAGGACTGGGGGAAAGGTGCAGGGAGTGGACTGCTGAGGACTGGGGGAAAGGTGCAGGGAGCGGACTGCTGAGGACTGGGGGAAAGTCATGGTCTCTGATGAATCCCCTTTCCGATTGTTTGGGACATCTGGGAAACAGCTTATTGGGAGAAGATGAGGTGAGCGCTACCACCAGTCTTGTCTCATGCCGACTGTAACCGGCATCCTGAAACCATTCATGTGTGGGGTTGCTTCTCGGCCAAGGGGATCTTCTCTCTCACAGTCTCACAGCCTAAAAACACGGCCATGAATAAAGAATGGGAACTTCTCCCAACCGGCCAAGAGCAGTTTGGCCACCAACAATGCCTTTTCCAGCATGATGGAGCATCTGCCATAAAGCAAAGGTGATAACTAAATGGCTCAGGGAACAAAAGAAAGAGATTTTGGGTCCATGGCCTGGAAACTCCCCAGATCTTCATCCCATTGAGAACTTGTGGTCAATCATCAAGAGACGGGTGGACAAACAAAAACCAACAAATTCTGACAAAATGGAAGCATTGATTGTACAAGAATGGACGGCTATCAGTCAGGATTTGGTCCAGAAGTTGTGTGAGAGCAGCCGGGGAGAATTGCAGAGTCCTGAAGAAGAAGCCGCAACACTGCAAATATTATAGACTTGCTGCATTACTGTCAGGAACCGGACAGCAAGACAAGACAGTGAGCCCTAAGCACAGCCCCGCCCACTGTCCCTACCTACTTGCCACAATCTGCCCTACGATGGCGGCGAGCAACTGGGCGGCGGTCCCTGCACTGGCTAGGTGGGACACAAAGACAAGACAGACAAACACAATAAAGAAGAGTTCACAGTCCGGGTCACAACAATCAGGCAGCGCAGTACAAAATCACAATACAATAGTCGTAGTCAGTGGCCAGGCAATACGGTCAGGGGCAGCGGCTAGCAAGGTTAGTCAGAGAGCGAGGATGGTCAGAGAGCGAGGATGGTCAGAGAGCGAGGATAATCAGAGAGCGAGGATAATCAGAGAGCGAGGATAATCAGAGAGCGAGGATGGTCAGAGAGCGAGGATAATCAGAGAGCGAGGATGGTCAGAGAGCGAGGATGGTCAGAGAGCGAGGATGGTCAGAGAGCGAGGATGGTCAGAGAGCGAGGATGGTCAGAGAGCGAGGATGGTCAGAGAGCGAGGATGGTCAGAGAGCGAGGATGGTCAGAGAGCGAGGATGGTCAGAGAGCGAGGATGGTCAGAGAGCGAGGATGGTCAGAGAGCGAGGATAATCAGAGAGCGAGGATAATCAGAGAGCGAGGATAATCAGAGAGCGAGGATGGTCAGAGAGCGAGGATGGTCAGAGAGCGAGGATGGTCAGAGAGCGAGGATGGTCAGAGAGCGAGGATGGTCAGAGAGCGAGGATGGTCAGAGAGCGAGGATAGTCAGAGAGCGAGGATGGTCAGAGAGCGAGGATGGTCAGAGAGCGAGGATGGTCAGAGAGCGAGGATGGTCAGAGAGCGAGGTAACAGGATGAGAGACAGATAATGGCAAAACCACAAGCAAAGACGCGCTCACATAGGGTCCATTTACACAGAAAGATTATCTGCCAAAGATTTGAAGCCAAAGCCAGGAATGGATTTGGGAAGAGGAGAAATCTCAGGCTTTCCTTTATGACCTGATCTCTGTTTATAGTCTGTTCCTGGCTTTGGCTTCAAATCTTTGGCAGATAATCTTTCTGTGTAACTGGGGTAGACTGGGGTAGTTATATAGGAGGCCGGGGGTCCAGGATGTAATGACCCCCCCCCCCCCCCTGATCTCCGAGCACAGACTGGGGTAGTTATATAGGAGGCCGGGGGTCCAGGATGTAATGACCCCCCCCCCCCCTGATCTCTGAGCACAGACTGGGGTAGTTATATAGGAGGCCGGGGGTCCAGGATGTAATGACCCCCCCCCCCCCTGATCTCCGAGCACAGACTGGGGTAGTTATATAGGAGGCCGGGGGTCCAGGATGTAATGACCCCCCCCCCCTGATCTCTGAGCACAGACTGGGGTAGTTATATAGGAGGCCGGGGGTCCAGGATGTAATGACCCCCCCCCCCTGATCTCCGAGCACAGACTGGGGTAGTTATATAGGAGGCCGGGGGTCCAGGATATAATGGGACCCCCCCCCCCCCCCCCTGATCTCAGAGCACAGACTGGGGTAGTTATATAGGAGGCCGGGGGTCCAGGATGTAATGACCCCCCCCCCCCCCCCCCCTGATCTCCGAGCACAGACTGGGGTAGTTATATAGGAGGCCGGGGGTCCAGGATGTAATGACCCCTCCCCCCCTGATCTCCGAGCACAGACTGGGGTAGTTATATAGGAGGCCGGGGGTCCAGGATGTAATGACCCCCCCCCCCCCCCCCCCTGATCTCCGAGCACAGACTGGGGTAGTTATATAGGAGGCCGGGGGTCCAGGATGTAATGACCCCTCCCCCCCTGATCTCCGAGCACAGACTGGGGTAGTTATATAGGAGGCCGGGGGTCCAGGATGTAATGACCCCCCCCCCCCTGATCTCTGAGCACAGACTGGGGTAGTTATATAGGAGGCCGGGGGTCCAGGATATAATGGGACCCCCCCCCCCCCCCCCTGATCTCAGAGCACAGACTGGGGTAGTTATATAGGAGGCCGGGGGTCCAGGATGTAATGACCCCCCCCCCCCCCCCCCTGATCTCCGAGCACAGACTGGGGTAGTTATATAGGAGGCCGGGGGTCCAGGATGTAATGACCCCTCCCCCCCTGATCTCCGAGCACAGACTGGGGTAGTTATATAGGAGGCCAGGGGTCCAGGATGTAATGACCCCCCCCCCCCCCCCCCTGATCTCCGAGCACAGACTGGGGTAGTTATATAGGAGGCCGGGGGTCCAGGATGTAATGACCCCTCCCCCCCTGATCTCCGAGCACAGACTGGGGTAGTTATATAGGAGGCCGGGGGTCCAGGATGTAATGAACCCCCCCCCCCTGATCTCCGAGCACAGACTGGGGTAGTTATATAGGAGGCCGGGGGTCCAGGACATAATGACCCCCCCCCCCCCCCGATCTCCGAGCACAGACTGGGGTAGTTATATAGGAGGCCGGGGGTCCAGGACATAATGACCCCCCCCCCCCCCCCTGATCTCCGAGCACAGACTGGGGTAGTTATATAGGAGGCCGGGGGTCCAGGATGTAATGGGACCCCCCCCCCCCTGATCTCCGAGCACAGACTGGGGTAGTTATATAGGAGGCCGGGGGTCCAGGATGTAATGGGACCCCCCCCCCCTGATCTCCGAGCACAGACTGGGGTAGTTATATAGGAGGCCGGGGGTCCAGGATGTAATGACCCCCCCCCCCCTGATCTCTGAGCACAGACTGGGGTAGTTATATAGGAGGCCGGGGGTCCAGGATATAATGGGACCCCCCCCCCCCCCCCCTGATCTCAGAGCACAGACTGGGGTAGTTATATAGGAGGCCGGGGGTCCAGGATGTAATGACCCCTCCCCCCCCCCCCTGATCTCCGAGCACAGACTGGGGTAGTTATATAGGAGGCCGGGGGTCCAGGACATAATGACCCCCCCCCCCCCCCGATCTCCGAGCACAGACTGGGGTAGTTATATAGGAGGCCGGGGGTCCAGGACATAATGACCCCCCCCCCCCCCCCCTGATCTCCGAGCACAGACTGGGGTAGTTATATAGGAGGCCGGGGGTCCAGGATGTAATGGGACCCCCCCCCCCCCTGATCTCCGAGCACAGACTGGGGTAGTTATATAGGAGGCCGGGGGTCCAGGACATAATGACCCCCCCCCCCCCCCCCCGATCTCCGAGCACAGACTGGGGTAGTTATATAGGAGGCCGGGGGTCCAGGATATAATGGGACCCCCCCCCCCCTGATCTCCGAGCACAGACTGGGGTAGTTATATAGGAGGCCGGGGGTCCAGGATATTATGGGACCCCCCCCCCCTGATCTCCGAGCACAGACTGGGGTAGTTATATAGGAGGCCGGGGGTCCAGGATGTAATGGGACCCCCCCCCCCCCCCTGATCTCCGAGCACAGACTGGGGTAGTTATATAGGAGGCCGGGGGTCCAGGATGTAATGACCCCCCCCCCCCCCCCCCCCCCCCCCCGATCTCCGAGCACAGACTGGGGTAGTTATATAGGAGGCCGGGGGTCCAGGATATAATGACCCCCCCCCCCCCTGATCTCCGAGCACAGACTGGGGTAGTTATATAGGAGGCCGGGGGTCCAGGACATGTAATGACCCCCCCCCCCCCCTGATCTCCGAGCAACAGACTGGGGTAGTTATATAGGAGGCCGGGGGTCCAGGATGTAATGGACCCCCCCCCCCCCCCTGATCTCCGAGCACAGACTGGGGGTAGTTATATAGGAGGCCGGGGGTCCAGGATGTAATGACCCCCCCCCCCCCCTGATCTCCGAGCACAGACTGGGGGTAGTTATATAGGAGGCCGGGGGTCCAGGATGTAATGACCCCCCACCCCCTGATCTCCAGAGCACAGACTGGGTAGTTATATAGGAGGCCGGGGGTCCAGGATGTAATGACCCCCCCCCCCCCGATCTCCGAGCACAGACTGGGGTAGTTATATAGGAGGCCGGGGGTCCAGGATGTAATGGACCCCCCCCCCCCTCCCTGATCTCCGAGCACCAGACTGGGGTAGTTATATATGGAGGCCGGGGGTCCAGGATGTAATGACCCCTCCCCCCCTGATCTTCCGAGCACAGACTGGGGTAGTTATATAGGAGGCCGGGGGTCCAGGATGTAATGACCCCCCCCCCCCCCTGATCTCTGAGCACAGACTGGGGTAGTTATATAGGAGGCCGGGGTCCAGGATGTAATGACCCCATCCCCCCCCTGATCTCCGAGCACAGACTGGGGTAGTTATATAGAGGGCCGGGGTCCAGGATGTAATGACCCCCCCCCCCCCCCGATCTCCGAGCACAGACTGGGGTAGTTATATAGGAGGCCGGGGGTCCAGGATATAATGGACCCACCCCCCCCCCCCGATCTCCGAGCACAGACTGGGGTAGTTATATAGGAGGCCGGGGGTCCAGGATGTAATGACCCCCCCCTCCCCCCTGATCTCCGAGCACAGACTGGGGTAGTTATATAGGAGGCCGGGGTCCAGGACTAATGACCCCCCCCCCCACCCCCCACCCCCCCACTGATCTACGAGCACAGACTGGGGTAGTTATATAGGAGGCCGGGGGGTCCAGGACATAATGACCCCCCCCCCCCCCCCCCTGATCTCCGAGCACAGACTGGGTAGTTATATAGGAGGCGGGGGTCCAGGATTGTAAGGGACCCCCCCCCCCCGATCTCCGAGCACAGACTGGGGTAGTTATATAGGAGGCGGGGGTCCAGGATGTAATTGGACCCCCTCCCCCCCCCCTGATCTACCGAGCACAGACTGGGGTAGTTATATAGGAGGCCGGGGGTCCAGGATGTAAGGACCCCCCCCCCCCCTCTGATCTCCGAGCACAGACTGGTGGTAGTGTATATAGGAGGGCCGGGGGTCCAGGATATAATGGGAACCCACCCCCCCTGATCTCTGAGCACAGGACTGGGGTAGTTATATAGGAGGGGCCGGGGGTCCCAGGATGTTAATGACCACCTCCCCCCCCCCTGATCTCCGAGCACAGACTGGGTAGTTATATAGGAGGCCGGGGGTCCAGGATATAATGGGACCCCCCCCCCCTGATCTCTGAGCACAGGACTGGGGTAGTTATATAGGAGGCCGGGGGTCCAGGATGTAATGGGACCCCCCCCCCCCTGATCTCCGAGCACAGACTGGGGTAGTTATATAGGAGGCCGGGGGCCAGGATGTAATGACCCCTCCCCCCCCCCCCGATCTCCGAGCACAGACTGGGGTAGTTATATAGGAGGCCGGGGGTCCAGGACATAAGGACCCCCCCCCCCCCCCTGATCTCCGAGCCACAGACTGGGGTAGTTATATAGGAGGCCGGGGGTCCAGGACTATAATGACCCCCCCCCCCCCCCCTGATCTCCGAGCACAGACTGGGGTAGTTATATAGGAGGCCGGGGGTCCAGGATGTAATGACCCCCCCCCCCTGATCTCCGAGCACAGACTGGGGTAGTTATATAGGAGGCCGGGGGTCCAGGATATAATGGGACCCCCCCCCCCTGATCTCTGAGCACAGACTGGGGTAGTTATATAGGAGGCCGGGGGTCCAGGACATAATGAACCCCCCCCCCCCCCCCTGATCTCCGAGCACAGACTGGGGGTCGTTATATAGGAGGCCGGGGGTCCAGGATGTATGACCCCTCCCCCCCTGATCTCCGAGCACAGACTGGGGTAGTTATATAGGAGGCCGGGGGTCCAGGACTGTAATGACCCCCCCCCCCCCCCCCCCCCCGATCTCCGAGCACAGACTGGGGTAGTTATATAGGAGGGCCGGGGGGTCCAGGATATAATGACCCCCCCCCCCCCGATCTCGAGCACAGGACTGGGGTAGTTATATAGGAGGCCGGGGTCCAGGATGTAATGACCCCCCCCCCCCCCTGATCTCCGAGCACAGACTGGGGTAGTTATATAGGCGGCCGGGGGTCCAGGACATAATGACCCCCCCCCCCCCTGAATCTCCGAGCACAGACTGGGGTAGTTATATAGGAGGCCGGGGGTCCAGGATATAATGGGACCCCCCCCCCCCCCCTGATCTCCGAGCCCAGACTGGGGTAGTTATATAGGAGGCCGGGGGTCCAGGATGTAATTGGGACCCCCCCCCCCCTGATCTCCGAGCACAGACTGGGGTAGTTATATAGGAGGCCGGGGGTCCAGGATTGTAATTGGACCCCCTCCCCCCCCCCCCTGATCTCCGAGCACAGACTGGGGTAGTTATATAGGAGGCCGGGGGTCCAGGATGTAATGACCCCCCCCCCCCCTGATCTCCGAGCACAGGACTGGGGTAGTTATATAGGAGGCCGGGGGTCCAGGATATAATGGGACCCCCCCCCCCCCTGATCTCCTGAGCACAGACTGGGGTAGTTATATAGGAGGCCGGGGGTCCAGGATGTAATGACCCCTCCCCCCCCCCTGATCTCCGAGCACAGACTGGGGTAGTTATATAGGAGGCCGGGGGTCCAGGATATAATGGGACCCCCCCCCCCTGATCTCTGAGCACAGACTGGGGTAGTTATATAGGAGGCCGGGGGGTCCAGGATGTAATGACCCCCCCCCCCCCCCCCCGATCTCCGAGCACAGACTGGGGTAGTTATATAGGAGGGCCGGGGGTCCAGGATATAATGACCCCCCCCCCCCCTGATCTCCGAGCACAGACTGGGGTAGTTATATAGGAGGGCCGGGGGTCCAGGATGTAATGACCCCCCCCCCCTGATCTCCGAGCACAGACTGGGTAGTTATATATGAGGCCGGGGGGTCCAGGATATAATGGGACCCCCCCCCCCCTGATCTCTGAGCACAGACTGGGTAGTTATATAGGAGGCCGGGGGTCCGGACATAATGACCCCCCCCCCCCCCCCCCCTGATCTCCGAGCACAGCTGGGGTAGTTATATAGGAGGGCCGGGGGTCCAGGATGTAATTGGGACCCCCCCCCCTGATCGCTCCGAGCACAGACTGGGGTAGTTATATAGGAGGCCGGGGGGTCCAGGATGTAATGGACCCCCCCCCCCCGATCTCCGAGCACAGACTGGGGTAGTTATATAGGAGGCCGGGGGTCCAGGATGTAATGACCCCCCCCCCCCCCCCTGATCTCCGAGCACAGACTGGGGTAGTTATATAGGAGGCCGGGGGTCCCGGATATGTAATGGACCCCCCCCCCCCTCCCCCGATCTCCGAGCACAGACTGGGGTAGTTATATGGAGGCCGGGGGTCCAGGATGTAATGACCCCGCCCCCCCCTGATCTCCGAGCACAGACTGGGTAGTTATATAGGAGGTCGGGGGTCCAGATGTAATGACCCCCCCCCCCCCTGATCTCCGAGCACAGACTGGGGTAGTTATATAGGAGGCCGGGGGTCCAGGATGTATGACCCCCCCCCCCACCGATCTCCGAGCACAGACGGGGTAGTTATATAGGAGGCGGGGGGTCCAGGATGTAATGACCCCCCCCCCCCCGATCTCCGAGCACAGACTGGGGTAGTTATATAGGAGGCCGGGGGTCCAGGAGTAATGACCCCCCCCCCCCCCTGATCTCCGAGCACAAGACTGGGGTAGTTATATAGGAGCCGGGGGTCCAGGATGTAATGACCCCCCCCCCCCCCTGAATCTCGAGCACAGACTGGGGTAGTTATATAGGAGGCCGGGGGTCCAGGATGTATGGGACCCCCCCCCCCCCCTGATCTCCGAGCACAGACTGGGGTAGTTATATAGGAGGCCGGGGGTCCAGGATGTAATGACCCCCCCCCCCTGATCTCCGAGCACAGACTGGGGTAGTTATATAGAAGGCCGGGGGTCCAGGATGTAATGGGACCCCCCCCCCCTCCCCCGATCTCCGAGCACAGACTGGGGTAGTTATATAGGAGGCCGGGGGTCCAGGATGTAATGACCCCCCCCCTTCCCCCCTGATCTCCGAGCACAGACTGGGGTAGTTATATAGGAGGCCGGGGGTCCAGGATGTAATGGGACCCCCCCCCCCCTGATCTCCGAGCACAGACTGGGGTAGTTATATAGGAGGCCGGGGTCCAGGATGTAATGACCCCCCCCCCCCCTGATCTCCGAGCACAGACTGGGGTAGTTATATAGGAGGCCGGGGGTCCAGGATGTAATGGGACCCCCCCCCCCCCCCTGATCTCCGAGCACAGACTGGGGGTAGTTATATAGGAGGCCGGGGTCCAGGATATAATGACCCCCCCCCCCCCCCCCCCCCCCCCCATCTCCGAGCACAGACTGGGGTAGTTATATAGGAGGCCGGGGGTCCAGGATGTAATGGGACCCCCCCCCCCGATCTCCGAGCACAGACTGGGGTAGTTATATAGGAGGCCGGGGGTCCAGGATGTAATGACCCCCCCACTGATCTCCGAGCACAGACTGGGGTAGTTATATAGGAGGCCGGGGGTCCAGGATGTAATGACCCCCCCCCCCCCTGATCTCCGAGCACAGACTGGGGTAGTTATATAGGAGGCCGGGGGTCCAGGAGTAATGGGACCCCCCCCCCCCCTGATCTCCGAGCACAGCTGGGGTAGTTAATATAGGAGGCCGGGGGTCCCAGGATGTAATGACCCCCCCCCCCTGATCTCCGAGCACAGACTGGGTAGTTATATAGGAGGCCGTGGGGTCCAGGAAGGTAATGACCCCTCCCCCCCCCCCCCCATCTCCGAGCACAGACTGGGGTAGTTATATAGGAGGCCGGGGTCCAGGATGTAATGACCCCCCCCCCCCCCTGATCTCCGAGCACAGACTGGGGTAGTTTATTATAGGAGGCGGGGGTCCAGGATATAATGGGACCCCCCCCCCTGATCTCCGAGCACAGACTGGGGGTAGTTATATAGGAAGGCCGGGGGTCCAGGATGTAATGACCCCCCCCCCCCCTGATCTCCCGAGCACAGACTGGGGTAGTTATATAGGAGGCCAGGGGGGTGGTCCAGGATGTAATGGGACCCCCCCCCCCCTGATCTCCGAGCACAGACTGGGGTAGTTATATAGGAGGCCGGGGTCCAGGATGTAATGACCCCCCCCCCCCCTGATCTCCGAGCACAGAACTGGGGTAGTTATATAGGAGGCCGGGGGTACAGGAATGTAATGACCCCCCCCCCCCCCCTGATTCTCCGAGCACAGACTGGGGTAGTTATATAGGAGGCCGGGGGTCCAGGATGTAATGACCCCCCCCCCCCCCCCTGCTCTCCGAGCACAGACTGGGGTAGTTATATAGGAGGCCGGGGGTCCAGGATATAATGGTACCCCCCCCCCTGATCTCTGAGCACAGACTGGGGTAGTTATATAGGAGGCCGGGGGTCCCAGGATTGTAATGACCCCCCCCCCCCCCTGATCTCCGAGCACAGACTGGGGTAGTTATATAGGATGGCCGGGGGTCCAGGATGTAATGACCCCCCCCCCCCTGATCTCCGAGCACAGACTGGGGTAGTTATATAGAAGGCCGGGGGTCCAGGATGTAATGACCCCCCCCCCCTGATCTCCGAGCACAGACTGGGGTAGTTATATAGGAGGCCGGGGGTCCAGGATGTAATGACCCCCCCCCCCCCTGATCTCCGAGCACAGACTGGGGTAGTTATATAGGAGGCCGGGGGTCCAGGATGTAATGACCCCCCCCCCCCCCCTGATCTCCGAGCACAGACTGGGGTAGTTATATAGAAGGCCGGGGTCCAGGATGTTAATGACCCCCCCCCCCCCCCCCTGATCTCCGAGCACAGACTGGGGTTGTTATATAGGAGGCCGGGGGTCCAGGATATAATGGGACCCCCCCCCCCCCCCTGATCTCCGAGCACAGACTGGGGTAGTTATATAGGAGGCCGGGGGTCCAGGATGTAATGACCCCCCCCCCCTGATCTCCGAGCACAGACTGGGGTAGTTATATAGGAGGCCGGGGGTCCAGGATGTAATGACCCTCCCCCCCCTGATCTCCGAGCACAGACTGGGGTAGTTAGATAGGAGGCCGGGGGTCCAGGATGTAATGGGACCCCCCCCCCCCCCCTGATCTCTGAGCACAGACTGGGGTAGTTATATAGGAGGCCGGGGGTCCAGGACATAATGACCCCCCCCCCCTGATCTCTGAGCACAGACTGGGGTAGTTATATAGGAGGCCGGGGGTCCAGGATGTAATGACCCCCCCCCCCCCCCCCCCCACCCCTGATCTCCGAGCACAGACTGGGGTAGTTATATAGGAGGCCGGGGGTCCAGGATGTAATGGGACCCCCCCCCCTGATCTCCGAGCACAGACTGGGGTAGTTATATAGGAGGCCGGGGGTCCAGGATGTAATGACCCCTCCCCCCCTGATCTCCGAGCACAGACTGGGGTAGTTATATAGGAGGCCGGGGTCCAGGATGTAATGGGACCCCCCCCCCCCCCTGATCTCCGAGCACAGACTGGGGTAGTTATATAGGAGGCCGGGGGTCCAGGACATAATGACCCCCCCCCCCCCCTGATCTCCGAGCACAGACTGGGGTAGTTATATAGGAGGCCGGGGGTCCAGGATGTAATGGGACCCCCCCCCCCCTGATCTCCGAGCACAGACTGGGGTAGTTATATAGGAGGCCGGGGGTCCAGGATGTAATGGGACCCCCCCCCCCTGATCTCCGAGCACAGACTGGGGTAGTTATATAGGAGGCCGGGGGTCCAGGATGTAATGACCCCCCCCCCCCCCCCTGATCTCCGAGCACAGACTGGGGTAGTTATATAGGAGGCCGGGGGTCCAGGATGTAATGACCCCTCCCCCCCCTGATCTCCGAGCACAGACTGGGGTAGTTATATAGGAGGCCGGGGGTCCAGGATGTAATGGGACCCCCCCCCCCCCCCCCTGATCTCCGAGCACAGACTGGGGTAGTTATATAGGAGGCCGGGGGTCCAGGATGTAATGGGACCCCCCCCCCCCCGATCTCCGAGCACAGACTGGGGTAGTTATATAGGAGGCCGGGGGTCCAGGATGTAATGGGCCCCCCCCCCCCCCCCCCTGATCTCCGAGCACAGACTGGGGTAGTTATATAGGAGGCCGGGGGTCCAGGATGTAATGACCCCCCCCCCCCCCCCTGATCTCCGAGCACAGACTGGGGTAGGGAGACCTGTCAGTCACAGCAGAACCAAAACACAGATTAACCCTGACATTGCCGGACAGAACTCAGCAGAGGACATCGGGTGCATCTCCAAACCAGGGTGAGATAAACCAGTGTTCACACACAGCAAAACAACACACAGGAAATCAGCCGCACAGCAATAACGCTCCGCAGAGATACAGTCCTGTCCTCTGTCCTGATCCCTACAGGTATATACTATATTATATATGATGGGGATCCCCTGTGTCCTGATCCCTACAGGTATATACTATATTATATATGATGGGAATCCCCCTGTATACTGATCCCTACAGGTATATACTATATTATATATGATGGGGTTACCCCTGTATCCTGATCCCTACAGGTATATACTATATTATATATGATGGGGTAACCCCTGTATCCTGATCCCTACAGGTATATACTATATTATATATGATGGGGTTACCCCTGTATCCTGATCCCTACAGGTATATACTATATTATATATGATGGGGTTACACCTGTATCCTGATCCCTACAGGTATATACTATATTATATATGATGGGAATCCCCCTGTATCCTGATCCCTACAGGTATATACTATATTATATATGATGGGGTTACCCCTGTATCCTGATCCCTACAGGTATATACTATATTATATATAATGGGGATCCCCCTCTATCCTGATCCCTACAGGTATATACTATATTATATATGATGGGGTTACCCCTGTATCCTGATCCCTACAGGTATATACTATATTATATATGATGGGAATCCCCCTGTATCCTGATCCCTACAGGTATATACTATATTATATATGATGGGAATCCCCCTGTATCCTGATCCCTACAGGTATATACTATATTATATATGATGGGGTTACGGTCCCTCTATCCTGACCCCTACAGGTATATACTATATTATATATGATGGGGATCCCCCTGTATCCTGATCCCTACAGGTATATACTATATTATATATGATGCGGTTACCCCTGTATCCTGATCCCTACAGGTATATACTATATTTTATATGATGGGGTTACCCCTGTATCCTGATCCCTACAGGTATATACTATATTATATATGATGGGGTTACCCCTGTATCCTGATCTCTACAGGTATATACTATATTATATATGATGGGAATCCCCCTGTATCCTGATCCCTACAGGTATATACTATATTATATATGCTGGGGTTACCCCTGTATCCTGATCCCTACAGGTATATACTATATTTTATATGATGGGGTTACCCCTGTATCCTGATCCCTACAGGTATATACTATATTATATATGATGGGGTTACCCCTGTATCCTGATCTCTACAGGTATATACTATATTATATATGATGGGAATCCCCCTGTATCCTGATCCCTACAGGTATATACTATATTATATATGCTGGGGTTACCCCTGTATCCTGATCCCTACAGGTATATGATATATGATGGGGTTAACCCTTTATGCTCTCTCTAGGCTCCTTGCTCTCGGTCAGCCCCCATGTTGCTCGGTGGGTCCCCGGACTCTTCTGTCAGAATGAGCGGGTGGTCCTCAGCGGACAGTGGCTCTTTGGCTTCTTCTCCCTCACTGCTGTAGGTGCCACCAATGTCGGCTCCATCCGCATCTATGGCGACTCAGTAAGTATCTGAAGGAGACATGAGGGAAGTTTGATGATATTTGCTTCAGCCAATTTGCTTATTTGTGTCATGAAATTCAAATTGATCCAAACTGAACCTTTATGTAAAACGAAGTGCATTACAGCAGGTAACCGACTGCCGCCTCATTGCCGCTCACACAACCGACTGCCCCCTCATTGCCGCTCACACAACCGACTGCCCCCTCATTGCCGCTCACACAACCGACTGCCCCCTCATTGCCGCTCACACAACCGACTGCCGCCTCATTGCCGCTCACACAACCAGCTGCACTTCAAGGGAATAGGAGCAGTTCTGTTTGTTCCAGACATTAAAAAGGGATTTAGTGGCAAAACCCCATAATAAAGCGCAGCGAAAAGCCTGTACTAATAATAGTGTGCACAAGGCCTTACAGAGTATTACTGCTGGAGGGCGAGAGGGGCAGGAAGAGCCATGACCCCACAGCTGGAAGATGGCCGTGACCATAGAGGGCCGAGGACAGAACACTGAAGCAGTACTCACCCACTCACTGGATGGTGGGAGTAGTAGTAGCACTTTCTTGGACTCTGTAAATCCTAGAACAGCCAGTGGATGGTGGGAGTAGTAGTAGCAGCAGCAGCACCTTCTTGGACCCTGTAACATAGTAACATAGTAAATAAGGTCGAAAGAAGACAAGAGTCCATCAGGTTCAACCTAGGAAAATCCTACTGTGTTGATCCAGGAAGGCGAAAAACCCCTATGGGGCAGAAGACAAACGCCCCACCACAGGGAGAAACTCCCCCCCCCCCCCCCGACTGCAATGGCAACCAGAATAATCCCCGGATCAACGTATCACCAGAAATCTAATGCCCATAACTTGTAATATTATATTGTTCAAGAAAATCATCCAGGCCTCCCCTGTACTTATATAATGAATCGGCCATGACAACATCATGTGGCAGAGAGTTCCACAGTCTTACCGCTCGTACAGTAAAGAACCCGCGTTGATGCTGATGATAAAATCTTCTTTCCTCTAGACGTAGAGGACGCCCCCTTGTCATGGTTACAGACCTAGGAGTAAGGAGACCCCTACAAAGATCTCTGTACTGTCCATTCATATATTTGTACATTGTGATCAGATCGCCCCTAAGACGTCTTTTTTCTAGCGTAAATAACCCCAAGCGTGATAACCTGTCCTGGTCCTGTAACCCACCCATTCCCTTAGTGACCTTTGTTGCCCTCCTCTGCACCTGCTCCAGCTCAGCTGTGTCCTCCTTATATACCAGTGCCCGATGCTGTACACAGTATATACCATGTGTGGTCTGACCAGTGATTTATAAAGAGGCAAAACTATGTTCTCATCTTTAGCATCTCGACCTCTTTTGATGCCTCCCATTATTTTATTAGCCTTGGCAGCTGCTGCCTGGCACTGATCACTATAGATGAGGTTACTGTCCACCAATACCCCCAGGTCCTTTTCGGCAGCAGTGTTACCCAGTGTTTTATTATTTAGCACATAACTGTACTTATTATTTCTATGGCCCAAATGCATAACCTTACATTTATCCACATTAAACTTCATCTGCCATTTCTCCGCCCAAGCCTCTAGCTTCTCCAAATCCCTCTGTAATATGATATTATCCTCCTCTGTACTGATTACTTTACCCAGTTTAGTATCATCTGCAAAAATGGAGATTCTACTCTGTAGCCCCTCTACAAGATCATTAATAAAAATATTAAAAAGAAGTGGACCCAACACTGACCCCTGTGGTACCCCACTAGTAACTGTGACCCTACACTGACCCCTGTGGTACCCCACTAGTAACTAAAACCCACTCTGAATATGTTCCATCAATGACCACCCTCTGTTTTCTATCACACAACCAGTTACTTACCCAAATCCTGTAGATCCTAGAACAGCCAGTGGATGGTTGGAGTAGTAGTAGCACCTTCTTGGACTGCCTGATTAAGCTGCAATCTTACTTTTATTAAGTCCTGTGCTGTCTGCTAATTGCAGCCAAGTGGTCATCTGGACGTATGTAGTCACGGTCCTGAGCGGGTTCCAGCGCTGTATTCACGTCCCTCTAGGTGTGATTGACAGCGCACAGGCACAGTACAGCGGGAGAAGAGGCTGCTCTACTACACCGCACAGGCACAGTACAGCGGGAGAAGAGGCTGCTCTACTACACTGCACAGGCACAGTACAGAGGGAAAAGAGGCTGCTCTACTACACCGCACAGTACAGAGGGAGAAGAGGCTGCTGTACTACACCGCACAGTACAGAGGGAGAAGAGGCTGCTGTACTACACCGCACAGGCACAGTACAGAGGGAGAAGAGGCTGCTCTACTACACCGCACAGGCACAGTACAGCGGGAGAAGAGGCTGCTCTACTACACCGCATAGGCACAGTACAGCGGGAGAAGAGGCTGCTCTACTACACCGCACAGGCACAGTACAGCGGGAGAAGAGGCTGCTCTACTACACCGCATAGGCACAGTACAGCGGGAGAAGAGGCTGCTCTACTACACCGCACAGGCACAGTACAGCGGGAGAAGAGGCTGCTCTACTACACCGCACAGGCACAGTACAGCGGGAGAAGAGGCTGCTCTACTACACCGCACAGGCACAGTACAGCGGGAGAAGAGGCTGTTCTACTACACCGCACAGGCACAGTACAGAGGGAAAAGAGGCTGCTCTACTACACCGCACAGGCACAGTACAGAGGGAAAAGAGGCTGCTCTACTACACCGCACAGGCACAGTACAGAGGGAAAAGAGGCTGCTCTACTACACCGCACAGGCACAGTACAGCGGGAGAAGAGGCTGCTCTACTACACCGCACAGGCACAGTACAGAGGGAAAAGAGGCTGTTCTACTACACCACACAGGCACAGTACAGCGGGAGAAGAGGCTGTTCTACTACACCACACAGGCACAGTACAGAGGGAGAAGAGGCTGCTGTACTACACCGCACAGGCACAGTACAGCGGGAGAAGAGGCTGTTCTACTACACCACACAGGCACAGTACAGAGGGAGAAGAGGCTGCTGTACTACACCGCACAGGCACAGTACAGCAGGAGAAGAGGCTGTTCTACTACACCGCACAGTACAGAGGGAGAAGAGGCTGCTGTACTACACCGCACAGGCACAGTACAGCAGGAGAAGAGGCTGTTCTACTACACCGCACAGGCACAGTACAGCAGGAGAAGAGGCTGCTCTACTACACCGCACAGGCACAGTACAGCAGGAGAAGAGGCTGCTCTACTACACCGCACAGGCACAGTACAGCGGGAGAAGAGGCTGTTCTACTACACCGCACAGTACAGAGGGAGAAGAGGCTGCTGTACTACACCGCACAGGCACAGTACAGCAGGAGAAGAGGCTGTTCTACTACACCGCACAGGCACAGTACAGCAGGAGAAGAGGCTGCTCTACTACACCGCGCAGGCACAGTACAGCGGCAGGGATTGCTGTCTTAGGGCTGGTGGTGTTTGACCGATGCTAGAGGTGGATGGGACTGACAACTGCTGGTGAATCCTGACAGCCGCCCAGGGTGTGCTTCCTGCTGGTACACGTAGCCACAAAGTGGTATTTACATACTGGTTCTGCTGAGTGATAAGGTGGAGGCGTTCTGTGTTTTCACTTTTCCAGCAAAACTCACCCTTACACTACAGAGAGAAATAGGCAGCGCTCCATAGCGAGGACGCAACTCTGGTATTAGCGTAACAGAGCGCAGCGGTCAGGGCCCCCGGGAACAAAGACACACAGGACACACAGTGGGCCCTATAGCTAAGACCCCCCACACTCTCCCTACCTACTTGCAGTGCAGGTCCTAAACAACCAGTCCGCAACTGGGCGACGATCCCTGCACTCAAATAAGTGTGAACACAGACAAGACACAGTACAGACGAACAAGGTACAATGACAGCAGACAAAGCAAAGTCACAAAGACACACAGAAGGACAGGACCAAGAAAGAAGCAAGGAACAGAGGACCAAACGAACGGAGGACGAAAGCCAGAGATGCAACCAGGTAACGGTGAAGCCAAAGCCAGAACAGTGAAGCCAAAGCCAGAGATAAAGCAAGAAGAACTGAGCACTACGCAAGGAAAACTGAGGACTAAGGAGAACACTGAAGCAAAGCAAAGAGATCAGGAACTAGGAATACAGACAAAATCACAAAGGCCGGATCTAGCAGACAGACAAGCTGCAAAACTATCAAGAGCTCAGAGTGAAGGGAGGGAGAAGCTTATAAGGGATCAGAAGTCCCGGACTCCAAGCGGATAGGTGGAGCAGGAGAAACACACAAGAAATCCAGAGGTGAAGAGACCTGTCAATCACACCACAGCAGACACAATTAGTGAACAGACCACAACAAGGAAAGTGCAGGGAAAACTGAGAAAACATGGACCGGATCACAAAAGACAAGCAGAGGACATAACAAAACCAGGCACGGACTTAATGCCAAAAGCGCAATCTTTGGCGCAGTGGTCGCATCTTCACCGCAGAGGGTGGCACAGCAGCCACTCCCGATATCCACCAGGGATAATAATCACAGCCCCCTCCTCTGGGTATATTGGGCGCAGGACGGCAAGAGCTGGATAATGGAAAAGGTTGTCCGATAAAAAACGAAAATTAGACCCAACGCTTTTAAAAACCGATCCGGTTTCTTTTTTTAAGAGTCCCATAACAATAGCAGGACAAGCCAGGCTGTGAGGTGGAGGCAGAAGCTGTCTCCTAGACCAGCTGCATTGTTATGGCTGCCGCACACTGGTAGGACATTATTGGCTCCTGGTGGCCGTTGGTGGGCATACTGGTGGCAGTTGGTGGGCATACTGGTGGGACATTATTGGCTCCTGGTGGCCGTTGGTGGGCATACTGGTGGGACATTATTGGCTCCTGGTGGCAGTTGGTGGGCATACTGGTGGCAGTTGGTGAGCATACTGGTGGCAGTGGGTGCGCATACTGGTGGCAGTTGGTGGGCATACTGGTGGCAGTTGGTGCGCATACTGGTGGCAGTTGGTGGGCATACTGGGGGCTGGTTGGTGGGCATACTGGTGGGACATTATTGGCTCCTGGTGGCAGTTGGTGGGCATACTGGTGGCAGTTGGTGAGCATACTGGTGGCAGTTGGTGCGCATACTGGTGGCAGTTGGTGGGCATACTGGTGGCAGTTGGTGAGCATACTGGTGGCAGTTGGTGGGCATACTGGGGGCTGGTTGGTGGGCATACTGGTGGGGGCATTATTGGCTCCTGGTGGCAGTTGGTGGGCATACTGGTGGCAGTTGGTGAGCATACTGGTGGCAGTTGGTGGGCATACTGGGGGCTGGTTGGTGGGCATACTGGTGGGACATTATTGGCTCTTGGTGGCAGTTGGTGGGCATACTGGTGGCAGTTGGTGAGCATACTGGTGGCAGTTGGTGCACATACTGGTGGCAGTTGGTGGGCATACTGGTGGCAGTTGGTGCGCATACTGGTGGCAGTTGGTGGGCATACTGGGGGCTGGTTGGTGGGCATACTGGTGGGACATTATTGGCTCCTGGTGGCAGTTGGTGGGCATTCTGGGGGCTGGTTGGTGGGCATACTGGTGGGGGCATTATTGGCTCCTGGTGGCAGTTGGTGGGCATACTGGTGGGACATTATTGGCTCCTGGTGGCAGTTGGTGGGCATACTGGTGGGACATTATTGGCTCCTGGTGGCAGTTGGTGGGCATACTGGTGGCAGTTGGTGGGCATACTGGTGGCAGTTGGTGGGCATACTGGGGGCTGGTTGGTGGGCATACTGGTGGGACATTATTGGCTCCTGGTGGCAGTTGGTGGGCATACTGGTCGCAGTTGGTGAGCATACTGGTGGCAGTGGGTGCGCATACTGGTGGCAGTTGGTGGGCATACTGGTGGCAGTTGGTGCGCATACTGGTGGCAGTTGGTGGGCATACTGGGGGCTGGTTGGTGGGCATACTGGTGGGACATTATTGGCTCTTGGTGGCAGTTGGTGGGCATACTGGTGGCAGTTGGTGAGCATACTGGTGGCAGTTGGTGCGCATACTGGTGGCAGTTGGTGGGCATACTGGTGGCAGTTGGTGCGCATACTGGTGGCAGTTGGTGGGCATACTGGGGGCTGGTTGGTGGGCATACTGGTGGGGGCATTATTGGCTCCTGGTGGCAGTTGGTGGGCATACTGGTGGCAGTTGGTGAGCATACTGGTGGCAGTTGGTGGGCATACTGGGGGCTGGTTGGTGGGCATACTGGTGGGACATTATTGGCTCTTGGTGGCAGTTGGTGGGCATACTGGTGGCAGTTGGTGAGCATACTGGTGGCAGTTGGTGCACATACTGGTGGCAGTTGGTGGGCATACTGGTGGCAGTTGGTGCGCATACTGGTGGCAGTTGGTGGGCATACTGGGGGCTGGTTGGTGGGCATACTGGTGGGACATTATTGGCTCCTGGTGGCAGTTGGTGGGCATACTGGGGGCTGGTTGGTGGGCATACTGGTGGGGGCATTATTGGCTCCTGGTGGCAGTTGGTGGGCATACTGGTGGGACATTATTGGCTCCTGGTGGCAGTTGGTGGGCATACTGGTGGGACATTATTGGCTCCTGGTGGCAGTTGGTGGGCATACTGGTGGCAGTTGGTGCGCATACTGGTGGCAGTTGGTGGGCATACTGGGGGCTGGTTGGTGGGCATACTGGTGGGACATTATTGGCTCCTGGTGGCAGTTGGTGGGCATTCTGGGGGCTGGTTGGTGGGCATACTGGTGGGGGCATTATTGGCTCCTGGTGGCAGTTGGTGGGCATACTGGTGGGACATTATTGGCTCCTGGTGGCAGTTGGTGGGCATACTGGTGGGACATTATTGGCTCCTGGTGGCAGTTGGTGGGCATACTGGTGGCAGTTGGTGAGCATACTGGTGGCAGTTGGTGGGAATACTGGGGGCTGGTTGGTGGGCATACTGGTGGGACATTATTGGCTCTTGGTGGCAGTTGGTGGGCATACTGGTGGCAGTTGGTGAGCATACTGGTGGCAGTTGGTGCACATACTGGTGGCAGTTGGTGGGCATACTGGTGGCAGTTGGTGCGCATACTGGTGGCAGTTGGTGGGCATACTGGGGGCTGGTTGGTGGGCATACTGGTGGGACATTATTGGCTCCTGGTGGCAGTTGGTGGGCATACTGGTGGCAGTTGGTGAGCATACTGGTGGCAGTTGGTGCGCATACTGGTGGCAGTTGGTGGGCATACTGGTGGCAGTTGGTGCGCATACTGGTGGCAGTTGGTGGGCATACGGCGGGCTGGTCGGTGGGCATACTGGTGGGGGCATTATTGGCTCCTGGTGGCAGTTGGTGGGCATACTGGTGGCAGTTGGTGGGCATACGGCGGGCTGGTCGGTGGGCATACTGGTGGGGGCATTATTGGCTCCTGGTGGCAGTTGGTGGGCATACTGGTGGCAGTTGGTGGGCATACGGCGGGCTGGTCGGTGGGCATACTGGTGGGGGCATTATTGGCTCCTGGTGGCAGTTGGTGGGCATACTGGTGGGACATTATTGGCTCCTGGTGGCAGTTGGTGGGCATACTGGTGGGACATTATTGGCTCCTGGTGGCAGTTGGTGGGCATACTGGTAGCAGTTGGTGGGCATACTGGGGGCTGGTTGTTGCCGCTGATGCCTGGAGTACTGCCATTACTGACCAATAACTGCTGCTGTATCTTTCCCTTCTGGCTTGTTGAACTTCCATTTTTGCCACCACGATTAGTTGACGGCCCAGCGACCACTTCCTCCCCTGATAATGATGATCCTGCCTTTTGACCTAGATGCGGTCTGCGACATCATCATCATCATAGTGTATGAATCTTTCTTTGCCACCTCCAGGGGCTGGTGATACCTTCCTACCCTACCCTGGTCCTAGCCGACCTCAGCTGGCAGGCAGAACATTTTCCTTTCATTTTCATGGACCTAGACCTTGGCTGAGACTGCAAGGGGAGCTCTAGGCTTGCCAAAAGATCTTGGGAGCATGGCTCCCCAAATATCAGGGGCACACTGACAACAGGAGAAGGGGCAGTGTCTTCTCTTGCTACAGAATGGTGATGTCTAGTTGATGGCTTTGAGTTTGGCTACTGTCTAGTGCGGAGCTGTGTTACCCATTCTAGGACTGCAGGCTGGGTAGTAAACACACAGCCCGGACCTTACAGGCAGCTCTACCCTATTGCCAGGCCTGTTTCTAGCACCACAACCACTTACGCCTCCCACCTTCACCGCTAGTTCTGCCGCTGTATCAAAAAGTACAATGAAAGTGGTAGTGGTGGATCACTGAAGTAGACTCCAACTTACTATACTGCTAAAATGATGGATGAACAGGACTGAGGATGTGAGCCGTGCATCAAAGGGTTAAAATAACCCAGGACACTGACTGACAGCTGAGCGAGCAGGAGGCCGGGCAGCAGAGACACTGACAGCTAAACGGGCAGGAGGCCGGGCAGCAGAGACACTGACAGCTAAACGGGCAGGAGGCCGGGCAGCAGAGACACTGACAGCTGAGCGGGCAGGAGGCCGGGCAGCAGAGAAACTGACTGCTGAGCGGGCAGGAGGCCGGGCAGCAGAGACACTGACAGCTAAACGGGCAGGAGGCCGGGCAGCAGAGACACTGACAGCTGAGCGAGCAGGAGGCCGGGCAGCAGAGACACTGACAGCTAAACGGGCAGGAGGCCGGGCAGCAGAGACACTGACAGCTGAGCGGGCAGGAGGCCGGGCAGCAGAGACACTGACAGCTGAGCGGGCAAGAGGCCGGGCAGCAGAGACACTGACAGCTGAGCGGGCAGGAGGCCGGGCAGCAGAGAAACTGACTGCTGAGCGGGCAGGAGGCCGGGCAGCAGAGACACTGACTGACAGCTGAGCGAGCAGGAGGCCGGGCAGCAGAGACACTGACTGACAGCTAAGCGAGCAGGAGGCCGGGCAGCAGAGACACTGACTGACAGCTGAGCGAGCAGGAGGACGGGCAGCAGAGACACTGACTGACAGCTGAGCGCAGTGGCGTAGCTACCATGAAGGCAGGGAAGGCAGTTGCTACGGGGCGCCGCACTGCAGGGGACCGGCCTGGCCCGTCTCCCCTGTCTTCAAGGTAGCTACACTACTGATAGTAAAGCACCCTGTCAGAGACGCAGAAGGGAGCGTCTGCAATCCCCTCTTAAACACCTCCGCACCTCCCCCGGACACAGGCTCAGAGCATCCTGCACCAGTGTCCCCCTCTCTACAAGTGGAACAGTCCTGGGACGTTCCGATAAGCCCTGCCCCCATTGCGGCAAACCTCGCCCCCCAGCGCCCACCGCGGGTGGGATATTCGCTCATCGCACATGGCCTGAGGAGGAGACACAGCAGGAAGATGGTAACTATCACTACCAGCTGGAAGTCACCAGCTTCCCTGGCATCCTGTATAATGGGGTCACTCAGCCTCCCAGCATTCTGTATAATGGGGTCACCAGCTTCCCTGGCATCCTGTATAATGGGGTCTCTTACCCTCCCTGGCATCCTGTATAATGGGGGTCACTCAGCCTCCCAGCATTCTGTATAATGGGGGTCACTCAGGTTTCCCAGCATCCTGTATAATGGGGTCACTCAGCTTCCCTGGCATCCTGTATAATGGGGTCTCTTACCCTCCCTGGCATCCTGTATAATGGGGTCACTCAGCTTCCCTGGCATCCTGTATAATGGGGTCTCTTACCCTCCCTGGCATCCTGTATAATGGGGTCACTCAGCTTCCCTGGCATCCTGTATAATGGGGTCACTCAGCCTCCCAGCATTCTGTATAATGGGGTCTCTTACCCTCCCTGGCATCCTGTATAATGGGGTCACTCAGCTTCCCTGGCATCCTGTATAATGGGGTCTCTTACCCTCCCTGGCATCCTGTATAATGGGGGTCACCAGCTTCCCTGGCATCCTGTATAATGGGGTCACCAGCTTCCCTGGCATCCTGTATAATGGGGTCACTCAGCTTCCCTGGCATCCTGTATAATGGGGTCACCAGCTTCCCTGGTATCCTGTATAATGGGGTCACTCAGCTTCCCTGGCATCCTGTATAATGGGGTCACTCAGCCTCCCAGCATTCTGTATAATGGGGTCACTAAGCTTCCCAGCATCCTGTATAATGGGGTCACTCAGCTTCCCTAGCATCCTGTATAATGGGGTCACTCAGCTTCTCTGGCATTCTGTATAATGGGGTCACTCAGCATCCCTAGCATCCTGTATAATGGGGTCACTCAGCTTCCCTAGCATCCTGTATAATGGGGTCACTCAGCTTCCCTAGCATCCTGTATAATGGGGTCACTCAGCTTCCCTGGCATCCTGTATAATGGGGTCACTCAGCTTCCCTAGCATCCTGTATAATGGGGTCACTCAGCTTCCCTGGCATCCTGTATAATGGGGTCTCTTACCCTCCCTGGCATCCTGTATAATGGGGTCTCTTACCCTCCCTGGCATCCTGTATAATGGGGTCACTCAGCTTCCCAGCATCCTGTATAATGGGGTCACTCAGCTTCCCTGGCATCCTGTATAATGGGGTTACTCAGCCTCCCAGCATCCTGTATAATGGGGTCACTAAGCTTCCCTGGCATCCTGTATAATGGGGTCTCTTACCCTCCCTGGCATCCTGTATAATGGGGTCACTCAGCTTCCCTGGCATCCTGTATAATGGGGTCACCAGCTTCCCAGCATCCTGTATAATGGGGTCACTCAGCCTCCCAGCATTCTGTATAATGGGGTCACTCAGCTTCCCTAGCATCCTGTATAATGGGGTCACCCAGCTTCCCTGGCATCCTGTATAATGGGGTCACTCAGCTTCCCTGGCATCCTGTATAATGGGGGTCACTCAGCTTCCCTGGCATCCTGTATAATGGGGTCACTCAGCTTCCCTGGTATCCTGTATAATGGGGTCACTCAGCTTCCCAGCATCCTGTATAATGGGGTCACTCAGCTTCCCTGGCATCCTGTATAATGGGGTCACTCAGCTTCCCTGGCATCCTGTATAATGGGGTCACTCAGCCTCCCAGCATCCTGTATAATGGAGTCACTCAGCTTCCCTGGCATCCTGTATAATGGGGTCACTCAGCTTCCCTGACATCCTGTATAATGGGGTCACTCAGCTTCCCTGGCATCCTGTATAATGGGGTCACTCAGCTTCCCAGCATCCTGTATAATGGGGTCACTCAGCTTCCCTGGCATCCTGTATAATGGGGTCACTCAGCCTCCCTGGCATCCTGTATAATGGGGTCACTCAGCCTCCCAGCATCCTGTATAATGGGGTCACTCAGCTTCCCTCAGCGTCTTAAAGCAGCCCGCACCTTGCAGGTGTCTCAGAGCCGCCCCAACCAGCAGGGACTCCGAGCGGCCTGCTACCCCTCACCCCAGGGCACAGCGTCTCAGAGCTGCTGAAGGTGGGGGGACAGCACCATATGGCCGGTACAGGTAACATGTTGGGGGGGCCCCATGAATCCTAGTTACGCCCCTGGCTGAGCGAGCAGGAGGCCGGGCAGCAGAGACATTGACTGACAGCAGAGCAAACAGGAGGCCGAGCAGCAGAGACACTGACTGACAGCAGAGCAAACTGGAGGCCGGGCAGCAGAGACACTGACTGACAGCTGAGCGAGCAGGAGGCCGGGCAGCAGAGACACTGACTGACAGCAGAGCAAACAGGAGGCCGAGCAGCAGAGACACTGACTGACAGCAGAGCAAACAGGAGGCCGGGCAGCAGAGACACTGACTGACAGCTGAGCGAGCAGGAGGCCGGGCAGCAGAGACACTGACTGACAGCAGAGCGAGCAGGAGGCCGGGCAGCAGAGACACTGACTGACAGCAGAGCAAACAGGAGGCCGGGCAGCAGAGACACTGACTGACAGCAGAGCAAACAGGAGGCCGGGCAGCAAAGACACTGACTGACAGCAGAGCAAACAGGAGGCCGAGCAGCAGAGACATTGACTGACAGCAGAGCAAACAGGAGGCCGAGCAGCAGAGACACTGACTGACAGCAGAGCAAACAGGAGGCCGAGCAGCAGAGACACTGACTGACAGCAGAGCAAACAGGAGGCCGAGCAGCAGAGACACTGACTAACAGCAGAGCAAACAGGAGGCCGAGCAGCAGAGACACTGACTGACAGCAGAGCAAACAGGAGGCCGAGCAGCAGAGACACTGACTGACAGCAGAGCAAACAGGAGGCCGAGCAGCAGAGACACTGACTGACAGCTGAGCGAGCAGGAGGCCGGGCAGCAGAGACCCTGACTGACAGCTGAGCGAGCAGGAGGCCGGGCAGCAGGGACACTGACTGACAGCTGAGCGAGCAGGAGGCCGGGCAGCGGGACACTGACTGACAGCTGAGCGAGCAGGAGGCCGGCAGCAGAGACACTGACTGACAGCTGAGAGAGCAGGAGGCCGGGCAGCAGAGACACTGACTGACAGCTGAGTGAGCATGAGGCCGGGCAGCAGAGACACTGACTGACAGCTGAGCGAGCAGAAGGCCGGGCAGCAGGGACACTGACTGACAGCTGAGCGAGCAGGATGCCGGGCAGCAGAGACACTGTGTGAGAGCTGAGCGAGCAGGAGGCCGGGGAGCAGAGACACTGACTGACAGCTGAGCGAGCAGGAGGCCGGGCAGCAGAGACACTGACTGACAGCTGAGCGAGCAGGAGGCCGGGCAGCAGAGACACTGTGTGAGAGCTGAGCGAGCAGGAGGCCGGGGAGCAGAGACACTGACTGACAGCTGAGCGAGCAGGAGGCCGGGCAGCAGAGACACTGACTGACAGCTAAGAGAGCAGGAGGCCGGGCAGCAGACACTGACTGACAGCTGAGAGAGCAGGAGGCCGGGCAGCAGAGACACTGTGTGAGAGCTGAGCGAGCAGGAGGCCGGGCAGCAGAGACACTGACTGACAGCTGAGCGAGCAGGAGGCCGGGCAGCAGAGACACTGACTGACAGCTGAGCGAGCAGGAGGCCGGGCAGCAGAGACACTGACAGCTGAGCGAGCAGGAGGCCGGGCAGCAGAGACATTGACAGCTGAGCGAGCAGGAGGCCGGGCAGCAGAGACACTGACTGACAGCTGAGAGAGCAGGAGGCCGGGCAGCAGAGACACTGACAGCTGAGCAAGCAGGAGGCCGGGCAGCAGAGACACTGACAGCTGAGCAAGCAGGAGGCCGGGCAGCAGAGACACTGACTGACAGCTGAGAGAGCAGGAGGCCGGGCAGCAGAGACACTGACAGCTGAGCGAGCAGGAGGCCGGGCAGCAGAGACACTGACAGCTGAGCGAGCAGGAGGCCAGGCAGCAGAGACACTGACAGCTAAACGGGCAGGAGGTCGGGCAGCAGAGACACTGACTGACAGCTGAGAGAGCAGGAGGCCGGGCAGCAGGGACACTGACAGCTGAGCGAGCAGGAGGCCGGGCAGCAGAGACACTGACTGACAGCTGAGCGAGCAGGAGGCCGGGCAGCAGAGACACTGACAGCTGAGCGAGCAGGAGGCCGGGCAGCAGAGACACTGACTGACAGCTGAGAGAGCAGGAGGCCGGGCAGCAGAGACACTGACAGCTGAGCGAGCAGGAGGCCGGGCAGCAGAGACACTGACAGCTGAGCGAGCAGGAGGCCGGGCAGCAGAGACACTGACAGCTGAGCGAGCAGGAGGCCAGGCAGCAGAGACACTGACAGCTGAGCGAGCAGGAGGCCGGGCAGCAGAGACACTGACTGACAGCTGAGAGAGCAGGAGGCCGGGCAGCAGAGACACTGACAGCTAAACGGGCAGGAGGTCGGGCAGCAGAGACACTGACAGCTAAACGGGCAGGAGGCCGGGCAGCAGAGACACTGACAGCTAAACGGGCAGGAGGCCGGGCAGCAGAGACACTGACAGCTGAGCGAGCAGGAGAGATTATTCATGTTGAGGAGGAAGGAACGGTAAGGGCGGACAGAGTGCTGCACAAACAACTCCTCTTTGACACTTTATTACAGTAGGAGACCTGAGATTGTGCATAATGCCCACTAGGGGACTGCCAGCTTCAGCAGTGTTAGCACCTTAGGTATCTCACACCAGGACCGTGGACAGGTAAGTATACAGCTTAAAGCGTAACTGTCATTTCAGGGTAATTTTTCTGAAAACATTAAATATCAACAGTACAAGCGATTTTAAGAAACTCTGTAATAGGATTTATGTACTAAAAGAGTTTCCTTCTGTACTGAAAAAGCAATCTCCCAGCCTCCCCCCTCACATCAGATGAAGCAGGATTTCTGTCTCCATTATGGTCTATGGAGAGGGGAGGGGCTGTTAGGAGTGAGTGAGCACGGAGCAGTCCTGCACAGCACAACACCCTGCAATCTTCTCTCAGTAAGTTCATAGATAAGCACTGACCTTTCTGACACCTGAATCCTGCGTTTTAGGTCCCCAGAGAGTCTACAAACAGCTGACCTTCATGTCACCTCTTCCTGCTCCCTCATCTCCCTCAGCCCCTCCCCCCTCCATAGGCTTACAATGGAGAGAGCAGAACCCGTCTTCACTGGCTTCTCTGTAATGAAGACGTGTTTGCCTGATAATGCACAGATAAGAGTCAGGGGGGGAGGCTGGGAGATTGCTTCTTGAGGACAGAAGGAGGCTTTTTGGCTGATGAAACCTATTACAGAGTTTCTTAAAATCGCTTATACTACTGATTTCTGCAATAAAAAAACACATGACAGTTACGCTTTAAGGGCTAGGGCTACATGGACATTGCTTACTATAAGTGTGCAGCCCTTGCTAAATGAATTGGCTTGGTAATCTAGCAGATCTACAGTCGCTTACAGGGGGCATCCGGCCATATGGCCCATAGACACAGTCACAGGCACAACAGAAGCAACAATGCTAGAACAGTTTAAATGCACATCAGAGAATACCTAGACCATGTGGCTTAAATAAAAATGTAACAGCGCTCAAGACTTCCAGCCGGCACTTCACACTAGATGCAGAGGTGCAGCACTGAACGGAGGTGCGCACAGCAAATATCCCATATAACAAACATATAGAGGGCGGCGGAAGGGAGGAGCGACTGGGTGCGCGGCGACAGGGAGGAGTGGTGGAGGTAGGGAGGAGCGGCTGGGTGCGCGGCGGAAGGGAGGAGCGGCGGAGGAAGGGAGGAGCGGCGGAGGAAGGGAGGAGCGACTGGGTGCGCGGCGGAAGGGAGGAGCGGCGGAGGAAGGGAGGAGCGGCTGGGTGCGCGGCGGAGGAAGGGAGGAGCGGCTGGGTGCGCGGCGGAGGAAGGGAGAAGCGGCTGGGTGCGCGGCGGAGGAAGGGAGAAGCGGCTGGGTGCGCGGCGGAGGAAGGGAGAAGCGGCTGGGTGCGCGGCGGAGGAAGGGAGAAGCGGCTGGGTGCGCGGCGGAGGAAGGGAGAAGCGGCTGGGTGCGCGGCGGAGGAAGGGAGGAGCGGCTGGGTGCGCGGCGGAGGAAGGGAGGAGCGGCTGGGTGCGCGGCGGAGGAAGGGAGAAGCGGCTGGGTGCGCGGCGGAGGAAGGGAGAAGCGGCTGGGTGCGCGGCGGAGGAAGGGAGAAGCGGCTGGGTGCGCGGCGGAGGAAGGGAGAAGCGGCTGGGTGCGCGGCGGAGGAAGGGAGAAGCGGCTGGGTGCGCGGCGGAGGAAGGGAGAAGCGGCTGGGTGCGCGGCGGAGGAAGGGAGAAGCGGCTGGGTGCGCGGCGGAGGAAGGGAGGAGTGGCTGGGTGCACGGCGGAGGAAGGGAGGAGCGGCTGGGTGCGCGGCGGAGGAAGGGAGGATGTGATTGGGCGATTACATTTCGGATTTACTCTTATCCTTATGTCTTTCTCTTTCAAGAAACTACAGACAAATCATTTTCACCACAAGAAGGGAAAGCATCATGACTGCAGCTACACAGAGCAACACGGACCCAGCGGCCTGGTCCTGGCGAAGGGGGACCCGCTGGGCGAATTTAACTTTGGCTCTACCATTGTTCTGGTCTTTGAGGGTCCTCGGGATTTCAAATTTGATACAAAAGGTGGAGCAAGGATCTTTATGGGCGATGCACTGGGGACACTCTGACTCCTCTTGCTTATTTTAACATTTACTGCTTTTAATTAAGAGATTTTCTAATAAAGTGTAAAAAAAAAAGAAGTGATTTTAATTGTAAAAAAATTTGTGAATTTCTTTTATTCGCAAAAAAACATCTGGTCATTGACATCACAGCATGACTGTAAATTACAGCAACCCCCCAAAACCGAGCACACGGCTGAGGACCGCGGCAACCTCCGTGACCGAGCACACGGCTGAGGACCGCGGCAACCTCCGTGACCGAGCACACGGCTGAGGACCGCGTAAACCTCCGTGACCGAGCACACGGCTGAGGACCGCGGCAACCTCCGTGACCGAGCACACGGCTGAGGACCGCGGCAACCTCCGTGACCGAGCACACGGCTGAGGACCGCGGCAACCTCCGTGACCGAGCACACGGCTGAGGACCGCGGCAACCTCCGTGACCGAGCACACGGCTGACTAGGAGGAAGCACCTCCTGGAATGTTTCCGTGCACCAGGTCTTGTCGGATGGCCCATCGTAGGCCATACCTCTTCTTCTCTGTGGGGATAACATATGAGTTGGGTGTTGGGAGAGCACGTGGGACTGGCAAGGGTGGTGCTGACATCATGCGTTCTCGGACTTCCCAGCGCAATTCCTTCTTACTTTTCTCCAGAGACACCTGTAGGACATCCCAGCTTTGCTTGTATTCTTGGTAGCGGCCCACTGGGTCAGAGCGCTGCCTGTACTGCTCTAACAGGGAATATGGTGGAACGCGGATAAAGGATTTCACTGCTTGTGAGTCGCCACGGGAGGCTCTAGAATCTTCTGGTTCACTCTCTGTGGAAAGTAGGGACTCATTGCACACCTGTAGCTGTCCATCACTCTTTCTTCGCAGCACTTTGCGGGTCACAATTGGTGGCCTTGGCTTTTGAAGACCCTGAGGCCCCACTTTGACTGTGTGCCTAATGTAAGAATCCAGAGGGTCACTATGAGCGGTGTCCTGGAGGGAAGGCTCCTGACTGGGAGATGGAGAAGGCCACACAGGAAGCGGATCCCAAGCTCCAGCTGCTCCTCCGGCCTCCTCTCTGGGGTCTGTTCTGTCTCCGCTGGATCCTGAGGAAACCTCCAGTGCAGCCGGGCTCTGCATCAGACTCTCAAGGTCTTGTTTGAACTGTAGAAGCCTTTGTTGTGGAACGGAGGTGAACCCCAATAAAGAGAGCTCCGACCGCAGCTCCTCCAGCGAGACTGTAAGCGGCACAGTCCTGAGGGAATGATCAGAGTCATCGTGTGATGGACGGCGCTGGGGGCGCAGCGAGAAGCTGGACAGATTCCCTGCACTGATGCTGGACAGACTGTCTGACACCGACATCTTATCCTGGGGAGAAGAGAAGCGTCACAGGTGAAAAAGGGCTAAGGGATCAGGGGAGGAAGAGACCATAGAGGAGGGGGGGGGAGGAAGAGACCATATAGGAGGGGGGGGGGCTCGGGGAGAGAGACCACAGAGGGGGAAGAAGAGACCACAGAGGAGGGGGGGGGGGGAGGAGACCACAGAGGAGGGGGGGGGGAGGAGACCACAGAGGAGGGGGGGGGGGGGAGACCACAGAAGAGGGGGAAAAAGAGACCACAGAGGAGGGAGAGGGGGAGGAAGAGACCATAGAGGAGGAAAAGGGGGGAGAGAGACCAGAGGGAGAGAGGTAGGAAGAGACCATAGAGGAGGGGGGGGGGGGCGGGAGGAGAGACCATAGAGGAGGGGGGGGAGGAGAACATAGAGGAGGATGGGGGAGGAGACAGACTACAGAGGGAGAGAGGTAGGAAGAGACCATAAAGGAGAGGGGGAGAGACCACAGAGGCAGAGGAAGAAACCATAGAGGAGGAGGGGGGGGGGAGGAGAGAGACCATAGAGGAGCAGGGGGGGGGAGAGAGACCACAGAGGAGAGGGGGAGAAAGGTAGGAAGAGACCATAGAGGAGGGGGGGGGGAGAGAGAGAGGTAGGAAGAGACCATAGAGGAGGGAGGGGGGGGGAGAGACCATAGAGGAGGGGGGGGGGGAGGGAAGAGACCAGAGAGGAGGGGGGGAGGGGAGACCACAGAGGGGGAGGAAAAGACCACAGAGGGGGAGAGGTAGGAAGAGACCATAGAGGAGGAGGGGGAGAGGTAGGAAGAGACCATAGAGGAGGGGGGGGGGGGGAGAGACCATAGAGGAGGGGGGGGGGGGAGAGAGAGGTAGGAAGAGACCATAGAGGAGGGAGGGGGGGAGGTAGGAAGAAACCATAGAGGAGGGGGGGAGGGGAGACCACAGAGGGGGAGGAAGAGACCACAGAGGGGGAGAGGTAGGAAGAGACCATAGAGGAGGGGGGGGGGAGAGACCATAGAGGAGGGGGGGGAGGGAAGAGACCATAGAGGAGGGGGGGGGGGGGAAAGAGACCATAGAGGAGGGGGGGGGAGGAGACCACAGAGGGAGAGAGGTAGGAAGAGACCATAGAGGAGGGGGGAGGGGGGGAGGTAGGAAGAGACCATAGAGGAGAGGGGGGGGGGGAGGTAGGAAGAGACCATAGAGGAGGGGGGGGGGAAGAGATAGGTAGGAAGAGACCATAGAGGAGGGGGGGGAGGGGAGAAAGAGACCACAGAGGGAGAGACCATAGAGGGGGGGGGGGGAAAGAGACCATGGAGGAGAGACCACAGAGGGAGAGAGGTAGGAAGAGACCATGGAGGAGAGACCACAGAGGGAGAGAGGTAGGAAGAGACCATAGAAGAGGAGGGGAGGGGTGGGGAGAGGTAGGAAGAGACCATAGAGGAGGAGGGGGGGGGGGGAGAGAGGTAGGAAGAGACCATAGAGGAGGGGGGGGAAGAGACCATGGAGGAGAGGGAGAGAGAGACCACAGAGGTAGAGGGGGAAAGGGGTAGGAAGAGACCATAGAGGAGGAGGGGGGGGGGGAGGTAGGAAGAAACCATAGAGGAGGGGGGGGGGAGAGACCACAGAGGGAGAGGGGGAGGATAGAGACCATAGAGGAGGGGGGGGGGGGGAAGAGACCACAGAGGGAGAGGAACAGACCAGAGAGGAGGAGGGGGGGGGGGGAGAGGTAGGAAGAAACCATAGAGGAGGGGGGGGGGGAGGTAGGAAGAGACCATAGAGGAGGGGGGGGGGAGACCACAGAGGAGGGGGGGGAGGAAGAGACCATAGAGGAGGAGGGGGGGAGAAAGAGGTAGGAAGAGACCATGGAGGAGGGGGGGGGGGGGAGAGACCATGGAGGAGAGGGAGAGGGGGAGGAAGAGACCACAGAGGGAGAGGGGGAGGAAGAGACCACAGAGGGAAAGAGGTAGGAAAAGAACATAGAGGAGAGGGGGAGAGACCACAGAGGGGGAGGAAGAAACCAAAGAGGAGGGGGGGGGAGAGAGAGACCACAAAGGAGAAGGGGAGAGAGGTAGGAAGAGACCATAGAGGAGGAGGGGGGGAGAAAGAGGTAGGAAGAGACCATAGAGGAGGGGGGGGGGAAGAGACCACAGAGGGAGAGGGGGAGGAAGAGACCATAGAGGAGGGGGGGGGGGGGGGAAAGAGACCATAGAGGGAGAGAGGTAGGAAGAAACCATAGAGGAGGGGGGGGGGGCAAGAGAGTTAGGAAGAGACCAGAGAGGAGGAGGGGGGGGGGGGGGAAGAGACCATAGAGGAGGAGGGGGGGGGGGAGAGGTAGGAAGAGACCATAGAGGAGGGGGGGGGGGGGTAGGAAGAGACCATAGAGGAGGAGGGGGGGGGGGAAGAGACCACAGAGGGACAGGGGGAGGAAGAGACCATAGAGGAGGAGGGGGTGAGAAAGAGGTAGGAAGAGACCATAGAGGAGGAGGGGGGGAGAAAGAGGTAGGAAGAGACCATAGAGGAGGGGGGGGGGGGAGAGACCACAGAGGGAGAGGGGAGGAAGAGACCATGGAGGGGGGGGGGGGAAGAGACCATGGAGGGGGGGGGGGGAGAGACCATGGAGGAGGGGGGGGGGAAGAGACCATAGAGGAGGGGGGGGGAGAGACCATGGAGGAGGGGGGGGGGAAGAGACCATGGAGGAGGGGGGGGGGAAGAGGACCATGGAGGAGGGGGGGGGAAAAAGACCACAGGAGGAGGTGGGGGGCGGAAGAGACCACAGGAGGAGGGGGGGGGCGGAAGAGACCACAGGAGGAGGGGGGGGCGGAAGAGACCACAGGAGGAGGGGGGGGCGGAAGAGACCACAGAGGGAGAGGGGGAGGAAGAGACCATAGAGGAGAGGGAGAGGGGGAGGAAGAGACCGTAGAGGAGAGGGAGAGGAGGAGAGGGGGAGGAAGAGACCATAGAGGAGAGGGAGAGGGGAGGGGGAGGGGGAGGAAGAGACCATAGAGGAGGGGGGGGGGGAGGAAGAGACCATAGAGGAGGGGGGGGGGGAGGAAGAGACCATAGAGGGGGGGGGGGAGGAAGAGACCATAGAGGAGGGGGGGGAGGAAGAGACCATAGAGGAGGGGGGGGAGGAAGAGACCATAGAGGAGGGGGGAGGAAGAGGACCATAGAGGAGGGGGGGGGGAGAGACCATAGAGGAGGGGGGGGGGGGAGAGACATAGAGGAGGGGGGGGGAGAGACCACAGAGGAGGGGGGGGGGGAAGAGACCATAGAGGAGGGGGGGGGGAAGAGACCATAGAGGAGGGGGGGGGAAGAGACCATAGAGGAGGGGGGGAGGGGAAGAGACCATAGAGGAGGGGGGGAGGGGAAGAGACCATAGAGGAGGGGGGGGGGGAAGAGACCATAGAGGAGGGGGGGGGGGGGGGGGGAAGAGACCATAGAGGAGGGGGAGGGAAGAGACCATAGAGGAGGGGGGGAGGGAAGAGACCATAGAGGAGGGGGGGGGGAGGTAGGAAGAGACCATAGAGGAGGGGGGGAGGGGAGACCACAGAGGGAGAGGGGGAGGAAGAGACCATAGAGGAGGGGGGGGGGAAGAGACCATAGAGGGAGAGAGGTAGGAAGAGACCATAGAGGAGGAGGGGGGGAGAAAGAGGTAGGAAGAGACCATAGAGGAGGGGGAGGAAGAGACCATAGAGGAGGGGGAGGAAGAGACCACAGAGGGAGAGGGGGAGGAAGAGACCATAGAGGAGGGGGGGGGCGGAGAGACCATAAAGGGGGGGGGGAGAGACCACAGAGGGAGAGGAAAAGACCATAGAGGAGAGGGGGAGGGAGGAGGAGACCATAGAGGAGGGGGGGGGGCGGAGAGACCATAGGGGGGGGGGGAGGAAGAGACCATAGAGGAGGCGGGGGGGGGGGGGGAGACCACAGAGGGAGAGGGAGAGACCATAGAGGAGGCGGGGGGGGGGGGGAGAGACCATAGAGGAGGAGGGGGGGGGAGACCACAGAGGGAGAGGGTGAGACCATAGAGGAGAGGGAGAGGGGGAGGAAGAGAACATAAAGGAGGGGGGGGGGGGTGGGGGAGAGACCATAGAGGGAGAGGGGGAGGAAGAGACCATAGAGGAGGGGGGGGGAGAGACCATAGAGGAGGGGGGGGAAGAGACCATAGAGGAGGGGGGGGGGGGGAGAGACCATAGAGGAGGAGGGGGGGGGAACCATAGAGGAGGAGGGGGGGGGGGAGAGACCATAGAGGAGGAGGGGGAGGGAGAGACCATAGAGGAGGGGGGGGGGGAAGAGACCATAGAGGAGGGGGGGGGGGGGAAGAGACCGTAGAGGAGGGGGGAGGGAAGAGAGACCATAGAGGAGGAGGGGGGGGGGACCATAGAGGAGGAGGGGGGGGGGGAGACCATAGAGGAGGAGGGGGGGGGGAGACCATAGAGGAGGAGGGGGGGGGGGAGACCATAGAGGAGGAGGGGGGGGGGGGAGAGACCATAGAGGAGGAGGGGGGGGGGGGGAGAGACCATAGAGGAGGAGGGGGGGGGGAGAGACCATAGAGGAGGAGGGGGGGGGGGGGGAGACCATAGAGGAGGGGGGGGGGGGAGACCATAGAGGAGGAGGGGGGGGGGGAGAGACCATAGAGGAGGAGGGGGGGGGGGAGAGACCATAGAGGAGGAGGAGGGGGGGGGGGGAGAGACCATAGAGGAGGAGGGGGGGGGGAGAGACCATAGAGGAGGAGGGGGGGGGGGGGAGACCATAGAGGAGGAGGGGGGGGGAGGAGAGACCATAGAGGAGGAGGGGGGGGGGAAGAGACCATAGAGGAGGAGGGGGGGGGGGGAGAGACCATAGAGGAGGGGGGGGGAGAGACCATAGAGGAGGAGGGGGGGGGAAGAGACCATAGAGGAGGAGGGGGGGGGGGAGAGACCATAGAGGAGGAGGGGGGGGGGGGGAGACCATAGAGGAGGAGGGGGGGGGGGGAGAGACCATAGAGGAGGAGGGGGGGGGAGAGACCATAGAGGAGGAGGGGGGGGGGGAGAGACCATAGAGGAGGAGGGGGGGGGGAGGAGAGACCATAGAGGAGGAGGGGGGGGGGGGAGAGACCATAGAGGAGGAGGGGGGGGAGAGACCATAGAGGAGGAGGGGGGGGGGGGGAGACCACAGAGGGAGAGGGAGAGACCATAGAGGAGGCGGGGGGGGGGGAGAGACCATAGAGGAGGGGGGGGGGAGAGACCATAGAGGAGGGGGGGGAGAGACCATAGAGGAGGAGGGGGGGGAGGAGAGACCATAGAGGAGGAGGGGGGGGGGGGGAGAGACCATAGAGGAGGAGGGGGGGGGAGAGAGACCATAGAGGAGGAGGGGGGGAGGAGAGACCATAGAGGAGGAGGGGGGGGAGGAGAGACCATAGAGGAGGAGGGGGGGGGGGGAGAGACCATAGAGGAGGAGGGGGGGGAGGAGAGACCATAGAGGAGGAGGGGGGGGGGGAGAGGACCATAGAGGAGGAGGGGGGGGGGGAGAGACCATAGAGGAGGAGGAGGGGGGGGGGGAGAGACCATAGAGGAGGAGGAGGGGGGGGGGAGAGACCATAGAGGAGGGGGGGGGAGAGACCATAGAGGAGGGGGGGGAGAGACCATAGAGGAGGAGGGGGGGGGAGGAGAGACCATAGAGGAGGAGGGGGGGGGGGGGAGAGACCATAGAGGAGGAGGGGGGGGGAGAGACCATAGAGGAGGAGGGGGGGAGGAGAGACCATAGAGGAGGAGGGGGGGGAGGAGAGACCATAGAGGAGGAGGGGGGGGGGGAGAGACCATAGAGGAGGAGGGGGGGGAGGAGAGACCATAGAGGAGGAGGGGGGGGGGGAGAGACCATAGAGGAGGAGGGGGGGGGGGAGAGACCATAGAGGAGGAGGAGGGGGGGGGGGAGAGACCATAGAGGAGGAGGGGGGGGGAGAGACCATAGAGGAGGAGGGGGGGAGGAGAGACCTCCACCGGAGACCATAGAGAAGGAGACATCCCCGGGCTCTCACCGTAATCGCCGTTCCTCTTGCTGCTCTCGCGCTCCTGCAGTAACGGTCAGTCTCAGGTAGTGACGTCACAACCGCGTCCTTTCAATTCTGGCGTTTCCAAGCAACGAGTGACGTAATTATTCCTCGCCGGAAGAGAGGCGAGAAGCACGTGAAGGGCGACAGTGTGACGTCACATCCGTGTAATCACCGCTGTACCGGGAGAAGAATTTTCCGGTACCGTCCTAGTAACTGTATATGTGTGTATCTCATCTTTTATAGGTGTATCTCATCCTGTATGGGTGTATCTCATCCTGTATGGGTGTATCTCATCCTGTATGGGTGTATCTCATCCTGTATGGGTGTATCTCATCTTTTATGGGTGTATCTCATCTTTTATGGGTGTATCTCATCCTGTATGTGTGTATCTCATCCTGTATGGGTGTATCTCATCCTGTATGTGTGTATCTCATCTTTTATGGGTGTATCTCATCCTGTATGTGTGTATCTCATCCTGTATGGGTGTATCTCATCCTGTATGTGTGTATCTCATCTTTTATAGGTGTATCTCATCCTGTATGGGTGTATCTCATCCTGTATGGGTGTATCTCATCTTTTATGGGTGTATCTCATCCTGTATGGGTGTATCTCATCCTCCCCTGACGCCTGGCTCCTCCCCAGTCCCGCCCCCTTATCCCTGACGCCTGGCTCCTCCCCAGTCCCGCCCCCTTATCCCTGACGCCTGGCTCCTCCCCAGTCCCGCCCCCTTATCCCTGACGCCTGGCTCCTCCCCAGTCCCGCCCCCTTATCCCTGACGCCTGGCTCCTCCCCAGTCCCGCCCCCTTATCCCTGACGCCTGGCTCCTCCCCAGTCCCGCCCCCTTATCCCTGACGCCTGGCTCCTCCCCAGTCCCGCCCCCTTATCCCTGACGCCTGGCTCCTTCCCAGTCCCGCCCCCTTACCCATGACGCCTGGCTCCTCCCTAGCACCGCCCCTTATTCCTGATGCCCCTCCCTAGTCCCGCCCCTTTATCCCTGATGCCCCTCCCCAGTCCCCGGGCCGCCTCTCACCATCTCTTTCCCCACAGGGTGATGTCTGAGGAGGCGGAGCTGGTGCAGTTGCGGCGGCGGGTGCAGCACCTGGAGCAGGAGGTGGAGCGGCTGAGGGCTGCCACCTCCCGGGTCTCTGCGCCCCCTAAGCAGCCACGCCCCCAAAGACCCTTTGATTTCTCGGCCCACCCCCGGCAGCATGTGGCCCTGCGGTTGGCCTACCTGGGCTGGAACTACCAGGGTTTCGCCAGCCAGGAGAACACCCGCAACACGGTGGAGGAGGTGATGTTTGAGGCCCTGATGAAGACGCGGCTGGTGGAGACCAGGCAGGGGGCCAACTACCACCGATGTGGCCGCACCGACCGGGGGGTCAGCGCCCTGGCCCAGGTGAGGGGCAAATGGCCCGAGGGAGGGGAGCTGCAGAGGTGTGGGAGGGGCAAATGGCCCGGGGGAGGGGAGCTGCAGAGGTGTGGGAGGGGCAAATGGCCCGGGGGAGGGGAGCTGCAGAGGTGAGGGAGGGGCAAATGGCCCGGGGCAGGGGAGCTGCAGAGGTGAGGGAGGGGCAAATGGCCCGGGGGAGGGGAGCTGCAGAGGTGTGGGAGGGGCAAATGGCTCGGGGAGGGGAGCTGCAGAGGTGTGGGAGGGGAGCTGCAGAGGTGTGGGAGGGGCAAATGGCCCGGGGGAGGGGAGCTGCAGAGGTGTGGGAGGGGAGCTGCAGAGGTGTGGGAGGGGCAAATGGCCCGGGGAGGGGAGCTGCAGAGGTGTGGGAGGGGCAAATGGCCCGGGGTGGGGAGCTGCAGAGGTGTGGGAGGGGCAAATGGCCCGGGGGAGGGGAGCTGCAGAGGTGTGGGAGGGGCAAATGGCCCGGGGGAGGGGAGCTGCAGAGGTGTGGGAGGGGCAAATGGCCTGGGGGAGGGGAGTTGCAGAGGTAGGGGAGGGGCAAATGGCCCGGGGGAGGGGAGCTGCAGAGGTGTGGGAGGGGAGCTGCAGAGGTGTGGGAGGGGCAAATGGCCCAGGGAGGGGAGCTGCAGAGGTGAGGGAGGGGCAAATGGCCCGGGGGAGGGGAGCTGCAGAGGTGAGGGAGGGGAGCTGCAGAGGTGTGGGAGGGGCAAATGGCCCGGGGAGGGGAGCTGCAGAGGTGAGGGAGGGGCAAATGGCCCGGGGAGGGGAGCTGCAGAGGTGTGGGAGGGGCAAATGGCCCGTGGTGGGGAGCTGCAGAGGTGTGGGAGGGGCAAATGGCCCGGGGTGGGGAGCTGCAGAGGTGTGGGAGGGGCAAATGGCCCGGGGGAGGGGAGCTGCAGAGGTGTGGGAGGGGCAAATGGCCTGGGGGAGGGGAGCTGCAGAGGTGTGGGAGGGGAGCTGCAGAGGTGTGGGAGGGGCAAATGGCCCGGGGGAGGGGAGCTGCAGAGGTGTGGGAGGGGCAAATGGCCTGGGGGAGGGGAGCTGCAGAGGTGTGGGAGGGGCAAATGGCCTGGGGGAGGGGAGTTGCAGAGGTAGGGGAGGGGCAAATGGCCCGGGGGAGGGGAGTTGCAGAGGTAGGGGAGGGGCAAATGGCCCGGGGGAGGGGAGCTGCAGAGGTGTGGGAGGGGAGCTGCAGAGGTATGGGAGGGGCAAATGGCCTGGGGGAGGGGAGCTGCAGAGGTGTGGGAGGGGCAAATGGCCTGGGGGAGGGGAGCTGCAGAGGTAGGGGAGGGGCAAATGGCCTGGGGGAGGGGAGCTGCAGAGGTGTGGGACGGGCAAATGGTCTGGGGGAGGGGAGCTGCAGAGGTAGGGGAGGGGCAAATGGCCTGGGGGAGGGGAGCTGCAGAGGTATGGGAGGGGCAAATGGCCCGGGGAGGGGAGCTGCAGCAGTCTCTCTCTGTGTCTCTTTCTCTCTCTTGCGTGGGGGGTGGTCGGGGGGATCAGCAGTGTCTCTTCATCCATCTCTCTCTTGCAGGTGGCCTCTCTGGACCTGTGCTTGGCTGGGGAGTGGTCGGGGGGGGGATCAGCCGTCTCTCTCCCTTCCTCTCTCTTCCAGGCGGTCTCTCTGGACCTGCGCTCGGCGGAGGGTGGTCGGGGGGATCAGCAGTGTCTCTTCATCCGTCTCTCCCTTCCTCTCTCTTGCAGGTGGTCTTTCTGGACCTTCGCTCGGTGGAAGGTGGTTGGGGGAATCAGCAGTGTCTCTTCATCCGTCTCTCCCTTCCTCTCTCTTGCGGGTGGTCTCTCTGGACCTAAGCTTGGCGGGGGAGTGGTCGGGGGGATCAGCAGTCTCTCTCCCTTCCTCTCTCTTGCGGGTGGTCTCTCTGGACCTGCGCTCGGCGGGGGTGGGGGGGGGGTGTCGTGTCGGGGGGTATCAGCAGTCTCTCTTCATTCGTCTCTCCCTTCCTCTCTCTTGCGGGTGGTCTCTCTGGACCTAAGCTTGGCGGGGGAGTGGTCGGGGGGATCAGCAGTCTCTCTCCCTTCCTCTCTCTTGCGGGTGGTCTCTCTGGACCTGCGCTCGGCGGGGGTGGGGGGGGGTGTCGTGTCGGGGGGTATCAGCAGTCTCTCTTCATTCGTCTCTCCCTTCCTCTCTCTTGCGGGTGGTCTCTCTGGACCTGTGCCTTTGGCGGGGGGTTCAGCAGTGTCTCTTCATCCGTCTCTCCCTTCCTCTCTCTTGCAGGTGGCCTCTCTGGACCTGCGCTCAGCGGAGGGTGCTCGGGGGGATCAGCAGTGTCTCTTCATCCATCTCTCCCTTCCTCTCTCTTGCAGGTGGTCTCTCCGGACCTGCGCTCAGTGGAGGGTTGTCGGGGGGATCAGCAGTGTCTCTTCATCCGTCTCTCCTTTCCAGGTGGTCTCTCTGGACCTAAGCTTGGCGGGGGAGTGGTCGGGGGGATCAGCAGTGTCTCTTCATCCGTCTCTCCCTTCCTCTCTCTTGCAGGTGGTCTCTCTGGACCTAAGCTTGGCGGGGGAGTGGTCGGGGGGGATGAGCAGTGTCTCTTCATCCGTCTCTCCCTTCCTCTCTCTTGCAGGTGGTCTCTCTGGACCTGCGGGGGGGGGGGGGGTCGGGGGGGATCAGCAGTCTCTCTTCATCTGTCTATCCCTTCCTCTTTCTTGCGGGTGGTCTCTCTGGACCTGTGCTCGGCGGGGGGGATCAGCAGTGTCTCTTCATCCGTCTCTCCCTTCCTCTCTCTTGCAGGTGGTCTCTCTGGACCTGCACTCAGCGGGGGGTGGTCGGGGAGATCAGCAGTGTCTCTTCATCCGTCTCTCCCTTCCTCTCTCTTGCAGGTGGTCTCTCTGGACCTGCACTCAGCGGGGGAGTGGTCGGGGGGGATGAGCAGTGTCTCTTCATCCGTCTCTCCCTTCCTCTCTCTTGCAGGTGGTCTCTCTGGACCTGCGGGGGGGGGCGGTGGGGATCAGCAGTCTCTCTTCATCCGTCTATCCCTTCCTCTTTCTTGCGGGTGGTCTCTCTGGACCTGTGCTCGGCGGGGGGGATCAGCAGTGTCTCTTCATCCGTCTCTCCCTTCCTCTCTCTTGCAGGTGGTCTCTCTGGACCTGCGCTCAGCGGAGGGTGGTCGGGGGGGATCAGCAGTGTCTCTTCATCCGTCTCTCCTTTCCAGGTGGTCTCTCTGGACCTGCACTCAGCGGGGGGTGGTCGGGGAGATCAGCAGTGTCTCTTCATCCGTCTCTCCCTTCCTCTCTCTTGCGGGTGGTGGTCGGGGGGATCAGCAGTGTCTCTTCATCCGTCTCTCCCTTCCTCTCTTGCGGGTGGTGGTCGGGGAGATCAGCAGTGTCTCTTCATCCGTCTCTCCCTTCCTCTCTCTTGCGGGTGGTGGTCGGGGGGATCAGCAGTGTCTCTTCATCCGTCTCTCCCTTCCTCTCTCTTGCGGGTGGTGGTCGGGGGGATCAGCAGTGTCTCTTCATCCGTCTCTCCCTTCCTCTCTCTTGCAGGTGGTCTCTCTGGACCTGCACTCAGCGGGGGGTGGTCGGGGAGATCAGCAGTGTCTCTTCATCCGTCTCTCCCTTCCTCTCTCTTGCAGGTGGTCTCTCTGGACTTGCGCTCAGCGGGGGAGGGAAGGCCGGAGTTACATTACACCCAGATGCTGAACCGGGTGCTGCCACCAGACGTCCGTGTCCTTGGGTGGGCGGCCGTCCCCCCGTCGTTCAGCGCCCGGTTCAGCTGCCGCTCCCGCACGTACCGCTACCTCTTCCCCCGGGCGGAGCTGGATGTGGCGGCCATGGACCGCGCCGCCCGCATGCTGGAGGGGACCCACGACTTCCGCAATCTCTGCAAGATGGACGTGGCCAATGGGGTGGTGCAGTTTGTGCGCACGGTCCTCAGCGCCCGGGTGGAGCCGCTGCCGGAGCTGCCGGGGGAGCCGGGGCCCTTCCAGCTCTACCAGCTCCAGATCCGGGGCCTGGCTTTCCTCTACCACCAGGTCAGGTGCATCATGGGAGTCCTCTTTCTGATTGGTCAGAGCAAGGAGCAGCCGGAGGTGATGAGGGAACTGCTGGACGTGGAGAGGAACCCGCGGAAACCGCAGTACAAGTGAGCAGGGGTCCTCCTGTATAGTCCCTGGTGTGGGGGGGGGGTCCTCCTGTATAGTCCCTGGTGTGGGTGGGGGGTTTCTCCTGTATAGTCCCTGGTGTGGGGGGGGTCCTCCTGTATAGTCCCTGGTGGGGGGGGGGTTCTCCTGTATAGTCCCTGGTGGGGGGGGGGGTCCTCCTGTATAGTCCCTGGTGGGGGGGGGGTTCTCCTGTATAGTCCCTGGTGTGGGGGGGGTCCTCCTGTATAGTCCCTGGTGGGGGGGGGGGTCCTCCTGTATAGTCCCTGGTGGGGGGGGGTTCTCCTGTATAGTCCCTGGTGGGGGGGGGTCCTCCTGTATAGTCCCTGGTGGGGGGGGGGGGGTCCTCCTGTATAGTCCCTGGTGGGGGGGGTCCTCCTGTATAGTCCCTGGTGGGGGGGGGGGGGTCCTCCTGTATAGTCCCTGGTGTGTGGGGGGGGTCCTCCTGTATAGTCCCTGGTGGGGGGGGGTTCTCCTGTATAGTCCCTGGTGTGGGGGGGGTCCTCCTGTATAGTCCCTGGTGGGGGGGGGGTCCTCCTGTATAGTCCCTGGTGGGGGGGGGTTCTCCTGTATAGTCCCTGGTGGGGGGGGGTTCTCCTGTATAGTCCCTGGTGGGGGGGGGGTCCTCCTGTATAGTCCCTGGTGGGGGGGGGGTCCTCCTGTATAGTCCCTGGTGGGGGGGGGGGTCCTCCTGTATAGTCCCTGGTGGGTGGGGGGGGGTCCTCTTGTATAGTCCCTGGTGGGGGGGGGGGGGGTCCTCCTGTATAGTCCTGGTGGGGGGGGGGGGTCCTCCTGTATAGTCCCTGGTGGGGGGGGGTCCTCCTGTATAGTCCCTGGTGGGGGGGGGGTCCCTCCTGTATAGTCCCTGGTGGGGGGGGGTCCTCCTGTATAGGTCCCTGGTGTGGGGGGGGGGGGGCTCCTGTATAGTCCCTGGTGTGGGGGGGGTCCTCCTGTATAGTCCCTGGTGGGGGGGGTCCTCCTGTATAGTCCCTGGTGTGTGGGGGGGGGTCCTCCTGTATAGTCCCTGGTGTGTGGGTGGGGGTCCTACTGTATAGTCCCTGGTGGGGTGGGGGTCCTCCTGTATAGTCCCTGGTGGGGGGGGGGTCCTCCTGTATAGTCCCTGGTGTGTGTGTGTGGGGGGGTCCTCCTGTATAGTCCCTGGTGGGGGTGGGGGGGTCCTCCTGTATAGTCCCCGGTGGGGTGGGGGTCCTCCTGTATAGTCCCCGGTGGGGGGGGGTCCTCCTGTATAGTCCCCGGTGTGGGGGGGGGTCCTCCTGTATAGTCCCTGGTGTGTGTGTGTAGGGGGGCTCCTCCTGTATAGTCCCTGGTGGGGGGGGGGGTCCTCCTGTATAGTCCCTGGTGTGTGTGTGTGGGGGGTCCTCCTGTATAGTCCCTGGTGGGGGTGGGGGGGTCCTCCTGTATAGTCCCCGGTGGGGTGGGGGTCCTCCTGTATAGTCCCCGGTGGGGGGGGGGTCCTCCTGTATAGTCCCCGGTGTGGGGGGGGGGGTCCTCTGTATAGTCCCTGGTGTGTGTGTGTAGGGGGGCTCCTCCTGTATAGTCCCTGGTGGGGGGGGGGGGTCCTCCTGTATAGTCCCTGGTGTGGGGGGGTCCTCCTGTATAGTCCTGGTGGGGGGGGGTCCTCCTGTATAGTCCCTGGTGTGGGGGGGGGGGGGGGCTCCTGTATAGTCCCTGGTGTGGGGGGGGGGTCCTCCTGTATAGTCCCTGGTGTGTGGGGGGGGGTCCTCCTGTATAGTCCCTGGTGGGGGGGGGGTCCTCCTGTATAGTCCCTGGTGGGGGGGGGGGTCCTCCTGTATAGTCCCTGGTGGGGGGGGGGTCCTCCTGTATAGTCCCTGGTGGGGGTGGGGGTCCTCCTGTATAGTCCCTGGTGGGGGTCCTACTGTATAGTCCCTGGTGGGGTGGGGGTCCTCCTGTATAGTCCCCGGTGGGGGTCTTATTGTATAGTCCCTGGTGTGGGGGGGGTCCTCCTGTATAGTCCCTGGTGGGGGTCCTCCTGTATAGTCCCTGGTGGGGGGGGGTCCTCCTGTATAGTCCCTGGTGGGGGTCCTCCTGTATAGTCCCTGGTGGGGTGGGGGTCTTCCTGTATAGTCCCTGGTGGGGTGGGGGGTCCTCCTGTATAGTCCCTGGTGGGGTGGGGGTCTTCCTGTTTAGTCCCTGGTGGGGTGGGGGGTCCTCCTGTTAGGTGGTGGAGTTCCCTCTAGTAGATGATGGGGTTCCCCCTGTTAGGTGGTGGTGGGGTTCCTCCTGTTAGGTGGTGGAGTTCCCTCTAGTAGATGATGGGGTTCCCCCTGTTAGGTGGTGGTGGGGTTCCTCCTGTTAGGTGGTGGGGTTTCCCCTGTATGGTGGTGGGGTTCCTCCTTTTAGGTGGTGGTGGGTTTCCCCGTTAGGTGGTGGGGTTCCCCCTGTATGGTGGTGGTGGGGTTCCTCCTTTTAGGTGGTGGTGGGGTTCCCCCTGTTAGGTGTTGGGGTTCACTCTAGTAGATGATGGGGTTCCCCCTGTTAGGTGGTGGTGGGGTTCCCTCTAGTAGATGGTGGGGTTCCCACTGTATGGTGGTGGGGTTCCCCCTGTTTGGTGGTAATGGAGTTCCCTCTGGTAGATGGTGGGGTTCCCCCTGTTTGGTGGTGGTGGGGTTCCCCCTGTTTGGTGGTGATGGGGTTCCCCCTGTTTGGTGGTGGTGGGGTTCCCCCTGTTTGGTGGTGGTGGGGTTCCCCCTGTTTGGTGGTAATGGAGTTCCCTATAGTAGATGGTGCGGTTCCCCCTGTTTGGTGGTGGTGGGGTTCCCCCTGTTTGGTGGTGGTGGGGTTCCCCGTGTTTGGTGGTGGTGGGGTTCCCCCTGTTTGGTGGTAATGGAGTTCCCTATAGTAGATGGTGGGGTTCCCCCTGTTTGGTGGTGGTGGGGTTCCTCCTGTTAGGTGGTGGTGGGGTTCCCCCTGTTAGGTGGTGGGGTTTCTCCTTTATGGTGGTGGTGGTGGGGTTCCTCCTTTTAGGTGGTGGTGGGGTTCCCCCGTTAGGTGGTGGGGTTCCCCCTGTATGGTGGTGGTGGGGTTCTTCCTTTTAGGTATAGTCCCTGGTGTGGGGGGGGTCCTCCTGTATAGTCCCTGGTGTGTGTGGGGGGGGTCCTCCTGTATAGTCCCTGGTGGGGGGGGGGTCCTCCTGTATAGTCCCTGGTGTGGTGGGGGTCTTCCTGTATAGTCCCTGGTGTGGTGGGGGGGTCCTCCTGTTAGGTGGTGGGGTTCCCCCTGTTTGGTGGTGGTGGGGTTCCCCCTGTTTGGTGGTAATGGAGTTCCCTATAGTAGATGGTGCGGTTCCCCCTGTTTGGTGGTGGTGGGGTTCCCCCTGTTTGGTGGTGGTGGAGTTTCCTATAGTAGATGGTGGGGTTCCCCCTGTTTGGTGGTGGTGGAGTTTCCTATAGTAGATGGTGCGGTTCCCCCTGTTTGGTGGTGGTGGGGTTCCCCCTGTTTGGTGGTGGTGGAGTTTCCTATAGTAGATGGTGGGGTTCCCCCTGTTTGGTGGTGGTGGGGTTCCCCCTGTTTGGTGGTGGTGGGGTTCCCCCTGTTTGGTGGTGGTGGGGTTCCCCCTGTTTGGTGGGGTTCCCCCTGTTTGGTGGTGGTGGGGTTCCCCCTGTTTGGTGGGGTTCCCCCTGTTTGGTGGTGGTGGGGTTCCTCCTGTTTGGTGGTGGTGGGGTTCCCCCTGTTTGGTGGTGGTGGGGTTCCCCCTGTTTGGTGGTGGTGGTGGGGTTCCCCCTGTTTGGTGGTGGTGGGGTTCCCCCTGTTTGGTGGTGGTGGGGTTCCCCCTGTTTGGTGGGGTTCCCCCTGTTTGGTGGTGGTGGGGTTCCCCCTGTTTGGTGGTGGTGGGGTTCCCCCTGTTTGGTGGGGTTCCCCCTGTTTGGTGGTGGTGGGGTTCCACCTGTTTGGTGGTGGTGGGGTTCCCCCTGTTTGGTGGGGTTCCCCCTGTTTGGTGGTGGTGGGGTTCCCCCTGTTTGGTGGTGGTGGGGTTCCTCCTGTTTGGTGGTGGTGGGGTTCCCCCTGTTTGGTGGTGGTGGGGTTCCCCCTGTTTGGTGGTGGTGGGGTTCCTCCTGTTTGGTGGTGGTGGGGTTCTCCTGTTTGGTGGTGGTGGGGTTCCTCCTGTTTGGTGGTGGTGGGGTTCCTCCTGTTTGGTGGTGGTGGGGTTCCTCCTGTTTGGTGGTGGTGGGGTTCCCCCTGTTTGGTGGTGGTGGGGTTCCTCCTGTTTGGTGGTGGTGGGGTTCTCCTGTTTGGTGGTGGTGGGGTTCCTCCTGTTTGGTGGTGGTGGGGTTCCCCCTGTTTGGTGGTGGGGGGCTGTCAGGCATGTAACGTCCCTGTCTTGCAGTATGGCGGTGGAGTTCCCCCTTATTCTCTATGACTGTCAGTATGATGAGGTGGAGTGGAGAGCTGAGAGGGATTTGCACTCGGTTACGGTCTCGCACCTGCAGCGTCTCTGGACCCGGGAGGCCGTGAAGAGCCACATCCTGCGCATGGCGCTGTCCAGCCTGGCGGCCACGCCCATCACTGTCGGTAATATCATGTGACCCGCACACACCAACCTAACCAGTAACACACAGAGGGATGTGCTGTAATGCAGTGATTTTCCACCTTTTTGAGCCGCGGCACCGAGCCACCAACCAAAATGGCACAAAATGACACTAAAACAGGACATGTTATACATATAGTTATTAATATAGATTCTAAATGTATTTATACTCACTCAGTGTGACACCTGGGCCTGTTTTCTTCTCCCCCTGTGCTTCTCTCCCCCATGCTTCTCTCCACCATACTTCTCCCCCCTACTTCTCTCCACCATACTTCTCTCCCCCATGCTTCTCTCCACCATATTTCTCCCCCCTACTTCTCTCCACCATACTTCTCTCCACCATACTTCTCCCCCCCCTACTTCTCTCCCCCATGCTTCTCTCCACCATATTTCTCCCCCCTACTTCTCTCCTGTGCTTCTCTCCACCACGCTTCTCCCCCCCATGCTTCTCTCCACCATACTTCTCTCCCCCATGCTTCTCTCCACCATAGTTCTCTCCCCCATGCTTCTCTCCCCCATGCTTCTCTCCTGTGTTTTTCTCCCCCATGCTTCTCTCCACCATACTTCTCTCCCCCATGCTTCTCTCCACCATGCTTCTCTCCACCATAGTTCTCTCCCCCATGCTTCTCTCCCCCATGCTTCTCTCCACCATACTTCTCCCCCCCATGCTTCTCTCCACCATACTTCTCCCCCCCATGCTTCTCTCCACCATACTTCTCTCCCCCCATGCTTCTCTCCACCATAGTTCTCTCCCCCATGCTTCTCTCCCCCATGCTTCTCTCCACCATACTTCTCCCCCCCATGCTTCTCTCCTGTGCTTCTCTCCACCATACTTCTCTCCACCATACTTCTCTCCCCCATGCTTCTCTCCACCATACTTCTCTCCCCCATGCTTCTCTCCACCATACTTCTCTCCCCCATGCTTCTCTCCCCCATGCTTCTCTCCACCATACTTCTCTCCCCCATGCTTCTCTCCACCATACTTCTCTCCCCCATGCTTCTCTCCACCATACTTCTCTCCCCCATACTTCTCTCCCCCATGCTTCTCTCCACCATGCTTCTCTCCCCCATGCTTCTCTCCACCATGCTTCTCTCCCCCATGCTTCTCTCCACCATGCTTCTCTCCACCATGCTTCTCTCCCCCATGCTTCTCTCCACCATGCTTCTCTCCCCCATGCTTCTCTCCACCATGCTTCTCTCCCCCATGCTTCTCTCCCCCATGCTTCTCTCCACCATGCTTCTCTCCCCCATGCTTCTCTCCACCATGCTTCTCTCCCCCATGCTTCTCTCCCCCATGCTTCTCTCCCCCATGCTTCTCTCCCCCATGCTTCTCTCCCCCATGCTTCTCTCCCCCATGCTTCTCTCCACCATGCTTCTCTCCACCATACTTCTCTCCACCATGCTTCTCTCCCCCATGCTTCTCTCCCCCATGCTTCTCTCCCCCATGCTTCTCTCCACCATGCTTCTCTCCACCATGCTTCTCTCCACCATACTTCTCTCCCCCATGCTTCTCTCCCCCATGCTTCTCTCCCCCATGCTTCTCTCCCCCATGCTTCTCTCCCCCATGCTTCTCTCCACCATACTTCTCTCCACCATACTTCTCTCCCCTACTTCTCTCCTGTGCTTCTCTCCACCATACTTCTCTCCCCCATGCTTCTCTCCCCCATGCTTCTCTCCCCTACTTCTCTCCACCATATTTCTCCCCCCCTGCTTCTCTCCTGTGCTTCTCTCCACCATACTTCTCCCCCCTACTTCTCTCTCCCATGCTTCTCCCCCCCTACTTCTCTCCTGTGCTTCTCTCCAACATACTTCTCCCCCCTACTTCTCTCCCCCATGCTTCTCTCCACCATACTTCTCTCCACCATATTTCTCCCCCCCCTGCTTCTCTCCTGTGCTTGTCTCCCCCATGCTTCTCTCCCCCATACTTCTCTCCCCCATGCTTCTCTCCACCATACTTCTCCCCCATGCTTCTCTCCACCATACTTCTCTCCCCCATGCTTCTCTCCACCAAACTTCTCTCCCCCATGCTTCTCTCCACCATGCTTCTCTCCACCATACTTCTCTCCCCTACTTCTCTCCTGTGCTTCTCTCCACCATACTTCTCTCCCTCATGCTTCTCTCCCCTACTTCTCTCCACCATATTTCTCCCCCCCTGCTTCTCTCCTGTGCTTCTCTCCACCATACTTCTCCCCCCTACTTCTCTCCCCCATGCTTCTCTCCACCATGCTTCTCTCCACCATATTTCTCCCCCCCTACTTCTCTCCTGTGCTTCTCTCCACCATACTTCTCCCCCCTACTTCTCTCCCCCATGCTTCTCTCCACCATACTTCTCCCCCCTACTTCTCTCCCCATGCTTCTCTCCACCATACTTCTCTCCACCATATTTCTCCCCCCCCTGCTTCTCTCCTGTGCTTGTCTCCCCCATGCTTCTCTCCACCATACTTCTCTCCCCCATGCTTCTCTCCACCATACTTCTCCCCCATGCTTCTCTCCACCATACTTCTCTCCCCCATGCTTCTCTCCACCAAACTTCTCTCCCCCCATGCTTCTCTCCACCATACTTCTCTCCCCTACTTCTCTCCTGTGCTTCTCTCCACCATACTTCTCTCCCTCATGCTTCTCTCCCCTACTTCTCTCCACCATATTTCTCCCCCCCTGCTTCTCTCCTGTGCTTCTCTCCACCATACTTCTCCCCCATGCTTCTCTCCACCATGCTTCTCTCCACCATATTTCTCCCCCCCTACTTCTCTCCTGTGCTTCTCTCCACCATACTTCTCCCCCCTACTTCTCTCCCCCATGCTTCTCTCCCCCATACTTCTCCCCCCTACTTCTCTCCACCATACTTCTCTCCACCATATTTCTCCCCCCCTGCTTCTCTCCTGTGCTTGTCTCCCCCATGCTTCTCTCCACCATACTTCTCTCCCCCATGCTTCTCTCCACCAAACTTCTCTCCCCCCTGCTTCTCTCCGCTGTTTCTCTCCCCCATGCTTCTCTCCCCGTCTCTCCCACCCTGTTTCTCCCCCATGCTTCTCTCCCCCATCCCCAGGTTTCTCTCCCCCCCGCTGCTGTCCGCCTCACCTACTGGATGCCCGTAGGCGCACCATGCTCCCGGTCTCCGCTGATTGGATAGGAGGAGCATGTCCGGGCGCTACAGGCGGCCAGTAGGTGAGGCGGACAGCAGCAGCGGGGCGATCTGCAGGGGCACCATAGTTTGGGGAACTTTCCCCGCGGCACACCCGACCATGTGTCGCGGCACACTAGTTGAAAATCACTGCTGTAATGTATGTACACGGTGACCCCACCAGCAGAATAGTGAGTGCAGCTCTGGGGTATAATACAGGATCAGTAATGTATGTACACTGTGACCCCAGCAGAATAGTGACTGCAGCTCTGGGGTATAATACAGGATCAGTAATGTATGTACACAGTGACCCCACCAGCAGAATAGTGAGTGCAGCTCTGGGGTATAATACAGGATGAGTAATGTAATGTATGTACACAGTGACCCCACCAGCAGAATAGTGAGTGCAGCTCTGGGGGATAATACAGGATGGAACTCAGGATCAGTAATGTAATGTATATACACAGTGACCCCACCAGCAGAATAGTGAGTGCAGCTCTGGGGTATAATACAGGATGGAACTCAGGATCAGTAATGTATGTACACAGTGACCCCACCAGCCGAATAGTGACTGCAGCTCTGGGGTATAATACATTATCAGTAATGTATGTACATAGTGACCCCACCAGCAGAATAGTGAGTGCAGCTCTGGGGTATAATACATGATCAGTAATGTATGTACATAGTGACCCCACCAGCAGAATAGTGAGTGCAGCTCTGGGGTATAATACAGGATGTAACTCAGGATCAGTTATGTATGTACACAGTGACCCCACCAGCAGAATAGTGAGTGCAGCTCTGGAGTATAATACAGGATGAGTAATGTATGTACACAGTGACCCCACCAGCCGAATAGTGACTGCAGCTCTGGGGTATAATACAGGATCAGTAATGTATGTACACAGTGACCCCACCAGCCGAATAGTGACTGCAGCTCTGGGGTATAATACAGGATCAGTAATGTATGTACACGGTGACCCCACCAGCAGAATAGTGATCGCAGCTCTGGAGTATAATACAGGATGTAACTCAGGATCAGTAATGTATGTACACGGTGACCCCACCAGCAGAATAGTGAGTGCAGCTCTGGGGTATAATACAGGATCGCTAATACACTTGTGTGTTTCTCCCCCTTAGGGCAGGAGCGTGTCCCCTGGAGTCAGTGTGAGCCGGCGGTAGTCGCCCATAGCAGCGGTCTGGTGGAGGGAGTCAGCGCCCGCACATATACTCCTCTGATGAAGCGAGGAGTGTGTCGGGCCTTGGAGGAGCGAGTACAGCACTATGTGCGGCGTGGAAGGATCACAGCGCCCCCTCAAGGACACAATGTCAGGGAGAGGGGTCATGATAGTGAAGCTGATCCCAGAGACCTGATCCAAGGAGGATGTAAGGAGCTTCCAGAGCCCAGTGCCAAGAGGTGCTGCCCCGCCCCCGAGGAGCCTGTGCCCAGCTGTAAGACTTAGAGGTGCTGCCCCGCCCCCGAGGAGCCTGTGCCCAGCTGTAAGACTTAGAGGTGCTGCCCTGCCCCCGAGGAGCCTGTGCCCAGCTGTAAGACTTAGAGGTGCTGCCCCGCCCCCGAGGAGCCTGTGCCCAGCTGTAAGACTTAGAGGTGCTGCCCCGCCCCCGAGGAGCCATCCAGACATCCTGTGGGGTGGGGGGCTGCTTCTCTACTTGTTTCATAGAGGAAAATGTTTGTTTTATTTTTAAAATAAATTCAGATTTAAGGAGACGGTGATGTCACAGACACCTGGGGGGAGGAGTCAGCCGGTGATGTCACGGACGCCTGGGGGGAGGAGTCAGCCGGTGATGTCACGGACGCCTGGGGGGGAGGAGTCAGCCGGTGATGTCACGGACGCCTGGGGGGGAGGAGTCAGCCGGTGATGTCACGGACGCCTGGGGGGGAGGAGTCAGCCGGTGATGTCACAGACACCTGGGTGGAGGAGTCAGCCGGTGATGTCACGGACGCCTGGGGGGGAGGAGTCAGCCGGTGATGTCACGGACGCCTGGGGGGGAGGAGTCAGCCGGTGATGTCACGGACGCCTGGGGGGGAGGAGTCAGCCGGTGATGTCACGGACGCCTGGGGGGGAGGAGTCAGCCGGTGATGTCACGGACGCCTGGGGGGGAGGAGTCAGCCGGTGATGTCACGGACGCCTGGGGGGGAGGAGTCAGCCGGTGATGTCACGGACGCCTGGGGGGGAGGAGTCAGCCGGTGATGTCACGGACGCCTGGGGGGGAGGAGTCAGCCGGTGATGTCACGGACGCCTGGGGGGGAGGAGTCAGCCGGTGATGTCACGGACGCCTGGGGGGGAGGAGTCAGCCGGTGATGTCACGGACGCCTGGGGGGGAGGAGTCAGCCGGTGATGTCACGGACGCCTGGGGGGGAGGAGTCAGCCGGTGATGTCACGGACGCCTGGGGGGGAGGAGTCAGCCGGTGATGTCACGGACGCCTGGGGGGGAGGAGTCAGCCGGTGATGTCACGGACGCCTGGGGGGGAGGAGTCAGCCTGGTGATGTCACGGACGCCTGGGGGGGAGGAGTCAGCCGGTGATGTCACGGACGCCTGGGGGGGAGGAGTCAGCCGGTGATGTCACGGACGCCTGGGGGGGAGGAGTCAGCCGGTGATGTCACGGACGCCTGGGGGGGAGGAGTCAGCCGGTGATGTCACGGACGCCTGGGGGGGAGGAGTCAAGCCGGTGATGTCACGGACGCCTGGGGGGGAGGAGTCAGCCGGTGATGTCACGGACGCCTGGGGGGAGGAGTCAGCCGGTGATGTCTACGGACGCCTGGGGGGGAGGAGTCAGCCGGTGATGTCACGGACGCCTGGGGGGGAGGAGTCAGCCGGTGATGTCACGGACGCCTGGGGGGGAGGAGTCAGCCGGTGATGTCACGGACGCCTGGGGGGGAGGAGTCAGCCGGTGATGTCACGGACGCCTGGGGGGGAGGAGTCAGCCGGTGATGTCACGGACGCCTGGGGGGGAGGAGTCAGCCGGTGATGTCACGGACGCCTGGGGGGGAGGAGTCAGCCGGTGATGTCACGGACGCCTGGGGGGGAGGAGTCAGCCGGTGATGTCACGGACGCCTGGGGGGGAGGAGTCAGCCGGTGATGTCACGGACGCCCTGGGGGGGAGGAGTCAGCCGGTGATGTCACGGACGCCTGGGGGGGAGGAGTCAGCCGGTGATGTCACGGACGCCTGGGGGGGAGGAGTCAGCCGGTGATGTCACGGACGCCTGGGGGGGAGGAGTCAGCCGGTGATGTCACGGACGCCTGGGGGGAGGAGTCAGCCGGTGATGTCACGGACGCCTGGGGGGGAGGAGTCAGCCGGTGATGTCACGGACGCCTGGGGGGGAGGAGTCAGCCGGTGATGTCACGGACGCCTGGGGGGGAGGAGTCAGCCGGTGATGTCACGGACGCCTGGGGGGGAGGAGTCAGCCGGTGATGTCACGGACGCCTGGGGGGGAGGAGTCAGCCGGTGATGTCACGGACGCCTGGGGGGAGGAGTCAGCCGGTGATGTCACGGACGCCTGGGGGGAGGAGTCAGCCGGTGATGTCACGGACGCCTGGGGGGAGGAGTCAGCCGGTGATGGACACCTGGGGGGAGGAGTCAGCCGGTGATGGACACCTGGGGGGAGGAGTCAGCCGGTGATGTCACAGACACCTGGGGGGAGGAGTCAGACGATGATCATATCACATCATATCACACATGCAGTATATAGACGGCCCCATACACACACGTCACACATGCAGTATATAGACGGCCCCATACACACATGCAGTATATAGACGGCCCCATACACACATGCAGTATATAGACGGCCCCATACACACATGCAGTATATAGACGGCCCCATACACACATGCAGTATATAGACGGCCCCATACACACATGCAGTATATAGACGGCCCCATACACACATGCATTATATAGACGGCCCCATACACACATGCAGTATATAGACGGCCCCATACACACATGCAGTATATATACGGCCCCATACACACACACATCACACATGCAGTATATAGCACAATATGGCCCCATACACACACATCACACATGCAGTATATATACGGCCCCATACACACACATCACACATGCAGTATATATACGGCCCCATACACACATGCAGTATATAGCACAATATGGCCGCCCTGTCAGGTGTGGGCAGTGCGGGGGCTCCATGTACAATGGTGGTTATCTGCCTGTCAGCAGCACGGACCGGCACCCGGTGACCGCCATCACCTGACTGACCAATGAGAAGGCAGCTGTGGCTCCTCCATGACTCAGCCGTACGTTTTGCCCTCAGTAAAGATGGCGTTTGTGTGCAGATAAGGTTTGCTTTTGCCAATAAAGAATATGGCGGCGTCCTGGCTCTGCTACGGCGGCCGCGGAGGGTCTACTGTCACATGACCTCTGCTGTATCGCGGACATGGCGGCGCCCGGGGCTGTACGCGGTGCCCGGCGGTTGGCCGAACGGATCCGGGCTGAGCAGCAGGCGGCGGGGAGGCGAGAGGTGAGCCCCTCACAGCGGGGAACTACAGCTCCCAGCATCTCCTGTACTGAGTGTCAGGCGCCCGAAATATACAAACTATAGGAGATGAGAGGCAGAGCCCGTGATACATGGAGGTATCTCATCTCTGGGGGTGATACATGGAGGTATCTCATCTCTGGGGGCGATACATGGAGGTATCTCATCTCTGGGGGCGATACATGGAGGTATCTCATCTCTGGGGGCGATACATGGAGGTATCTCATCTCTGGGGGCGATACATGGAGGTATCTCATCTCTGGGGGCGGTATATGGAGGTATCTCATCTCTGGGGGCAGTATATGGAGGTATCACATCTCTGGGGGTGGTATATGGAGGTATCTCATCTCTGGGGGAGGTATATGGAGGTATCACATCTCTGGGGGGAGGTATATGGCGGTATCACATCTCTGGGGGGAGGTATATGGCGGTATCTCATCTCTGGGGGAGGTATATGGAGGTATCTCATCTCTGGGGGAGGTATATGGCGGTATCTCATCTCTGGGGGAGGTATATGGAGGTATCTCATCTCTGGGGGAGGTATATGGAGGTATCTCATGCCTGGGATGGGGGGAGGTATATGGCGGTATCACATCTCTGGGGGGAGGTATATGGCGGTATCTCATCTCTGGGGGAGGTATATGGAGGTATCTCATCTCTGGGGGAGGTATATGGAGGTATCTCATGCCTGGGATGGGGGGAGGTATATGGCGGTATCACATCTCTGGGGGGAGGTATATGGCGGTATCTCATCTCTGGGGGAGGTATATGGAGGTATCTCATCTCTGGGGGAGGTATATGGAGGTATCTCATCTCTGGGGGCGATACATGGAGGTATCACATCTCTGGGGGAGGTATATGGAGGTATCTCATCTCTGGGGGGAGGTATATGGCGGTATCTCATCTCTGGGGGTGGTATATGGAGGTATCTCATCTCTGGGGGAGGTATATGGAGGTATCACATCTCTGGGGGAGGTATATGGAGGTATCTCATCTCTGGGGGCGATACATGGAGGTATCTCATCTCTGGGGGCGATACATGGAGGTATCTCATCTCTGGGGGCGATACATGGAGGTATCTCATCTCTGGGGGCGATACATGGAGGTATCTCATCTCTGGGGGCGATACATGGAGGTATCTCATCTCTGGGGGCGATACATGGAGGTATCTCATCTCTGGGGGCGATACATGGAGGTATCTCATCTCTGGGGGCGATACATGGAGGTATCTCATCTCTGGGGGCGATACATGGAGGTATCTCATCTCTGGGGGCGATACATGGAGGTATCACATCTCTGGGGGCGATACATGGAGGTATCTCATCTCTGGGGGCGATACATGGAGGTATCACATCTCTGGGGGCGATACATGGAGGTATCACATCTCTGGGGGGAGGTATATGGTGGTATCACATCTCTGGGGGGAGGTATATGGAGGTATATGGAGGTATCTAATCTCTGGGGGAGGTATATGGAGGTATCACATCTCTGGGGGGAGGTATATGGCGGTATCACATCTCTGGGGGTGGTATATGGAGGTATCTAATCTCTGGGGGGAGGTATATGGCGGTATCACATCTCTGGGGGTGGTATATGGAGGTATCTAATCTCTGGGGGGAGGTATATGGCGGTATCACATCTCTGGGGGTGGTATATGGCGGTATCACATCTCTGGGGGTGGTATATGGCGGTATCACATCTCTGGGGGTGGTATATGGCGGTATCACATCTCTGGGGGGAGGTATATGGAGGTATCACATCTCTGGGGGAGGTATATGGAGGTATCACATCTCTGGGGGTGGTATATGGCGGTATCACATCTCTGGGGGTGGTATATGGCGGTATCACATCTCTGGGGGTGGTATATGGCGGTATCACATCTCTGGGGGTGGTATATGGAGGTATCACATCTCTGGGGGGAGGTATATGGCGGTATCACATCTCTGGGGGTGGTATATGGCGGTATCACATCTCTGGGGGGAGGTATATGGCGGTATCACATCTCTGGGGGGAGGTATATGGAGGTATCTAATCTCTGGGGGGAGGTATATGGCGGTATCACATCTCTGGGGGTGGTATATGGCGGTATCTCATGCCTGGGATGGGGGGAGGTATATGGCGGTATCACATCTCTGGGGGGAGGTATATGGCGGTATCTCATGCCTGGGATGGGGGGAGGGATTATGCAGATATTGATGTTTCCCATGCTCCCCTCAGGCTCCGCCCCTTCATGCTGTTCTCCGTGATCTGCGCAGTAAGGTGCTCCGCCCGGATTCGGATCTTGTTGTGATTAATAAGCCCCCCGGCCTCTCCACTCACGGTGAGTATATAGTGGGTGGGCAGGGGGCGGAGCAGACAAGACGCCCGGTACCCGCCCACCTCCAGTGCTACTATGTCTTGTGTTGCCCACAGGTGGCCCCTCTGTGCGCCATAGTGTCACTGCGCTGCTCCCCGCACTGTCACAAATGCTGTTTGGCAAAGAGGCGGAGCCTCTGCGGGTGTGTCACCGCCTGGACAAGGACACCAGCGGAGCGTTACTGCTGGCGCGGAGTCCGGAGGCTGCTGAGCGTGTCCAGAGACTAATGAGGGAGCGCAAGATCCACAGAGTGTACTGGTAAGAGCCCCACCCCCCTGGGTGACATCACTGAGGCTATCACAGCCCCGCCCCCTGGGTGACATCACTGAGGCTATCACAGCCCCGCCCCCTGGGTGACATCACTGAGGCTATCACAGCCCCGCCCCCTGGGTGACATCACTGAGGCTATCACAGCCCCGCCCCCCCCCCCCCCCCCCCCCCCGGGTGACATTCCTGAGGTTATCACAGCCCCGCCCCCTGGGTGACATCACCTTACATCCGCTGTACAGGTCTCCCCTCTGTGTGCTGCAGGGCCGTCTGTCTGGGGTTTCCCGCCCCCCCAGAGGGGATTGTGGATATTCCTGTCATGGAGAGAGAGACTTCTGGACCCCAGAGACATTATAAGGTACACCCTGGTGACATCTCCTCCTCCTTCTCCTCCTCTTGGGTGACGTCTCCTCCTCCTCCCTTCTCCTCCTCTTGGGTGACGTCTCCTCCTCCTCCCTTCTCCTCCTACTGGGTGACGACGTCTCCTCCTCCTCCCTTCTCCTCCTACTGGGTGACGACGTCTCCTCCTCCTCCCTTCTCCTCCTACTGGGTGACGACGTCTCCTCCTCCTCCCTTCTCCTCCTACTGGGTGACGACGTCTCCTCCTCCTACTCCTCCTCCCTTCTCCTCCTACTGGGTGACGACGTCTCCTCCTCCTACTCCTCCTCCCTTCTCCTCCTACTGGGTGACGACGTCTCCTCCTCCTACTCCTCCTCCCTTCTCCTCCTACTGGGTGACGTCGTCTCCTCCTCCTCCTCCTCCTCCTCCTCCCTTCTCCTCCTTTTGGGTGACGTCGTCTCCTCCTCCTCCTCCTCCTCCTCCTCCTCCTCCCTTCTCCTCCTACTGGGTGACGTCGTCTCCTCCTCCTCCTCCTCCTCCCTTCTCCTCCTACTGGGTGACGTCGTCTCCTCCTCCTCCTCCTCCTCCCTTCTCCTCCTACTGGGTGACGTCGTCTCCTCCTCCTCCTCCTCCTCCCTTCTCCTCCTACTGGGTGACGTCGTCTCCTCCTCCTCCTCCTCCTCCCTTCTCCTCCTACTGGGTGACGTCGTCGTCTCCTCCTCCTCCTCCTCCTCCTCCTCCCTTCTCCTCCTACTGGGTGACGTCGTCTCCTCCTCCTCCTCCCTTCTCCTCCTACTGGGTGACGTCGTCTCCTCCTCCTACTGGGTGACGTCGTCTCCTCCTCCTACTGGGTGACGTCGTCTCCTCCTCCTACTGGGTGACGTCGTCTCCTCCTCCCTTCTCCTCCTACTGGGTGACGTCGTCTCCTCCTCCTCCTCCTACTGGGTGACGTCGTCTCCTCCTCCTCCTCCTCCTCCCTTCTCCTCCTACTGGGTGACGTCGTCTCCTCCTCCTCCTCCTCCCTTCTCCTCCTACTGGGTGACGTCGTCTCCTCCTCCTCCTACTGGGTGACGTCGTCTCCCCCTCCTCCTCCTCCTCCTCCTCCTCCTCCCTTCTCCTCCTACTGGGTGACGTCGTCTCCTCCTCCTTTCTCCTCCTTTCTCCTCCTACTGGGTGACGTCGTCTCCTCCTCCTCCTCCTCCTCCTTTCTCCTCCTACTGGGTGACGTCGTCTCCTCCTCCTTTCTCCTCCTTTCTCCTCCTACTGGGTGACGTCGTCTCCTCCTCCTCCTCCTTTCTCCTCCTACTGGGTGACGTCGTCTCCTCCTCCTCCTCCTTCCTCCTCCTACTGGGTGACGTCGTCTCCTCCTCCTACTGGGTGACGTCGTCTCCTCCTCCTCCTCCTTTCTCCTCCTACTGGGTGACGTCGTCTCCTCCTCCTCCTTTCTCCTCCCTTCTCCTTTCTCCTTCTACTGGGTGACGTCGTCTCCTCCTCCTCCTTTCTCCTCCCTTCTCCTTTCTCCTCCTACTGGGTGACGTTGTCTCCTCCTCCTCCTTTCTCCTCCCTTCTCATTTCTCCTCCTACTGGGTGACGTCGTCTCCTCCTCCTCCTCCTCCTTTCTCCTCCCTTCTCCTTTCTCCTCCTACTGGGTGACGTCGTCTCCTCCTCCTCCTCCTCCTTTCTCCTCCTACTGGGTGACGTCGTCTCCTCCTCCTCCTCCTCCTTTCTCCTCCCTTCTCCTTTCTCCTCCTACTGGGTGACGTCGTCTCCTCCTCCTCCTTTCTCCTCCCTTCTCCTTTCTCCTCCTACTGGGTGACGTCGTCTCCTCCTCCTCCTCCTCCTTTCTCCTCCCTTCTCCCTTCTCCTTTCTCCTCCTACTGGGTGACGTCGTCTCCTCCTCCTCCTCCTCCTCCTTTCTCCTCCCTTCTCCTTTCTCCTCCTACTGGGTGACGTCGTCTCCTCCTCCTCCTCCTTTCTCCTCCCTTCTCCTCCCTTCTCCTACTGGGTGACGTCGTCTCCTCCTCCTCCTCCTCCTTTCTCCTCCCTTCTCCTCCTCCTTTCTCCTCCCTTCTCCTCCCTTCTCCTTTCTCCTCCTACTGGGTGACGTCGTCTCCTCCTCCTTTCTCCTCCCTTCTCCTTTCTCCTCCTACTGGGTGACGTCGTCTCCTCCTCCTTTCTCCTCCCTTCTCCTTTCTCCTCCTACTGGGTGACGTCGTCTCCTCCTCCTTCTCCTCCTTTCTCCTTTCTCCTCATACTGGGTGACGTCGTCTCCTCCTCCTCCTCCTCCTCCTCCTTTCTCCTCCCTTCTCCTTTCTCCTCCTACTGGGTGACGTGATGGGTGGGGTGCTCTCCTGATGTCTCATCCTCTCCTCAGATGTCTTTGTGCCCGCGGTTTCGGGTCTCTCCAGATGGCTCGGTGCTGCGGTCCCGGGTGAGCAGTTCGGCCCATGAGGCGGTCACACAGTACAGGACCCTGGGGACGTCATCCGGCGCATCCTTACTGGAGCTGCAGCCACTTACAGGTAGGTGCCCCACCCTCTCCTGGCTGCCGCAGCTCCTGGTTCCTTCAGTTTGTCGTGCTGCTTGTCATGACCGTCCCTCTGACCACCCTGTCTGTCTCTCTAGGAGTGATGCACCAGTCACATACATACTCACCTCGCTCCCGCCCCTAGCCCCGCCCCTAGCCACACCCCTCTGACCACCCTGTATGTCTCTCTAGGAGTGATGCACCAGTCACATACATACTCACCTCGCTCCCGCCCCTAGCCCCGCCCCTCTGACCACCCTGTATGTCTCTCTAGGAGTGATGCACCAGTCACATACATACTCACCTCTCTCCCGCCCCTAGCCCCGCCCCTCTGACTACCCTGTCTGTCTCTCTAGGAGTGATGCACCAGTCACATACATACTCTCCTCGCTCCCGCCCCTAGCCCCGCCCCTCTGACCACCCCTCTGACCACCCTGTATGTCTCTCTAGGAGTGAAGCACCAGTCACATACATACTCACCTCGCTCCCGCCCCTAGCCCCGCCCCTCTGACCACCCCTCTGACCACCCTGTATGTCTCTCTAGGAGTGATGCACCAGTCACATACATACTCACCTCGCTCCCGCCCCTAGCCCCGCCCCTCTGACCACCCTGTATGTCTCTCTAGGAGTGAAGCACCAGTCACATACATACTCACCTCGCTCCCGCCCCTAGCCCCGCCCCTCTGACCACCCTGTATGTCTCTCTAGGAGTGATGCAGCAGTCACATACATACTCACCTCGCTCCCGCCCCTAGCCACACCCCTCTGACCACCCTGTATGTCTCTCTAGGAGTGATGCACCAGTCACATACATACTCGCCTTGCTCCCGCCCCTAGCCCCGCCCCTCTGACCACCCTGTATGTCTCTCTAGGAGTGAAGCACCAGTTACGTACCCACCTCGCTCTGGCGTTGAACTGTCCGGTTCTCGGAGACCACAAGTACTCGCACTGGGGCCGGCTGGCTCCGCAGGTAATGACTGTGTAACAATCTGCTGCCTGGGGGCGTGTCCTGGTCATGTGATGTAACCCCGCCTCCCTCTTCCCCCACAGAAGCTGCCGCCAGCTCTTCTCCGCGCTCTGGCCCTGACCGCCCCTCAGACGCGCTCCCTCCTCCTCCATCTTCACGCTGCCCAGATCACCCTGCCGTCCTGCCATGGGGGGGACCCTATATTGCTGCGCTGCCCTCCCCCCAAACACTTCATGAGGACCCTCCGTAAGCTGCAGCTGCGGCTCCCCCTCAATGACCAGGCCACAGACACCAGAGGATGATGGGAAAAGCTTTATTCTAGGACAAGCTCAAGCATAATAAGCCCAGAGGAAGATGGCGGCGCTCATCATGATCAGGGCGTTGATGTTCACCAGCCAGGCCTGCCGGGGTTCTTCCTTGATGTTGGGGAGGGCAGCGGGCTCCTTGTCCTGAGGGCCGGAATTCCTGAGTCCTGAGGAGAGAAGAGAAGTGTCAGCCGACTGGGCTGCCAATAAAGCTTCATCTGTCAAAGTGATTGAGATCTCCTGAGTGTGGGGGAGGAGGCTAGCAGCACAGAGCATTTAAGGAGCTGAGTAAGTCATGTGGTTAGGCAGGGCTCCTAGCATATCCCCCTCCTCTCCGCCATTGATTAGAGGGGTCGTCCACTGATGTAACTGACGGGGTCACCGCTAGGGATGGTCCAAACAGAGTTCGGTTCGGGTTCGTAGGAACCCGAACCCTCGGTAATGATTCCCGCTGTCTGCCCACTCTGTGGAGAGGGCGGATACAGTGGGAGGACCATAGCCTGTATCCCAGTATTCCAGGCGGTCCTCCCGCTGTGTCCCCCACTCCACGGAGCGGGAATCTGATGCCGAGCGTTCGGCAGGTTCAGACCATCCCTAGTCACCGCCGCCCAGCCTGGTGCCTAGCCAGGAATTCAGCCACCTCTGTGGGCGGGGTTATAGCTATAAAGGTAGTGAGAGGGAGGCTGAGTTCCTGGCTAAAGTGTACACAGGAAGTGACAAGATGGAAGGCGGGGCTGAGTGCCTCTGTCTTTCGCAGCTGATGATTCCTTTCATTGTTGGACAACCCTCTATAACCTTCTGTGTGGCAGCTGGCAGGTGGAGTGGGTGGGGCTTTGACATGTGAATATTTCTAGGCAAAAGATGGCGGCCGTGGGTCTGCACCAACTTATCTTACCTGACTTCTCAATCTCCCGCGGCTCCTGACTGTGCCGGAGGCTGAACACCAAGCGGTGGAGCTGGGGAGAGACGGAATCACGTTATACTATAAGGCCCTGCCCTCAGTGACAGCACTGACAGTGCCAACCAACCGCCCCGCCCCTCACTGACAGTGCCAACCAACCGCCCCGCCCCTCACTGACAGTGCCAACCAACCGCCCCTCACTGACGGTGCAAACCAACCGCCCCGCCCCTCACTGACAGTGCCAACCAACCGCCCCGCCTCTCACTGACGGTCGGTGCCAACCGCCCCGCCCCTCACTGACGGTGCCAACCAACCGCCCCGCCCCTCACTGACGGTGCCGAACCAACCGCCCCGCCCCTCACTGCCGGTGCCGAACCAACCGCCCCGCCTCTCACTGCCGGTGCCAACCAACCGCCCCGCCCCTCACTGCCGGTGCCAACCAACCGCCCCGCCCCTCACTGCCGGTGCCAACCAACCGCCCCGCCCCTCACTGCCGGTGCCAACCAACCGCCCCGCCCCTCACTGCCGATGCCAACCAACCGCCCCGCCCCTCACTGCCGGTGCCAACCAACCGCCCCGCCTCTCACTGCCGGTGCCAACCAAACGCCCCGCCCCTCACTGCCGGCGCCGACCGCCCCGCCCCTCACTGACAGCAGTCTGAAGAGTCACTCCCCGTCCTCACATTCTGTAGCTGGGAGGGGAGTGTAATACACCACTGCAGTCACCATCTATTATAGCTGTATAATCACCCCGTGTGGTCTCACCTGTGACTCTGGAATTGGGGGGGTGCAGTAGGACACGGCCAGGATGATGAGAGTTGTACAGCAGAAGAGGATGATGGCGAAGTAGAGGTAGTGCACCCCGCAGATGAGAGCCGGGCAGGAGCTGGGAGCTGAGCAGCTTCCTGAACCAAACACAAACTCCGGGACCATGCGGCAGAGCCCCAACACGAGCCCCCCGATCAGACCCCAGAACGCCCCCTGGAAGAAAGAACCAAGGTGAGAAGAGAGCGACGGCCCATAAAATGCCTGGAATTTACTGATCACTGCCTAGAGACCACCACATCCCGGTAAGATCCATAACTGATCAGTAGGGACCACCACATAACCGGTGAGAACCATAACTGATCAGTAGAGACCACCACATCCCGGTAAGATCCATAACTGATCAGTAGGGACCACCACATAACCGGTGAGAACCATAACTGATCAGTAGAGACCACCACATCCCTGTGAGATCCATAACTGATTAGTAGAGACCACCACATAACCGGTGAGAACCATAACTGATCAGTAGAGACCACCACATCCCTGTGAGATCCATAACTGATTAGTAGAGACCACCACATAACCGGTGAGAACCATAACTGATCAGTAGAGACCACCACATCCCTGTGAGATCCATAACTGATTAGTAGAGACCACCACATAACCGGTGAGAACCATAACTGATCAGTAGAGACCACCACATAACCGGTGAGAACCATAACTGATCAGTAGAGATCACCACATCCCGGTGAGATCCATAACTGATCAATAGGGACCACCACATCCCGGTGAGAACCATAACTGATCAGTAGAGACCCCCACATCCCCGTGAGATCCATAACTGATCAGTAGAGACCACCACATAACCGGTGAGAACCATAACTGATCAGTAGGGACCATCACATCCCGGTGAGATCCATAACTGATCAGTAGAGACCACCACATCCCGGTGAGATCCATAACTGATCAGTAGAGACCACCACATAACCGGTGAGAACCATAACTGATCAGTAGGGACCACCACATAACCGGTGAGAACCATAACTGATTAGTAGAGACCACCACATAACCGGTGAGAACCATAACTGATCAGTAGAGACCACCACATCCCCGTGAGATCCATAACTGATCAGTAGAGACCACCACATAACCGGTGAGAACCATAACTGATCAGTAGAGACCACCACATCCCCGTGAGATCCATAACTGATCAGTAGAGACCACCACATAACCGGTGAGAACCATAACTGATCAGTAGAGACCACCACATCCCGGTGAGATCCATAACTGATCAGTAGAGACCACCACATCCCCGTGAGATCCATAACTGATCAGTAGGGACCACCACATCCCAGTGAGATCCATAACTGATCAGTAGAGACCACCACATCCCGGTGAGATCCATAACTGATGAGCTGGGCTCCCACAGTCCTACTTTCCCTAGTTATCCTCCATGACAGAACCACAGGAGGTTGACCCCATGCCCTACAGGGACAGGAAACAGAAGCAGAGAGGTTAAAAGGCCCCTCCCCATCCCATACTGCAGGACAGGGCAGAGAGGCGCTGCCTCCATGTGGTCTAACCGGTGGCTGGCTTGGATTGATCAGGGTTCCCCCCCTTCCCTCTCTGATCAGCCTTTCTCCCCTTCGGCAGTGCTGGGGGGGATTCTACCTGACCCGGGCCCTGCTACCTGGCTCTTGGTCTGCGCAGGGCTCCGGAGTGCGATGGTCGACTCCTTAGGGGGTGTCCGGCTTGGGGCGGGCTTCTCTGCCGGGCATGGTAGGCACTCTGATGGCCGGATGTGCGTCACTGCAGTTTACTTACGGTTAGGTCTCGGCCAGAAGTTTAGTCTGCACATGCGCGGAGGCCCAGCGGCAAGGATGTGGAGCCAAATTTGAAAAAAAAAAAATTTGCTGGGGCCTCTACAGCAGCCTGAGGAAGCCACGGATTCACCAATGAAGTAGTTATGTGCATTAGGTAGGCCCTCCTATCAGAGGGAGTCTTTTCTGGGAGGGGGAGATCTGGTCGCTCATAATAAGCCTCCAGCCTACCCATCTGTTTAAGCTGTGCTGATAGTGCTAGCAGCTATGCCTGGAGCTGAGACTTCTTCCCGCTCGGAACCTGTGGCGCCCTCCCCTGACCCTGGCTCAGTGCTATCTGGTTTTTCTCCTCCTTTACCTCTGCCCTTCCTAAGTGTAATTCTCTAATACACAGGAAGAAAGAGAGACCCGTCCTTCTAAAGCCCCTATCATACCCGGCGACTAGAAGAGCAAACGACCACTGTCAGCGCCCACTTGCTTCTCGTTCCCTGCTCGCTGCTGCCACATGTGGGGGGGGGGGCTGCCCGGGTGATCACTAGATCGTCCGGGCAGCCCATAGAGGATAGCAGTGGTCTGCTGCCTCCTATTTCACGGGGCGAGGGCAGCATATTGCTGCTATCACAGACAAACAACTGCAACGATCAGCCGACATCGTTCATCTATTACACGGGACGATTATTGGCTGAATACACACCAGAAGAGACGGACGAGGACGAGGTTTTTCTTCAGCTTTTATGGATGAGCATTTACAAGTGGTAAGGAATAGACCATGTATATTCAAGAAGTGTCCAAATCAATCCAAGATTAGATATGTGCAGGATTGGGTGCAAAGAAGAAGGTCTTCCCAGTCCATGAAAACATTAAAAATATAATTAAGGAAGAATGGGAAAATCCAGATAAAAAATTCTCCATGCCAGGAGAACTTTGGGTCAGATTTCCGTTTGAAGAAGTTAAAGTCAAACTCTGAAGAAATACTGAAGATTGATGTACAGGGCGCTAGAGTAGCAAAAAAGAAGTCACTCCCATTCAAAGATTTGTCGCAGTTTAAAGATCCAATGGACCGAAAGGCAGAGAGTCTACTACGTAAAACCTGGGAGACTTCATCAGCCCTGCTGAAAATAAGACTGGCTTCTACCTGTCTGGCTTCTACCTGTCTGGCTTCTACCTGTCTGGCTTCTACCTGTGTGGCTTCTACCTGTCTGGCTTCTACCTGTCTGGCTTCTACCTGTCTGGCTTCTACCTGTGTGGCTTCTACCTGTGTGGTTTCTACCTGTCTGGCTTCTACCTGTCTGGCTTCTACCTGTCTGGCTTCTACCTGTCTGGCTTCTACCTGTGTGGTTTCTACCTGTGTGGTTTCTACCTGTGTGGTTTCTACCTGTCTGGCTTTTACCTGTGTGGCTTCTACCTGTCTGGCTTCTACCTGTCTGGCTTCTACCTGTCTGGCTTCTACCTGTGTGGCTTCTACCTGTGTGGTTTCTACCTGTGTGGTTTCTACCTGTGTGGTTTCTACCTGTCTGGCTTTTACCTGTGTGGCTTCTACCTGTCTGGCTTCTACCTGTCTGGCTTCTACCTGTGTGGTTTCTACCTGTGTGGTTTCTACCTGTGTGGTTTCTACCTGTCTGGCTTTTACCTGTGTGGCTTTTACCTGTGTGGCTTCTACCTGTCTGGCTTCTACCTGTCTGGCTTCTACCTGTCTGGCTTCTACCTGTGTGGCTTCTACCTGTCTGGCTTCTACCTGTGTGGCTTCTACCTGTGTGGCTTCTACCTGTCTGGCTTCTACCTGTCTGGCTTCTACCTGTCTGGCTTCTACCTGTGTGGTTTCTACCTGTCTGGTTTCTACCTGTCTGGTTTCTACCTGTCTGGTTTCTACCTGTCTGGCTTCTACCTGTGTGGCTTCTACCTGTGTGGCTTCTACCTGTGTGGCTTCTACCTGTCTGGCTTCTACCTGTGTGGTTTCTACCTGTCTGGTTTCTACCTGTCTGGCTTCTACCTGTCTGGCTTCTACCTGTGTGGTTTCTACCTGTCTGGCTTCTACCTGTCTGGCTTCTACCTGTCTGGCTTCTACCTGTCTGGCTTCTACCTGTGTGGTTTCTACCTGTCTGGCTTCTACCTGTCTGGCTTCTACCTGTCTGGCTTCTACCTGTGTGGCTTCTACCTGTGTGGCTTCTACCTGTGTGGCTTCTACCTGTGTGGTTTCTACCTGTCTGGTTTCTACCTGTCTGGCTTCTACCTGTCTGGCTTCTACCTGTCTGGCTTCTACCTGTCTGGCTTCTACCTGTCTGGCTTCTACCTGTGTGGTTTCTACCTGTCTGGCTTCTACCTGTCTGGCTTCTACCTGTCTGGCTTCTACCTGTCTGGCTTCTACCTGTGTGGTTTCTACCTGTCTGGCTTCTACCTGTGTGGCAAGGTCAATGTTTTTATGGCTAGAGAAGCTGGTAAACTACCCTTGATAAAGCTTGTGTAGCGAAACGCAGCGTTGGGTGAGTGGTCTTACCAGGCAGAAAAAACTCCCTATAACCTGAGGCTTAAGTACACTCCTTGCTATATTTCGTAGTATAGTTCTTTATTTTCCTGATTATAGTTTGTACCCTGCATACTTTTGTATACATTTTTGTTTTTGTAGCTGCACTTGCAGCACACTCACATGTATATATATATATTTATATCCCACTGATTATAGTATTTTGGAGTATTTTACACGATGTACATGGCTCTGCTTATCCATTGATGTGTGTATATGAGACATACATTATCCCATCTGCCTTGTGAGCCATCTGATGCATTTACTGTACTATTTTTCATATCTCCCTGTTTTTAATGTTTTTTAAAAAATATATATATCTTCTATGTATGTAATAATAAAGTATTGATTTCTGAAGGTATTGTCTAGCATCAACTTTTGCGTTGTAGGTTGTATATATTATCTGATGCATTTGGACATTGGTAATGTAGGTCACCTATCCCTCTTCTACCAAAGGTCCTTCTGAGTCTGTAGAAGAGGTCGTCATCTTTAATTCTGATAGCATCTCACTGGCCAAAACGCAGTTGGTTTGGCCTGATCAACAAGATCAAGGTGGACGGTCCATTTCATCTAATGGTAATACAGGACCTCCTGCATCAAGGTCCGGTTCTCCAGGCTGCATCTGGCCCCTGAGACCTCCCGATGCGGCCCGCGGCTCCCGTATGATGTGATGCCTCTGGTGGGGCAGGAGCCAGCATTCACAGCATCTTCCTGTTTCTGTGAATGGGGGTGTTAACTAGGCTACCGGGGACATGACTGGGGGGTTAACTAGGCTACCGGGGACATGACTGGGGGGTTAACTAGGCTACCGGGGACATGACTGGGGGGGGGGTGACTAGGCTACCGGGGACATGACTGGGGGGGGGTGACTAGGCTACCGGGGACATGACTGGGGGGTTAACTAGGCTACCGGGGACATGACTGGGGGGTTAACTAGGCTACCGGGGACATGACTGGGGGGATTAACTAGGCTACCGGGGACATGACTGGGGGGTTAACTAGGCTACCGGGGACATGACTGGGGTGTTAACTAGGCTACCGGGGACATGACTGGGGGGTTAACTAGGCTACCGGGGACATGACTGGGGGGTTAACTAGGCTACCGGGGACATGACTGGGGGGTTAACTAGGCTACCGGGGACATGACTGGGGGGTTAACTAGGCTACCGGGGACATGACTGGGGGGTTAACTAGGCTACCGGGGACATGACTGGGGGGATTAACTAGGCTACCGGGGACATGACTGGGGGTTAACTAGGCTACCGGGGACATGACTGGGGGGTTAACTAGGCTACCGGGGACATGACTGGGGGGTTAACTAGGCTACCGGGGACATGACTGGGGGGGTTAACTAGGCTACCAGGGACATGACTGGGGGGTTAACTAGGCTACCAGGGACATGACTGGGGGGTTAACTAGGCTACCAGGGACATGACTGGGGGGTTAACTAGGCTACCAGGGACATGACTGGGGGGTTAACTAGGCTACCGGGGACATGACTGGGGGGATTAACTAGGCTACCGGGGACATGGCTGGGGGGGGGGGGGTGACTAGGCTACCGGGGACATGACTGGGGGGTTAACTAGGCTACCGGGGACATGACTGGGGGGTTAACTAGGCTACCAGGGACATGACTGGGGGGTTAACTAGGCTACCGGGGACATGACTGGGGGGTTAACTAGGCTACCGGGGACATGACTGGGGGGTTAACTAGGCTACCGGGGACATGACTGGGGGGTTAACTAGGCTACCGGGGACATGACTGGGGGGTTAACTAGGCTACCGGGGACATGACTGGGGGGTTAACTAGGCTACCGGGGACATGACTGGGGGGTTAACTAGGCTACCGGGGACATGACTGGGGGGTTAACTAGGCTACCAGGGACATGACTGGGGGGTTAACTAGGCTACCGGGGACATGACTGGGGGGTTAACTAGGCTACGGGGGACATGACTGGGGGGTTAACTAGGCTACCGGGGACATGACTGGGGGGGTTAACTAGGCTACCGGGGACATGACTGGGGGGGTTAACTAGGCTACCGGGGACATGACTGGGGGGTTAACTAGGCTACCGGGGACATGACTGGGGGGTTAACTAGGCTACCGGGGACATGACTGGGGGGTTAACTAGGCTACCGGGGACATGGCTGGGGGGGGGGGGGGTGACTAGGCTACCGGGGACATGACTGGGGGGTTAACTAGGCTACCAGGGACATGACTGGGGGGTTAACTAGGCTACCGGGGACATGACTGGGGGGTTAACTAGGCTACCGGGGACATGACTGGGGGGTTAACTAGGCTACCGGGGACATGACTGGGGGGTTAACTAGGCTACCGGGGACATGACTGGGGGGGTTAACTAGGCTACCGGGGACATGACTGGGGGGGGGGGTGACTAGGCTACCGGGGACATGACTGGGGGGGGGGGTGACTAGGCTACCGGGGACATGACTGGGGGGGATAAGTAGACTACAAGGTCATCACTGGGGGGGTTAACTACAATAGCAGGGGAATTAGGGGAGCAATACTTTGCCTTGCCCCAGGTGCTGCACAGTATGCGGCCCTCAAATGATTTTATTAATGCCCGACCGGCCCTCGGCAGGGAAAAGGTTCCCCACCCCTGGTGTAGGGCATGGAGGATTCCTAGAAACCAAACTACCGGTAAGAACTAATTCTGTTTTTGATAATATTATGATATGGTTTGAGGACTGCATCAGGTTCTACTAGACAATAGTAGGCGGTGTCAGGGGGGAGCGGTACCTCACAGTGACCAACCACAAGCTGTCACATGACTCCACCATGTTCCTCCTTTCCCTTCTTCCTCCTGTAACATATATAAAGGTTTCCATCATGTCCCCCCTTTCCCTTCTTCCTCCTGTAACATATATAAAGGTTTCCATCATGTCCTCCTTTCCCTTCTTCCTCCTGTAACATATATAAAGGTTTCCATCATGTCCACCCTTTCCCTTCTTCCTCCTGTAACATATATAAAGGTTTCCATCATGTCCTCCTTTCCCTTCTTCCTCCTGTAACATATATAAAGGTTTCCATCATGTCCCCCCTTTCCCTTCTTCCTCCTGTAACATATATAAAGGTTTCCATCATGTCCCCCCTTTCCCTTCTTCCTCCTGTAACATATATAAAGGTTTCCATCATGTCCTCCTTTCCCTTCTTCCTCCTGTAACATATATAAAGGTTTCCATCATGTCCTCCCTTTCCCTTCTTCCTCCTGTAACATATATAAAGGTTTCCATCATGTCCTCCTTTCCCTTCTTCCTCCTGTAACATATATAAAGGTTTCCATCATGTCCCCCCTTTCCCTTCTTCCTCCTGTAACATATATAAAGGTTTCCATCATGTCCCCCCTTTCCCTTCTTCCTCCTGTAACATATATAAAGGTTTCCATCATGTCCTCCTTTCCCTTCTTCCTCCTGTAACATATATAAAGGTTTCCATCATGTCCTCCCTTTCCCTTCTTCCTCCTGTAACATATATAAAGGTTTCCATCATGTCCTCCTTTCCCTTCTTCCTCCTGTAACATATATAAAGGTTTCCATCATGTCCCCCCTTTCCCTTCTTCCTCCTGTAACATATATAAAGGTTTCCATCATGTCCTCCTTTCCCTTCTTCCTCCTGTAACATATATAAAGGTTTCCATCATGTCCCCCCCTTTCCCTTCTTCCTCCTGTAACATATATAAAGGTTTCCATCATGTCCTCCTTTCCCTTCTTCCTCCTGTAACATATATAAAGGTTTCCATCATGTCCTCCTTTCCCTTCTTCCTCCTGTAACATATATAAAGGTTTCCATCATGTCCCCCCTTTCCCTTCTTCCTCCTGTAACATATATAAAGGTTTCCATCATGTCCTCCTTTCCCTTCTTCCTCCTGTAACATATATATAGGTTTCCATCATGTCCTCCCTTTCCCTTCTTCCTCCTGTAACATATATAAAGGTTTCCATCATGTCCTCCCTTTCCCTTCTTCCTCCTGTAACATATATATAGGTTTCCATCATGTCCTCCCTTTCCCTTCTTCCTCCTGTAAAATATATATAGGTTTCCATCATGTCCTCCCTTTCCCTTCTTCCTCCTGTAACATATATATAGGTTTCCATCATGTCCTCCCTTTCCCTTCTTCCTCCTGTAACATATATAAAGGTTTCCATCATGTCCTCCCTTTCCCTTCTTCCTCCTGTAACATATATAAAGGTTTCCATCATGTCCCCCCCCTTTCCCTTCTTCCTCCTGTAACATATATAAAGGTTTCCATCATGTCCTCCCTTTCCCTTCTTCCTCCTGTAACATATATAAAGGTTTCCATCATGTCCCCCTTTCCCTTCTTCCCCCTGTAACATATATAAAGGTTTCCATCATGTCCTCCCTTTCCCTTCTTCCCCCTGTAACATATATAAAGGTTTCCATCATGTCCTCCCTTTCCCTTCTTCCCCCCTGTAACATATATAAAGGTTTCCATCATGTCCTCCCTTTCCCTTCTTCCTCCTGTAACATATATAAAGGTTTCCATCATGTCCCCCTTTCCCTTCTTCCCCCTGTAACATATATAAAGGTTTCCATCATGTCCTCCCTTTCCCTTCTTCCCCCTGTAACATATATAAAGGTTTCCATCATGTCCTCCCTTTCCCTTCTTCCCCCCTGTAACATATATAAAGGTTTCCATCATGTCCTCCCTTTCCCTTCTTCCTCCTGTAACATATATAAAGGTTTCTATCATGTCCCCCCTTTCCCTTCTTCCTCCTGTAACATATATAAAGGTTTCCATCATGTCCCCCCTTTCCCTTCTTCCTCCTGTAACATATATAAAGGTTTCCATCATGTCCCCCCTTTCCCTTCTTCCTCCTGTAACATATATAAAGGTTTCCATCATGTCCTCCTTTCCCTTCTTCCTCCTGTAACATATATAAAGGTTTCCATCATGTCCTCCCTTTCCCTTCTTCCCCCTGTAACATATATAAAGGTTTCCATCATGTCCCCCCTTTCCCTTCTTCCCCCTGTAACATATATAAAGGTTTCCATCATGCCCTCCCTTTCCCTTCTTCCTCCTGTAACATATATAAAGGTTTCCATCATGTTCCCCCTTTCCCTTCTTCCCCCTGTAACATATATAAAGGTTTCCATCATGCCCTCCCTTTCCCTTCTTCCTCCTGTAACATATATAAAGGTTTCCATCATGTCCTCCCTTTCCCTTCTTCCCTCCTGTAACACATATAAAGGTTTCCATCATGTCCTCCCTTTCCCTTCTTCCTCCTGTAACATATATATAGGTTTCCATCATGTCCCCCCTTTCCCTTCTTCCTCCTGTAACATATATAAAGGTTTCCATCATGTCCTCCCTTTCCCTTCTTCCTCCTGTAACATATATATAGGTTTCCATCATGTCCTCCCTTTCCCTTCTTCCTCCTGTAACATATATATAGGTTTCCATCATGTCCTCCCTTTCCCTTCTTCCTCCTGTAACATATATATAGGTTTCCATCATGTCCTCCCTTTCCCTTCTTCCTCCTGTAACATATATATAGGTTTCCATCATGTCCTCCCTTTCCCTTCTTCCTCCTGTAACATATATATAGGTTTCCATCATGTCCTCCCTTTCCCTTCTTCCCCCTGTAACATATATAAAGGTTTCCATCATGTCCTCCCTTTCCCTTCTTCCCCCTGTAACATATATAAAGGTTTCCATCATGTCCTCCCTTTCCCTTCTTCCCCCCTGTAACATATATAAAGGTTTCCATCATGTCCTCCCTTTCCCTTCTTCCTCCTGTAACATATATAAAGGTTTCTATCATGTCCCCCCTTTCCCTTCTTCCTCCTGGAACATATATAAAGGTTTCCATCATGTCCCCCCTTTCCCTTCTTCCTCCTGTAACATATATAAAGGTTTCCATCATGTCCTCCCTTTCCCTTCTTCCTCCTGTAACATATATAAAGGTTTCCATCATGTCCCCCCTTTCCCTTCTTCCTCCTGTAACATATATAAAGGTTTCCATCATGTCCTCCCTTTCCCTTCTTCCCTCCTGTAACATATATAAAGGTTTCCATCATGTCCTCCCTTTCCCTTCTTCCTCCTGTAACATATATATAGGTTTCCATCATGTCCTCCTTTCCCTTCTTCCTCCTGTAACATATATAAAGGTTTCTATCATGTCCCCCCTTTCCCTTCTTCCTCCTGTAACATATATAAAGGTTTCCATCATGTCCCCCCTTTCCCTTCTTCCTCCTGTAACATATATAAAGGTTTCCATCATGTCCCCCCTTTCCCTTCTTCCTCCTGTAACATATATAAAGGTTTCCATCATGTCCCCCCTTTCCCTTCTTCCTCCTGTAACATATATAAAGGTTTCCATCATGTCCCCCTTTCCCTTCTTCCCTCCTGTAACATATATAAAGGTTTCCATCATGTCCTCCTTTCCCTTCTTCCTCCTGTAACATATATAAAGGTTTCCATCATGTCCTCCCTTTCCCTTCTTCCTCCTGTAACATATATAAAGGTTTCCATCATGTCCTCCCTTTCTCTTCTTCCCCCTGTAACATATATAAAGGTTTCCATCATGTCCTCCCTTTCCCTTCTTCCTCCTGTAACATATATAAAGGTTTCCATCATGCCCCCCCCCTCTTTCCCTTCTTCCTCCTGTAACATATATAAAGGTTTCCATCATGTCCTCCTTTCCCTTCTTCCTCCTGTAACATATATAAAGGTTTCCATCATGTCCCCTTTCCCTTCTTCCCTCCTGTAACATATATATAGGTTTCCATCATGTCCTCCCTTTCCCTTCTTCCTCCTGTAACATATATATAGGTTTCCATCATGTCCTCCCTTTCCCTTCTTCCCTCCTGTAACATATATAAAGGTTTCCATCATGTCCTCCCTTTCCCTTCTTCCTCCTGTAACATATATAAAGGTTTCCATCATGTCCTCCTTTCCCTTCTTCCTCCTGTAACATATATATAGGTTTCCATCATGTCCTCCCTTTCCCTTCTTCCTCCTGTAACATATATATAGGTTTCCATCATGTCCCCCCTTTCCCTTCTTCCTCCTGTAACATATATAAAGGTTTCCATCATGTCCTCCTTTCCCTTCTTCCTCCTGTAACATATATAAAGGTTTCCATCATGTTCCCCCTTTCCCTTCTTCCCCCTGTAACATATATAAAGGTTTCCATCATGCCCTCCCTTTCCCTTCTTCCTCCTGTAACATATATAAAGGTTTCCATCATGTCCTCCCTTTCCCTTCTTCCCTCCTGTAACACATATAAAGGTTTCCATCATGTCCTCCCTTTCCCTTCTTCCTCCTGTAACATATATATAGGTTTCCATCATGTCCCCCCTTTCCCTTCTTCCTCCTGTAACATATATAAAGGTTTCCATCATGTCCTCCCTTTCCCTTCTTCCTCCTGTAACATATATATAGGTTTCCATCATGTCCTCCCTTTCCCTTCTTCCTCCTGTAACATATATATAGGTTTCCATCATGTCCTCCCTTTCCCTTCTTCCTCCTGTAACATATATATAGGTTTCCATCATGTCCCCCCTTTCCCTTCTTCCTCCTGTAACATATATATAGGTTTCCATCATGTCCTCCCTTTCCCTTCTTCCTCCTGTAACATATATATAGGTTTCCATCATGTCCTCCCTTTCCCTTCTTCCCCCTGTAACATATATAAAGGTTTCCATCATGTCCTCCCTTTCCCTTCTTCCCCCTGTAACATATATAAAGGTTTCCATCATGTCCTCCCTTTCCCTTCTTCCCCCCTGTAACATATATAAAGGTTTCCATCATGTCCTCCCTTTCCCTTCTTCCTCCTGTAACATATATAAAGGTTTCTATCATGTCCCCCCTTTCCCTTCTTCCTCCTGTAACATATATAAAGGTTTCCATCATGTCCCCCCTTTCCCTTCTTCCTCCTGTAACATATATAAAGGTTTCCATCATGTCCTCCCTTTCCCTTCTTCCTCCTGTAACATATATAAAGGTTTCCATCATGTCCCCCCTTTCCCTTCTTCCTCCTGTAACATATATAAAGGTTTCCATCATGTCCTCCCTTTCCCTTCTTCCCTCCTGTAACATATATAAAGGTTTCCATCATGTCCTCCCTTTCCCTTCTTCCTCCTGTAACATATATATAGGTTTCCATCATGTCCTCCTTTCCCTTCTTCCTCCTGTAACATATATAAAGGTTTCTATCATGTCCCCCCTTTCCCTTCTTCCTCCTGTAACATATATAAAGGTTTCCATCATGTCCCCCCTTTCCCTTCTTCCTCCTGTAACATATATAAAGGTTTCCATCATGTCCCCCCTTTCCCTTCTTCCTCCTGTAACATATATAAAGGTTTCCATCATGTCCCCCCTTTCCCTTCTTCCTCCTGTAACATATATAAAGGTTTCCATCATGTCCCCCTTTCCCTTCTTCCCTCCTGTAACATATATAAAGGTTTCCATCATGTCCTCCTTTCCCTTCTTCCTCCTGTAACATATATAAAGGTTTCCATCATGTCCTCCCTTTCCCTTCTTCCTCCTGTAACATATATAAAGGTTTCCATCATGTCCTCCCTTTCCCTTCTTCCCTCCTGTAACATATATAAAGGTTTCCATCATGTCCTCCCTTTCCCTTCTTCCTCCTGTAACATATATAAAGGTTTCCATCATGTCCTCCTTTCCCTTCTTCCTCCTGTAACATATATATAGGTTTCCATCATGTCCTCCCTTTCCCTTCTTCCTCCTGTAACATATATATAGGTTTCCATCATGTCCCCCCTTTCCCTTCTTCCTCCTGTAACATATATAAAGGTTTCCATCATGTCCTCCTTTCCCTTCTTCCTCCTGTAACATATATAAAGGTTTCCATCATGTCCCCTTTCCCTTCTTCCCCCCTGTAACATATATAAAGGTTTCCATCATGTCCCCTTTCCCTTCTTCCCTCCTGTAACACATATAAAGGTTTCCATCATGTCCTCCCTTTCCCTTCTTCCTCCTGTAACATATATATAGGTTTCCATCATGTCCTCCCTTTCCCTTCTTCCTCCTGTAACATATATATAGGTTTCCATCATGTCCTCCCTTTCCCTTCTTCCTCCTGTAACATATATATAGGTTTCCATCATGTCCCCCCTTTCCCTTCTTCCTCCTGTAACATATATAAAGGTTTCCATCATGTCCCCCCTTTCCCTTCTTCCCCCTGTAACATATATAAAGGTTTCCATCATGTCCCCCCTTTCCCTTCTTCCTCCTGTAACATATATAAAGGTTTCCATCATGTCCTCCCTTTCCCTTCTTCCCTCCTGTAACACATATAAAGGTTTCCATCATGTCCTCCCTTTCCCTTCTTCCTCCTGTAACATATATAAAGGTTTCCATCATGTCCTCCCTTTCCCTTCTTCCTCCTGTAACATATATATAGGTTTCCATCATGTCCTCCCTTTCCCTTCTTCCTCCTGTAACATATATATAGGTTTCCATCATGTCCTCCCTTTCCCTTCTTCCTCCTGTAACATATATAAAGGTTTCCATCATGTCCTCCCTTTCCCTTCTTCCTCCTGTAACATATATATAGGTTTCCATCATGTCCTCCCTTTCCCTTCTTCCTCCTGTAACATATATATAGGTTTCCATCATGTCCTCCCTTTCCCTTCTTCCTCCTGTAACATATATATAGGTTTCCATCATGTCCTCCCTTTCCCTTCTTCCCCCTGTAACATATATAAAGGTTTCCATCATGTCCTCCCTTTCCCTTCTTCCCCCTGTAACATATATAAAGGTTTCCATCATGTCCTCCCTTTCCCTTCTTCCCCCCTGTAACATATATAAAGGTTTCCATCATGTCCTCCCTTTCCCTTCTTCCTCCTGTAACATATATAAAGGTTTCTATCATGTCCCCCCTTTCCCTTCTTCCTCCTGTAACATATATAAAGGTTTCCATCATGTCCCCCCTTTCCCTTCTTCCTCCTGTAACATATATAAAGGTTTCCATCATGTCCTCCCTTTCCCTTCTTCCTCCTGTAACATATATAAAGGTCTCCATCATGTCCCCCCTTTCCCTTCTTCCTCCTGTAACATATATAAAGGTTTCCATCATGTCCTCCCTTTCCCTTCTTCCTCCTGTAACATATATAAAGGTTTCCATCATGTCCTCCCTTTCCCTTCTTCCTCCTGTAACATATATAAAGGTTTCCATCATGTCCCCCCTTTCCCTTCTTCCTCCTGTAACATATATAAAGGTTTCCATCATGTCCTCCCTTTCCCTTCTTCCCTCCTGTAACATATATAAAGGTTTCCATCATGTCCTCCCTTTCCCTTCTTCCTCCTGTAACATATATATAGGTTTCCATCATGTCCTCCTTTCCCTTCTTCCTCCTGTAACATATATAAAGGTTTCTATCATGTCCCCCCTTTCCCTTCTTCCTCCTGTAACATATATAAAGGTTTCCATCATGTCCCCCCTTTCCCTTCTTCCTCCTGTAACATATATAAAGGTTTCCATCATGTCCCCCCTTTCCCTTCTTCCTCCTGTAACATATATAAAGGTTTCCATCATGTCCTCCTTTCCCTTCTTCCTCCTGTAACATATATAAAGGTTTCCATCATGTCCCTCCTTTCCCTTCTTCCCTCCTGTAACATATATAAAGGCTTCCATCATGTCCTCCCCTTTCCCTTCTTCCTCCTGTAACATATATAAAGGTTTCCATCATGTCCTCCTTTCCCTTCTTCCTCCTGTAACATATATAAAGGTTTCCATCATGTCCCTCCTTTCCTTTCTTCCTCTGGTAACATATATAAAGGTTTCCATCATGTCCCCCCTTTCCCTTCTTCCCTCCTGTAACATATATAAAGGTTTCCATCATGTCCCCTCTTTCCCTTCTTCCTCCTGTAACATATATAAAGGTTTCCATCATGTCCTCCTTTCCCTTCTTCCTCCTGTAACATATATAAAGGTTTCCATCATGTCCCCTTTCCCTTCTTCCCCCTGTAACATATATAAAGGTTTCCATCATGTCCTCCCTTTCCCTTCTTCCCTCCTGTAACATATATAAAGGTTTCCATCATGTCCTCCTTTCCCTTCTTCCTCCTGTAACATATATATAGGTTTCCATCATGTCCTCCTTTCCCTTCTTCCTCCTGTAACATATATAAAGGTTTCCATCATGTCCTCCCTTTCCCTTCTTCCCCCTGTAACATATATAAAGGTTTCCATCATGTCCTCCTTTCCCTTCTTCCCCCTGTAACATATATAAAGGTTTCCATCATGTCCTCCCTTTCCCTTCTTCCCCCTGTAACATATATAAAGGTTTCCATCATGTCCTCCCTTTCCCTTCTTCCCCCTGTAACATATATAAAGGTTTCCATCATGTCCTCCCTTTCCCTTCTTCCCCCTGTAACATATATAAAGGTTTCCATCATGTCCTCCCTTTCCCTTCTTCCCCCTGTAACATATATAAAGGTTTCCATCATGTCCTCCCTTTCCCTTCTTCCTCCTGTAACATATATAAAGGTTTCCATCATGTCCTCCCTTTCCCTTCTTCCTCCTGTAACATATATAAAGGTTTCCATCATGTCCTCCCTTTCCCTTCTTCCCCCTGTAACATATATAAAGGTTTCCATCATGTCCTCCCTTTCCCTTCTTCCTCCTGTAACATATATAAAGGTTTCCATCATGTCCCCCCTTTCCCTTCTTCCTCCTGTAACATATATAAAGGTTCAATACAATAGAAAATAATAAAAAATAAAGAATAATAAAAAATTTGAAGTATTGGAGAGAGTTGATGGACAATGAAGATTAAGGGAACAAAAAGGAAAAAAAGAAGAAAGAAAAAGGAAAAATAAAAATGAATAATAAAAATAAAATAAAAATTTTGAAAAAAGTAAAAATAAAAAATAAAAATAAAAATGAAGAATAAAAAATAAAAATCCAATGTTCTATAATATGATTGAAGGTGTCAGTGCAGGGCCCTTGCGCTGTCTTTTTAACAGTTAAAATCGTGATTTACATATAAAATATGTCTCTTAGGGATATTTTATGATCTCTAGCCCCTTATCCTGTACTGATTCCGGACCATGTGACGGTATCGTAATATAGTAATGTTATTCAGATGGTAGCAGTGACGGTATAGCGATATAGATATTATCAGCTGTGCTATAAAGATAAGTTTAGATGGTAGTAATCATTCAATGAATCCCACTTCATGTGCGTCTGTATACAGATAGTATTGGTGGGTAATCCACCTCTCACCCGATATCTAGTAGTCGATGGCCGTGTAAGAGATGAGTTGGTCGGGCTTCAAGTTGTATAGTTGTCCGGTCTCTGTTGTTCTCACTTGCCGGCGTGTGTAGAGTCCGTCCAGCAGCAGTCGCTATGTCCGCATGGTGTTTGAATCTCTGATAACGGTCCCGGTGAGTACAGGGTAGAGGCTGCCAGGGTGACTAAAATGTCTTGGTCAATCAGGTTATCCTTATCAGACGCGTTTCTGGGGTATGCTCACTCCTTTCCTCAGTGAAAATGGAGAACTATGTATATGTAATGATCTTACCGTCTTTTATCTCTTTCTTGGTGATTCTTAAGATATGTGCTGGATTTCCTAGGATTCATCTCCATGTTTTCAGATGGACTCAAATGGCTCCTTGTATATACTTCTCCCTCCCTCTCTTTATTTTTTTCTTTTAAATCATATTATACATATACATTAAGTTCTGTTGTGGGGTTTCATTGTATCTTTACCCACTCACATAGTTGTATTGTGTGCTGATAAAAGATTGAAGTTAGGACAACAAAGTGTGCAGAACAGTTAAGTTCAGAAAATGCGTTTGCATTGGAAACGCATGTGTAGCCTAAAACATAGCCTGTTTATACAATATTACACACAAAAAAGAGTTAAACAGATCTAGAAAGACCTTTATGGTCAATAGGGGACATATTGCAACATAATTCTTATAAAATGAAAGACGCACCTCTAGTCTGAATTGTGACATAATTTTAGTGTACTATGATTAAGTTGGTTCAGTTGGTTCACACGAATCATAGTACACTAAAATTATGTCACAATTCAGACTAGAGGTGCAGTTTCCATTCCATAGGATGCGTTTTCCAATCATTTGGAACCATGGCACAAAAAAGTCCTTATTAACATGTGTACCAACCATAATTACCCATTTATATCAGTCTGCACATCGTGGTACAGACAAGTTATAATTCAGACTATATTTATATTTTACCCATACGTGTTTTCTCAATTCAGCTGTTTATTGCAAATTTTAATTTATTACTATATATATACCTAGTTCTGTTTTTTAGGTTCCGCCTATGACCCCATATATATTATTATATATTATTATATATTTTATTTCAACATTATATATTATACCCATTTTGTCAGCTGTTCTATACTACTTATAATATATTGGGATTATGTCACAATTCAGACTAGAGGTGCGTCTTTCATTTTATAAGAATTATGTTGCAATATGTCCCCTATTGACCATAAAGGTCTTTCTAGATCTGTTTAACCCTTTTTTTTGTGTAATATTGTATAAACAGGCTATGTTTTAGGCTACACATGCGTTTCCAATGCAAACGCATTTTCTGAACTTAACTGTTCTGCACACTTTGTTGTCCTAACTTCAATTTTTTATCAGCACACAATACAACTATGTGAGTGGGTAAAGATACAATGAAACCCCACAACAGAACTTAATGTATATGTATAATATGATTTAGATAAAGAAAAAAATAAAGAGAGGGAGAAGTATATACAAGGAGCCATTTGAGTCCATCTGAAAACATGGAGATGAATCCTAGGAAATCCAGCACATATCTTAAGAATCACCAAGAAAGAGATAAAAGACGGTAAGATCATTACATATACATAGTTCTCCATTTTCACTGAGGAAAGGAGTGAGCATACTCCAGAAACGCGTCTGATAAGGATAACCTGATTGACCAAGACATTCTAGTCACCCTGGCAGCCTCTACCCTGTACTCACCGGGACCGTTATCAGAGATTCAAACACCATGCGGACATAGCGACTGCTGCTGGACGGACTCTACACACGCCGGCAAGTGAGAACAACAGAGACCGGACAACTATACAACTTGAAGCCCGACCAACTCATCTCTTATACGGCTATCGACTACTAGATATCGGGTGAGAGGTGGATTACCCACCAATACTATCTGTATACAGACACACATGAAGTGGGATTCATTGAATGATTACTACCATCTAAACTTATCTCTATAGCACAGCTGATAATATCTATATCGCTATACCGTCACTGCTACCATCTGAATAACATTACTATATTACGATACCGTCACATGGTCCGGAATCAGTACAGGATAAGGGGCTAGAGATCATAAAATATCCCTAAGAGACATATTTTATATGTAAATCACCATTTTAACTGTGAAAAGACAGCGCAAGGGCCCTGCACTGACACCTTCAATCATAATATACAACATTGGATTTTTATTTTTTATTCTTCATTTTTATTTTTATTTTTTATTTTTACTTTTTTCAAAATTTTTATTTTATTTTTATTATTCATTTTTATTTTTCCTTTTTCTTTCTTCTTTTTTTCCTTTTTGTTCCCTTAATCTTCATTGTCCATCAACTCTCTCCAATACTTCTAATTTTTTATTATTCTTTATTTTTTATTATTTTCTATTGTATTGAATATTTACTTCTTATAAACTTGTACTGGATTCTACTATATTGTTCTTTTCCAGTTTTCTTTTATATATTTTGGACTGATTTAGTGTGTATGATTATGATTCCTATGACTGTATGAATTTTAAACGTTTTATATATAAAAAAAACTAGCCATACAAGATTTACTCCTAGAGAGCCTACATACTATTTTTATTTTCTATATTATTCTTTGGTGTCGGAACAGTAGTGCACTCGGAGCATATATCTTATGTTTCCTAATATCCAGAGTAGGGTGGAGTCAACATACATATTGTTATCCTCAATAAGTGTAGAGACGGCATCCAAAAATAGTGAAAAAAAGCATAGTTTTATTCACCATTTTTGGATGCTGTCTCTACACTTATTGACCCTGCTATATAAAACTGGGCGCTGGCAGTGCTGGCTTCAGACGCATGCTGTGAGAGATCAGGGAGAGAGCTGCTGCTGGTCAGGGAGAGTGTCAGTGTAGGATATAGCGTTCCAGTAGGCAGGGTATATACTAGCAATACAAACAGACCTTTTATTAATACTATTACTACAGACTGCTGGCTGGGACTTGCAGTGCTGCTACCGCGATGTAACCAGCACACTGTGGTGACCGGCTGCTGGCAGAAAGGGGGCATTAGGTGTTGCATACACCCCACTAAGAAGTGCTCAGTCTACTCTTTTTCGATTTTGGGGCTGATGGTCCTGGTGTACTACATTGTATTGCTGGGATTTGTAGTACATCCTGCATAGAACTTCACTGCTCATTGTAAGGGGGTGTCACAGCGTGTGTGTATAGTTCCTGCCAATGCCAGATTGTACCGTACAGCCCCCCCTAAACTAGTGGGTACTACACTGTATTGCTGGGATTTGTAGTACACTACCCCTCAAGGGATGATTCCTTTGCATGAGACAATTGCCAGATCCTCAAGGATCAGTCAAATTCAAAATCAAAACAAAGGTGGGGGGAGGTGGTGAGTCACATTATGCAGGAAATGCAGTCAAATTGAAAATTGAAAGGGTGGTGGCGGGGGTAGAAGTAAGTAGTTACATTATGCAGGGAATGTTACCCCAACTGCTGCAGTCAAATTGAAAATCGAAAAGGTGCTGGGGGTAGAAGGCTACCTGTTGGCTACTGCTGGGCCTTAACTGGCACCCATGTGGACTACTGGTGTGCTTGCCCATGCCTCCATGTTGGCTACTGCTGGGCCTTAACTGGCATCCATGTTGACTACTGGTGTGCCTGCCCTTGCATCCTTGTTGCTGGGCCTTAACTGACATCCGTGTTGACTACTGCTGGGCCTTAACTGGCATCCATGTTGACTACTGGTTTTTGACAACACAGATTGCTGGGTGTTCACCCTCCTGGACCCTTGGTAGAAACCGAACTTTTCCACTGTCATTCCTGCCGAGGAACGCAGTATGAGAGTGAATCAATATCAACAGGCCCTGGTGCAGAAGCTGAAAATGTACTTCCCATCTGACACCACTAGCGCCAGGGGACGTAGTTCTGTGGGCCAAAGAGTGGGGGAGAGGAGTGGTGGAGCAGGCAGCTTGTCAAGGGGCAGGGGAACACTCTCCGAGGCCTGTGACAGTTTCATGGCAGCCCAGCAAGACTATGTTCACCGTCCCCAGTCTAGACAGAGTAGTGGGGAAGTCTTCAGGAAGATGGTGAGGGAATACCTTGCTGACCATACCAACGTCCTTACCGATCACTATGCTACCTACAACTACTGGGTTTCAAAGCTGGATACGTGGCCCGAACTGGCGCTTTATGCCTTGGAGGTGCTGGCCTGCCCTGCCGCTAGCGTGTTGTCAGATCGGGTCTTCAGTGCAGCTGGTGCCATCAACACTGATAAGCGCACCCGCCTGTCCGCTGACAGGCTGACGTTTATAAAAATTAATAAAGCCTGGATTTCACCTGAATTCAACTGTCCACCCGGGGAAAGCAGCTGAACATGAAGATTCTTGGTATCTCCTCTCTTCCTCCTCCTCCTCTTCCTACAATTCTCAGCCAACTGCCTTGGCATGCAGGGTCTGACCTAATTATTGGGAGGCTCAATTGCTTCCTCACTTCTAATGGTTCTCTGTGTCCTCACTGCCATGCTCTGATGTCACACTACGTCTGCAGAGGAGCGGGACTGGTTGCCGGGAGCCCGCTGATCGCACCCCCGCCAACCAGCCTGCTGTTTTATTTATTTATTTTTGTGTAGCCGTGGCCGGGGCCTCACCACCCCCGGTCGAGAGGCATCAAGTGTATCCTTGATGGTGAGTGCTGACTGACAACTGGCCTAGCCAGTTAGCTGTCAGCATCCGGGTTCATGTCCACTACATATCCCAGCCCCTGGACTCACTCCAATTTTTGGGAGGCTCACTTGCTTCCTCACTGACTTGTAATGGTTATCTGTGTGTTTAAGGCCCTGCTGTGTCTGGCCTAATTTTTGGGTGGGGTCACTTGCTGCCTTACTTACTTGTAATGGTTCTCTGTGTGCTCAATGCCATGCTAGGTCTGGTATAATTTTTGGAAGGCTAACTGGCTACCGCTTCTACTTTGTTCGCTCTGTTCTCACCGCCATGCTGTGTCAGGCTGAATATTTGGGTGGTTCATGATATGCTACCTCTATTTTAATTATTCCCCGTGTTCTCAAATTCCAGGGCCTCTTAAGAAGACTGTATTGTTCTATGTGTCCTTACTGCCTGCCGTCACACTACGGGGAACATTTATTAAGTCCGAAGTTTTTTACGCCAGACTTAAAAATGTCCCCGCATCTCCGGCGCTACGTAGAGGCGGACTGCCTATACATAAATCCCGCGCGCGTCGGTGCGCAGTGCAGAAAACCTACGCCACCCGAAAGGTGGAGTAGGTTTTCGGCGTATATTTTGCCGCGCCCCTGTTCCGCCCCCCTTACACCCCCTTCACACCCCCACCCCGGCCACCCGGCCATTTGCGAATAAAATAATCGGCACTTTCCGCCGATATACACCTTAATACATGTCCCCCTACGTCTGCAGAGGAGCGGGACTGGTTGCCGGGGGCCCGCCCAGCCAGCTGTTTTATTTATTTATTTTTTTTGTCTAGCCGTGGCCTCACCACCCCCGATTGAGAGGCATCAAGTGTACTCTTGATGGTGAGTGGTGAGTGAGAGCAGGCCTAGCCAGTTAGCTGTCAGCACCCGGGTTCATGTCCACTACATATCCCAGCCCCTGAACTCCAATTTTTGGGTGGGCTCACTATATTCCTCACTCCCTTAGCATGGCATTCAGCACACAGAGAGCCATTAAGTGTCTGACCTAGTTTTGGGGAGCCTCACTAGCTTCCTCACTCACTTGTAATGGCTCTCTGTGTGTTCAAGGCCCTGCAGTGTCTGGCCTCACTAGGTGTGACTGCCCTTGCCTACTTTTTGCTGGGCCTTAACTGGCATCCATGTTGACTACTGCTGGGCCTTTACTGGCAGTATAGCACAGATTCCACGCTTCACCTATCTGTATGTTTTTGGGTGTGGGAGCAAACCAGAATGCCCGGAGGAAACCCACGCAAACATGGAGAGAACATACAAACTTTTTGCAGATGTTGTCCTTGGTCGTATTTGAACCCAGGACTCCAGCGCTGCAAGGCTACAGTGCTAACCACTGAGCTACCATGCTGCCCTTGCCTCCATGTTGGCTACTGCTGGGCCTTAACTGGCATCCATGTTGACTACTGCTGACTACTGGTGTGCCTGCCCTTGCCTCCATGTTGACTACTGTTGACTACTGGTGTGCCTGCCCTTGCCTCCATGTTGACTACTGCTGACTACTGGTGTGCCTGCCCTTGCCTCCATGTTGACTACTGCTGACTACTGGTGTGCCTGCCCTTGCCTCCATGTTAGCTGCTGCTGGGCCTTAACTGGCATCCATGTTGACTACTGCTGTACCTGCCCTTGCCTCCATTTTGGCAACTGTTTGGCCGTAACTGGCATCCATGTTGACTACTGCTGAGCCTTAACTGACATCCATGTTAACTACTGGTGTGCCTGCCCTTGCCTCCATGTTGGCTACTGCTGATCCTGCCTGGCCTCCATGTTGGCTCCTGCTGATCCCGGCAGTTCTCTGTGTGCTCAATGCCATGCAGTGTTTGGCTTAATTTTGGGGAGGCTCACTTTCGTCCTCACTCACTTTTAATGGTTCTCTGTGAGCTCAGTGCCATGCTAGGTCTGGTATAATTTTTGGAAGGCTGACTGGCTACCGCTTCTAACTTGTTCACTTTGTCCTCACCGCTATGCTGTGTCAGGCTGAATTTTTGGGTAGTTCATGATATGCTACCTCTGTTTTAATGGTTCCCGGTGTTCTCACCGCCATGCTGTGTCAGGCTGAGTTTTTGGGTGGTCCATATGCCTACCTCTGTTTTAACCAGGCTGTTGCACAGAATTTGGCGTAATGGTGCCATTAGGCAGCCTCAGTCATGCATACATGCTGCCCCTGCTGTTTCTTGTCCATTTCCGTTGTGTTTCCATCAATTTCTGAGGTGGACAGGTTTTCACATGACCTTCTCTCTACCGAACTTGAGTCCCCTCAAAAAATGCTCGAGTCTCCCATTGACTTCAATGGGGTTCGTTACTCGAAACGAGCACTCCAGTATCGGGAAGTACTTGTCTCAAGTAACGAGCACCCGAGCATTTTAGTACTCGCTCATCATGTCCATCATGTCATCCCTTTCCCTTCTCCCCAAGTGAATTATTTTAGATTCGGAAACATTAAAGGAAAAGTCCGGTGAAAAATTTTATTAAAGTATTGTAAAAGTTATGCAAATCACCAATATAGACTTATTATGGGAAATGCTTATAAAGGGCTTTTTCCCTGCACTTACTACTGCATCAAGGCCTCACTTCCTGGATAAAATGGTGATGTCACTTCCTGGATAACGCAGGGACGTCACTTCCTGGATAACAAGGTGATGTCCCTTCCTGGATAATATGGGGATGTCACGACCCGACTCCCAGAGCTGTGCGGGTTGGGGCTGCTAGAGAGGATGATGGCAGAGGGATGCTGTGTCCCCCCAGTGCCCTGTGTCCCTCAGTGTCCCCCTGCCATCATCCTCTCCAGCAGCCACAGCCCGCACAGCTCTGGGAGTCAGGTCGTGACATCACCATGTTATCCAGTGAAGTGAAGCCTTGGGGGGCATGGCCTGACTGCCGATGTAGGAGGACGTGTGCAGCCCGAGCTCCCCGCACAGTGATCCTTCCTGCCACCATCCTTCCCGTGGCCGACACCCCACAAACAGCATCCCGGGGGACATATAGTGTGCCCGAGCAGCTCCTGTGTGAAAAGGTCGGAGATGGTGCGCACATTGCGGAAAAACGCAGAGGAGAAGCCCGGCGGCCCCTCCACCCCGCAGATCCATCATGGCGACGAGGGAGCGCAGCGTGGGAAGGAGACCGCGCCTCGGCCCCAACGACTTGCCCGCTCCTCAACCGCCTGGGAGACCAGCTCAGTGGAGGAGGAGAACGATCCCTCAGAATATGAGACAGGTACCGAGGAGAGGGAGCGGGCGGCTGATAGTGTGGAGGGGGCTAAGAGGAGAGAACCCGGAGCCCGGGAGCGGACACACAGCAGCCAGACACATGTGAGTGCACAAGGGGGATCGCAGGACACAGAGCAGCCTACAGATAATCCCACTATAAGGGATGTAACGCAGAGCAGTGCTTCCTTGCATGCACATATTGGAGGTCTGAAGGTAGATATTAACCTCATCAGACAAGACATGAGGAAAGTAAATGAACGTATTGGTGAGGTGGAGGATCAGCTCTCTCCAGTGAAACGTGATCTGAAGAGGGTAGTTCATAATGTGTCCCTGCTAATCAACAAATCGGACGATTTAGAGAACAGACTGAGGCGCAACAATCTGAGGATTTTAGGAATCCCTGAAAGGGCCGAGGGAAAAGATGCAGTGGTCTTTTTTGAAAGATGGCTGAAGGAGAAAATAGGAACTAATAACCTCTCACATCTCTTTGCAATTGAAAGAGCGCACAGGGTGCCCTCTCGCCCTCCACCACCAGGGGGAGCTCCCCGGCCAGTGATCATGCGTCTTCTGCATTTCAGAGACAGGGATGCGATATTGCACCTTGCTAGAGATAATGACAACTTATCCATCAATGGCGCCAAAGTCTCCATTTATCCAGACTTTTCTGCCGAAGTTCAGAAGAAAAGAGCTCAGTTTACTGACATTCGCAGACGCCTGAGGTCCCTGCAAGTCCCCTACTCTACTATATATCCAGCCAAACTCCGTGTGGTAGCCTTGGGTACCACCCACACTTTTGAATGGCCTAAAGCTGCCCTACAATGGCTGGACAACAACGAGAGAGCACTGAGACAGCAAGACTGAGTGTGCGGAGTTCTGGTGTCTTGTCTTGCCTTGCCCTGGTTTTGGCAAGCTCAGCAAGTCGTTTTGAGAATGTTGCAACGTTTCTTCAAGCATAAGTGCCTAACCGTCTTGGTTATGATTTTTGGTCACGGGAACTTATACACCAGCATGTTATTTTGACCTGTGCGGGAGGGTAGGGGGAGGGGATTTTGATAAGCTTAAGAGTTCTGCACGGAGTCTCACTCTTCCTCTCGTTGGGGGGAAAATAATGTTCATGTTTTTATTGTTTATTTCAATGTTGTATATCCAATTTTTGTCTGTGCCAAGTGGAGAGACTGAACGTGGTTTGAAAGGGTATATGTGCAATGAAAGTGTCTTTACGGCTGCAGCCATAATGCTAATACATACTTACCTGCATATACTATGGCGCCCTCCGTAGCTGCAGTGTCTGTCGTAGCCTGGAACATACGGGGTTTAAGGGATTCCACCAAGAGATGTGCAATCTTCTCCTCGCTCCACCCTCTTCAGCCGCTATAGTCTGTCTTTCTGAGACGCACCTACTCCACGCATGCCAGGGGGGTCAGTGTGCTGGTACACCGTAGATCCCTTTTGTGTGCCATGCTTCTAAGATAGACAGCGAGGGGAGATTTGTGTGTCTGCACTGTTCCCTGTATAATGTACCAATGATTCTGGTAGCCCTTTATATACCGCCACCTTTCACAATGGAGGTGCTTAAACATATCCTTACCTATATTGCATCGTTACCTTCAGTGCCTGTATTGCTTATTGGTGATTTTAATATTGTATTGTCCACCTCTCTTGATAGATTGGCGTCCACGAGTTCACAGGGTACATCCCAGCCGACCGCCCTGTCGCGCCTGCTAGGGGAATGTGGTTTCTGCGACCTCTGGCGAGTTCGCCATCCTGATCTTCAACAGTTCTCTTGTTACTCTGGGTCGCATCACTCCCTGTCCTGGATCGACATGGCGGTGGGCTCTCCCGCCCTATTGACGTATGTATCTGAGATAGGATATTTACCAAGGAGCGTGTCTGACCATTCCCCACTGTATGTGTGTTTCAATATGGGGGTGCGGGGGGGAAACGAGATCATGCCCTGGAGGCTGCACCCATTCTGGTTGCAACTCGTGGACATTGATACCTCTATTGATGTAGCTATTCGGGAATTCTTCTGTATAAATGTTCTATATACGCTTTGTGTCTGGGAGACTATGAAAGCATACATGAGGGGAGTTTATATTCAGAAAATCTGCACACATAAAACTAAGTCCAGGAAACTTCAGAACAGAGTTCGAGACACTGAGGGTGCAATGGTGGCAGACCCGACCCCCAGGAATAAGACCAATTGGGAGGAGGCCCAAACTGCCTATAGGGAACATGTACTAAAAATAGCAGAGGAGAAGAGATTTTTTTCAAAAACAACGGTACTTCCAGGAGGGGGAAAGCGCAGGTCACCTTCTAGCCACAATAGTAAAATCCCAGTCTGGCCCGCCACATATTGTTGAGTTAACTAATTCAGGGGGGCAGAAGGTACACACTGATGAGGATATTTTGGGAGTCCTATATGAACACTATTCTGAGATCTACAAATCCACTTTGCAGGTATAGGAGGAAAATATGGAGCAATACCTACACTCCATCCTACTCCCTAGTCTGTCTGACGCCCAAATAGAATTACTTGAGGCACCTTTGCAGTTGGAGTTGGAGGAAGCCCTTCAGTCTTTTTCCAATGAAAAAGCCCCTGGTTGCGATGGCTTTCCCACCGAGTTCTACAAACTACACCAGGAACTCCTCCTCCCACAGCTGCTAAAGGTCTATAAAGAGGCACTGGAGGTTGGGCTTTGGCCGCCGTCCATGCGGGAGGCTATGGTTGTGGTTTTGCCAAAACCAGGTAAAGATTTAACAGACCCTGGGTCTTATCGACCCATCTCCCTTTTAAATAATGACGTTAAGCTCCTCGCACGGGCATTGGCAAATCGCCTAACACAGGTCATCACATCACTGATCCACCCAGACCAATGTGGCTTTATGCCGGATCGTTCAACAGCCCATAACATCCGCAGACTGTATATGAACATCCAGCTTGGGGCGGGGGAAGGTGGCTGTCCGGCAGTGGTCTCACTCAAAGCTGCCAAAGCTTTCGATAGCGTCCAGTGGGCCTTCCTGTGGGCAGTCATGCAGAAAATGGGGTTTGGTCCAGGACATATAGGTTGGGTGCAGCTCCTTTATTCCCAACCTCGGGCTAGAGTGAGGGCAAATGGTGGGATATCAGGTGGGTTTGCGCTGGGGAGAGGCACCAGGCAGGGTTGTCCCCTGTGGCCCTTCCTCTTCGCACTCACGATAGAGCCCTTGGCATGCCTACTGCGCTCCACACCAGAGTTTGAGGGTTTCCGTAGGGGGACGTGGGAGGAGCGCGTATCCTTATATGCAGATGGCCTGTTGATATACGCCCATGATGTTAACAGGTCCTTACCAGTGATTATCTCGCTTATTGAGCAGTTTGGCCGTAGATCTGGTCTATTAATAAAGTGGTCTAAGTCTGTTGTCATGCCCCTACGCCCGCTTCCAGACACTGAACACTTGGCCCGATCAGGCTTACAAGTAGTTAATTCCTTCAGGTACCTTGGAGTCATAATAACGCCAGATGCTAGGGACTTCCTGAAGGTTAACATGAACCCATTATTGCTCAAGTTCTGTACTAAAATTGACACATGGTGCAAACTCCCACTCTCAGTAATTGGTCGGGGTAACTTACTAAAGATGATATTAATGCCGCAACTATTATATATTATCCATAATTCCCCAGTGTGGATTCCTCAGAGGATATTTCATAAAATACAATGTCTATTCCGGGAGTTAGCGTGGCGAACAAACTAGGAGCCCTGCAGAGAAGTAAAGAGGCGGGAGGATTGGCCTTGCCTAATCCATACATATACTTCCTTGCCTCCCAATTACAGCAGATTAGAAGATGGGGATTGCTCCAATCCGTGGGACAGGTAGGGCAGCTGGTGACTTGGGCTGCTGGCCATAGTCTGCCTATTATGGCATAGGAGGCGGGAGACACTACATGGGGTGGGAGGGAGGCCTCTACACTGGCTTTAATGGTTAGAGTGTGGAACAAGGCCAAGGCATTACTAAACATTACTGGGTTCACAACTTATACCCCAATATGGCGGAATCCACACTTACCTGAGTTTTTTTTTAAATTGGAGGGATTCTCCCCATGGGAAAGACGAGGAATAGTATATCTGCATCAGCTAAGACAGGAGGATAACTTTGTATCCTTTGACTATACCAAGGAGAATTATAATATCCCTAACACACAGTTCTACCAATACCTCCAGATACGTCATGCATACACAGCCCAAGAACGTACTGGCCAATGGCCACCCCCTCACATACCACCCTAGCTTACGTCTCCACTGACAACTCGGCCAAGGGTCTTATATCAACGATATATGCTGACTTATTATGTGAACACCTCCAAAAGCCCCCGCTCTCTATTAAAGATAAATGGGAGGCAGATGTGGGAGACATCTCAGATGATCAATGGACTGATGTGCTTGAACTTACTACTAAGGTGTCCATGAGTGAGGCGCAGCGACTCTCACAGCTGTATCTGCTTCACAGGGTATATAAGACTCCAATCCTCCTACATAGGATAGGCTCGTGGCCGGAACCTAATTGCCCCCGTTGTGGTGCTGAGGAGGCAAACTTATTGCATATGATGTGGGGGGGTGTACAGTTGGAGACCTTCTGGAAGGGGGTTGTGGAGATTGGGAGGAGGGCTTACTCGGGGAGCCTCTCTTTTGATCCCAGGGTGTGTATACTGGGGATCCTGGAATTCCCAGATGCGGATGAGCACACTCGTATTGCGGCGCAGAGAATACGGGTTTGATAAAGCAAAGTTATAGCGGCCCATTGGATACAGCGTGTCCCACCCACCAAACGGGAATACATACAGAAAATAATAAACACCCTGAGGCTAGAGCGCGCTGTGTATATCAAAAGGAAGTGCTCTCCAAAATGGGAGAAGATATGGGGAAGATGGGTGGACACCCCGGGCCTCCCGTCTAGGGCGCTGTTGTAGAGTGCCCCCACTTCCTGCCAGTAATGTCATAAATGAATATGTATGTACAGTCGTAGGTGTGATATGCATATGTATGGAGTCTCTCCACGAAGACCCCGCACAATGGTGAGGCAGAGCTCTTTTGTTTCCAATTTAATGATTAAAATATATACACGTACGGTTTCGATTCAGCATATTATGATATATACCGTCGTATGTATACCAACTCTTTCTATTACTGTTGCCTCCTACATAATATTGGTTGGTTTCTTTTTCTCCAATGCCTGGCAATGTTTTTAAGTGTTTTGTTGCTTGTTTTTTGTGCTTAACCCTTTAGGGGACACAGCCAAATTTTTCTAATATGACCTGTGTCACTTTATGCCTCTGTAACTCTGGATGCTTTTATCAATCCTTGTGATTCCAAGATTGTTTTTTCCTGACTTATTCTACTTTATGTTAGTGGTAAATTTGGATCGATACCTTTAGCGTTTTTTTGTGAAAAACTCCAAAATGTTGTGAAAAATGTAAAAATTATTGCATTTCTCTAAATTTGAAAGTTTCTGCCAATAAGGAAGATAGTTCTACCACATAAATTATTGATTAATTCATATCTATAACAAGTCTACTTTATATTGGCAGCATCTGGTGAACATGCTTTAACTTTTTTTGGGATTTTAGAGACCGTAATTGTTTAGTAGCAACTTTCAAAATTTTTGTGAAAATTTAAACTCAGATTTTTTTAGGGACCAGATCAGTTTTGAAGCATATTCTAGGGGCCTGTATACTAGAAAACACCCATAATTCCCCCCATTTTGAAATCGTTACCCTTTCAAGTATTCAAATTGACATTCATACAGTTTTTTAACCCTTTACGCATTTCACAGGAATAACTTCAAAGAAAGTGTGGAAAGTAAAAATTTCCACTTTCTTTGCAGAGATCCCAATTCAATCCTATTTCTTTCATACCGCACAGCTATAAAAAGTAAAGTGTAATAAAACATTTATTCCTCTGAATCTGCAGTTTTTATTAATACCCCATTTGTGGACGTTAAGTGTTGTGCGGGCGCACAACACGGCTCAGAAGAGAAGGAGCACCCTTTGGATTTTGGAGCGTGGATTTGGCTGGAATAAATGTTACAGTTACAGAGCCCCCCTAGTGCTGAGACAGTGGGAACCCCCCACAAGTGACCCCAATTTGAAAACTACACCCCTTAAGGAACGTAACAAGGGGTACAGTGGGCATTTTGACCCCACAAGTTTTTCACAGTTTTTTGCAAAAGAGGCCCATGAACATTAAAAATCACATTTTTCACACTTACACGTTAGTGAAACCCCAAATTTTCCAAATTCCAAAAAGCTTGGAGAAGCAAAAGCCCCCCGATATTTGTAAAGCAATTTCTCCTGAGTAAGAAAATACCCAATTTGTGAATGTAAAAAATTGTACGGGCGCACAACACGGCTCAGAAGAGAAGGAGCACCTCTGTCTGTGTGTGCACTCCTACTGTAGCAGTAAATGCAACAACGTTTACTGACACTAACGAGGGCTGATGTTTATTAACGGACGCTGAATTACACTAACAGACACTGACACTAACGGACGTTGATGCTTACTAACAGACACTGACACTTACTAACGGACACTGACTAATGATTACTAACGGACACTGACTGACACTTACTAACGGACACTGACTGACGCTTACTAACGGACACTGACTGACGCTTACTAACGGACACTGACTGACACTTACTAACGAACACTGACTAACGATTACTAACGGACACTGACTAACGATTACTAACGGACACTGACTGACACTTACTAACGGACACTGACTGACACTTACTAACGGACACTGACTAACGATTACTAACGGACACTGACTAACGATTACTAACGGACACTGACTAACGATTACTAACGGACACTGACTGACACTTACTAACGGACGCTGACTGACGCTTACTAACGGACACTGACTAACGATTACTAATGGACACTGACTAACGATTACTAACGGACACTGACTGACGCTTACTAACGGACACTGACTGACGCTTACTAACGGACACTGACTGACACTTACTAACGGACGCTGACTGACGATTACTAAAGGACGCTGACTGACGATTACTAAAGGACACTGACTAACGATTACTAACGGACACTGACTGATGCTTACTAACGGACACTGACTGACGCTTACTAACGGACACTGACTGACACTTACTAACGGACGCTGACTGACGATTACTAAAGGACGCTGACTGACGATTACTAAAGGACACTGACTAACGATTACTAACGGACACTGACTGATGCTTACTAATGCACACTGACTGACACTAACGGACACTGAATGACGGTTACTAACGGACACTGAATGACGGTTACTAACGGACACTGACTGGCGCTTTCTAACTGACGCTGACTAAGATCTCCCTTATCATTGGGAGCTCACAGGGGAGGGGGTATTTATTATGTGTGTGTGCTTTGTGTATACACTATGTGGATGCAGGCTCTGATCTTCTCACATAGCATTCAGCTAGTGGGGATCAGACCCTGCATCCAACTTCTGTGGTCCTCACTGTCAGACACTGTGATTGACAGCTCTGATCACAGAGCTGTCAATCACAGTCCAGAAAAGCAATGTGACCAGCGTCATTGGACAAACGCTGGTCACATGCTTCCCAGGAGGAGGCCGTCCCTGGATCCCTGAGCTCAGGGTGAGTCCCGGGACCAGGGGGCGTGGCTACCGCGGGTGGGGGGGGAGGGGGCTCCGGTCTCCGATCGTGGGGGGGTCATCAGAGGCAGAGGAGGAGGAGAGAGAGGGATCTCTGCCCCAGCTTCCCCCGGTCCCGGACCTCAGCAGAGACCGGGACCCGGGGGTGCACCGGCATCAGTGGTTCATTACCGATCCCCTGATGCCAGTGATTGCCTTTCCTGGACCCCTGCTATCAGCTGACAGTTTAGTTTCGCCTCCCGATCCGTGTTTACATAGACAGTGATCACCGGGAGCCGGGAAGTTATTGTACGTCCTGGTGCGGAAACTAACCTCCTGCCAGGACGTACTATAACTGCATGGTGCGGCTAGGGGTTAACTGTTTATAACAGAAAAAACTTTTAATAAAAAATATCTGATTAAAAAAAAAAAGGAAGTGAAGCCCTGATGCAGTAGTAAGTGCAGGAAAAAAGCACTTTCTAAGCATTTCCTGTAATAAGTCTATATTGGGGATTTGTATAACTTTTGGAGGGGCAATACAATACTTTAATAAAGATTTTTGCCGGACTTCTCCTTTAAGCTGCAGTTTCCACTGTTGTGAAACTGACTGCCGGGGTTACCTGGTGGCTGTAGAGGTTACTAGGCGACTGCGGGGGTTACCCAATGACTGTAGGGGTTATCCGGTGGCTGTAGGGGTTACCCGGTGGCTGTAGGGGTTACTAGGTGACTGCGGGGGTTACCCAATGACTGTAGGGGTTACCCGGTGGCTGTAGGGGTTACCCAATGACTGTAGGGGTTACCCGGTGGCTGTAGGGGTTACTAGGTGACTGCGGGGGTTATCCGGTGGCTGTAGGGGTTACCCGGTGGCTGTAGAGGTTACTAGGTGACTGTGGGGGTTACCCAATGACTGTAGGGGTTACCCAATGACTGTAGGGGTTACCCGGTGACTGTGGGGGTTATCCGGTGGCTGTAGGGGTTATCCGGTGGTTGTAGGGGTTACAAGGCGACTGCGGGGGTTACCCAATGACTGTAGGGGTTATCCGGTGGCTGTAGGGGTTACCCAATGGCAATGACAATTGGGTACAGCCTGGGGGGTACGGTACTCTTTGGTATATAGGGAATCGCCATCTTACCGGTTCATTGACCCTTTTCACGAAAAGTGCCAGAAAGAAGACAGCTGCAATGGGTGGAGCCAGGAAACTTGCCACGGACTGAATGTAGTCAAACAGCTGGCCTCCTTGTGCCGCCTGGACAACCGGGATCCATGTAATGCTAAAAGCCACAAGGCAAACGGTCCACACCCTGAGACAGAAGGAGATACGTGACGAGGCAGGGGCCACGCTTATCACATGTCCCGGGACTAAGAAATTGATACTGACCGTCCCACCAGGAGCAGCTCCTTCTCAGCCGCCTGCGGCCGCACCTTCCTCCACACATCCATGGTAAACAGGGTCCCGCTGCTGTTAAAGATGGAGGCAAGACTGCTCATGAGGGCCGCCAGCATCACCGCCAGCATCAGACCTTTTAGACCTGGTGGTACAAGGGACAGGTGATCGGAGAGTCATGTGCAGACATGACTCCAACATATAGACTACATATATACATCACACAGACAACATACACACTACATATATATATATACACACACATCACACAGACAAGATATATACATCACACAGACAACATACACATATACACTACATATATACATCATATACACATATATACATCACACAGACAAGATATATACATCACACAGACAACATACATATATAGACTACATATATACATCATATACACATATATACATCACACAGACATCATACACATACACTACATATATACATCATATACACATATATACATCACACAGACAACATACACATATACACTACATATATACATCATATACACATATATATACATCACACAGACAACATACACATATACACTACATATATATATACACACATCACACAGACATCATACACACTACATATATATATATACACACACATCACACAGACAAGATATATACATCACACAGACAACATACACATATACACTACATATATATATATACACACATCACACAGACATCATACACACATATATACATCACACAGACATCATACACATACACTACATATATACATCATACACACATATATACATCACACAGACATCATACACATACACTACATATATACATCATATACACATATATACATCACACAGACAACATACACATATACACTACATATATATATATACACACACATCACACAGACAAGATATATACATCACACAGACAACATACACATATACACTACATATATACATCATATACACATATATACATCACACAGACAACATACACATATACACTACATATATATATTGTAGACATGTCACTGGAGATGTGTTCGAGGGGATGTACATCTCACCTAGGCTGATACATAGTGTGAGATGGTGAGTCCAGGAGGGATCGGTTGCTCGGCAGTGTTATGCTGCTGAGTCCTTATTTATTATTACCGGGCCTGGACTTACATGGAATGGTGGATAGGTTGGTAGTGGGATCTGCCATTCCCTTCCCCCGATCCAGTGTGGGTTTTGGGATCAGGTGAGCTCAGTGTACAGGTCCTCGCTCTCAGCCAGGGGTGATCAGACTGCGTGGTCTGTTTGTTGGGAGCTGGGAATACAGCCGCTGGTGAAGCCTATTCACACCCAGCGATACCGCCTTGAAGTGTCAGATAGGTGACCTGTATGTCAGTAAGCGCCCAGGCGGGCAGGACCTTTTGTTTGTTTGGTTCCTATAAGCGCGGTGTTGCTGTATTTATGTTTTCAGGACGGTTTATGCTGCAAATAAACGCCAAGCTATTATTTTCAAAGCCAAGTCTGATGTGAACTGTGTCCAAACACACCATCCCCCGGGAAGATCCCTACAATTGGTGCTGCGGAGCGGGCAAAACGGTTGCTAGGGGCAACGGTGTGCATCAACTTGGCTACAGCGGCTTATGTCCTGGGTGACGGCTGCTGCTTCACTCCAAAAACAGACAAGCAACATGGAGGAGATGATGAAGCAGCTAATGCAAGTGAGTTTGCAGCAACAACAGGCTCTGACCGCCGCTAACCTGCGCCATGAACAGGCTCTGACAGACGCTAACCTGCGCCATGAACAGGCATTGGCCGCACACCAGCAGGCTAATAGGCTGCAACAACAGGCTCAGGCAGATGCTAAACAGGATCAGGAGGCCGCTAACCTTCGCCATGAGCAGGCTAATCGGCAGCAACAACAGGCTCTGGCAAACGCTAACCTGCGCCATGAACAGGCAATGGCTCAACAACAGAGACTTATTGAGCACCTGATAGCAAAGCAAGAGGCGTCTGCAGGTACTAATCCCCAGCTGGTGGCAGCAGCCGCTCCAGAGACTTTGTCTGTGAGAAGAGCCGTGCAGCGAGCGCTGCACAAGATGGCGGCTGATGATGATATTGAGGCCTACTTAACTGTCTTTGAGCGGGTGGCTGAGCGAGTTACCCTCCACTGAGTGGGCAGAGGTCATTGCTTCCTATTTAACAGGCGAACCTCAAAAGGCCTACTATGACCTCAGTGAGCAAGAGGTCAAAGACTATCCCCGGCTAAGAGCAGAGATACTCGCCCGACTAGGAGTTACTGCTGCTGTCCGTGCCCGGAGGGTCCGCAACTGGAGCTACAGTCTGGACAAGTCAGCGAGGTCCCAGATGTACGACCTGATCCATTTGGCAAGAAAGTGGTTGGAGCCAGACACTACTGATGGATCGCTACCTACGAGCACTCCCTGCTGATCTGCAACGCTGGGTGGGACAAGGCGACCCTAGGAGTGCCGATGAACTTGTCAGCCTTGTGGAGAGGTTCCAGGCGACCGAGGACTACCTCCGTGATGTTCCTGCAGCACCGTCACCTCCCCGGAGTGCCAGATCTGTGCCGTCAGCTGGTAAGAGACTTCCATCTATTGGGGGAGTGTGGAGGGGTGCTGATAGAGGGAAGAGCGCTCAGGAGGTGTCTCAGGGGCAAAAGACTGGTGATGGTCCCCGGTGGCTAAGTGGCCCTAAAAAGGACTCCCTGCCAAGGAGACCAGGCCCTATCCAGTGCTGGAGATGCCATGAGACGGGACATGTGTCTGCCCATTGCCCTCTTACCACTGAGCCCATGGAGTGTGACGCTAGCCGGCGTCAGTCGCTATTTGCGGAGCCGTCTTTTGTTGCGGTCACTGGACTAGAGACTGAACCACAAGTCTGCAACATTACGGTCAATGACTTCCCTATTAAGGCGTTGCTGGACTCGGGAAGCCTTGTCACCTTGGTGCATGCCAGCCTGGTGACTATGGGAAAACATATGAGCGTCGTGTGCATACATGGCGATACAAAGGTGTACCCTATAGTACTAGCTAATGTCGGGACTGAACTAGGCACGGTACAATATGAAGTGGGTGTGGTTAAAAACCTTATGCATCATGTGATATTGGGGCGGGATTTTCCATTGTTCTGGGCTTTATGGGGAAAACAACAATCCCCTGAAAGGAGTGAGGAGACCCCTAAGTCTATTGCATTACCCACGGTAAATGATAAAAATGTACAGGATGAAAATGATGCTTTTCCTTTGCAGGTCCTGGCTGGTGAGGAAGAGGCTCCTCCCACTGCGCAGAATGTTCCAGACTTAGAGGTGTCTAGGGATAATTTTGGTACTGCACAATTACAGGACCCCACTCTCAAAAATGTGAGAGAACAGGTCACTGTTATGAATGGGACCTCAGGAGCCAGAAGCTGAGAGAAAGTTTCCACATTTTTCTATGACTAATGATCTCTTCTATAGAGTCACTAAGATTAATGATGAGGTTGTGGAACAGCTTCTGGTGCCTAAGTCGTACCGGCGTCAGGTACTGGACATGGCCCATAATCATGTCCTTGGGGGCCACTTGGGGACGGATAAAACACAGGAGAGAGTCCTCCAGAGGTTTTATTGGCCTGCGATTTATGCTGACATAAAAAAATACTGTGAGTCGTGCCCCATATGTCAGCTTAGCGCCCCAGTGTCGCATTTCCGCAGTCCTTTGGTTTCGCTCCCCATCATAGAGGAACCTTTTGACCGGATCGCAATGGACTTGGTGGGTCCCATTGTAAAGTCGGCTAGGGGACACCAGTACATTCTAGTTGTGTTGGACTACGCGACCCGCTATCCTGAGGCTGTACCCCTAAGAAACACTGCGTCTAAGACAATTGCGCGCAAGTTGTTTTATATGTTTTCCAGGGTGGGGATCCCCAAAGAAATCTTGACCGACCAAGGTACCCCGTTTGTGTCAAAGGTGATGAAGGATCTGTGCAAACTGTTTAGAATCTCCCACCTCCGTACCTCTGTATATCACCCACAGACAGACGGGTTAGTGGAGAGGTTTAATAAAACCCTGAAACATATGTTATAGAAAGTGGTGGAAAAGGATGGTCGGGATTGGGATCACTTACTACCTTACCTGATGTTTTCTATTAGGGAAGTGCCCCAAGCGTCCACAGGGTTCTCTCCCTTCGAATTAGTCTATGGTCGTCACCCTAGGGGTTTGTTGGATATAGCGAAAGAGACCTGGGAAAGTGAGTCCACCCCATACAAGAGTGTTATAGAGCATGTAGCACAAATGCAGGACCGTATAGCCACTGTAATGCCCCTAGTAAGGGAACACCTCCAGAGGGCGCAAGAGAGCCAAAGCAGAATTTACAATCGTTCTGCAAGAATCAGGACATTCAGCCCAGGTGACCGGGTCCTCATACTTGTTCCCACGGTAGAAAGTAAATTCTTAGCAAAGTGGCAGGGTCCCTATGAAATTGTAGAGAAGGTCAGTGAGGTCAACTACAGGGTACACCAACCAGGTAGAAGGAAGCCTTTCCAAGTTTATCACATAAACTTGATCAAGCCCTGGAAAGACAGGGAATCCTTGGTGGCGACAAATCCTGTTGGTCATCTGTCACCACCAATCCCTCCGGTCAGGACTGGTGACACCCTATCAGTGTCCCAGAAGCAGGAAGCTAAGGAGTTCCTGCAGAAAAATAAAGACAAGTTTTCTGACCTCCCAGGGCGTACGCATCTCATTCACCATCACATTGAAACTGAGCCTAGAAGCAGAGTAAACCTGAAGCCCTATAGGATACCAGAAGCACGGAGGGAGGCGGTATCATCCGAGGTAAAACGTATGCTTGACCTAGGAGTCATTGAGGTGTCCCAGAGCGAGTGGTCCAGCCCGATTGTGTTAATCCCAAAGCCCAATGGAACTTGGAGGTTCTGTAATGACTTTAGAAAGGTAAATGAGATCTCCAAGTTCGATGCCTACCCCATGCCCAGGGTAGATGAGTTGATAGAAAGGATGGGTAATGCCAGGTACATAACCACTCTCGATCTCACTAAGGGCTACTGGCAGATCCCACTCACTCCTAAGGCTAGAGAGAAGACTGCATTCTCCACCCCTGATGGGCTCTTCCAATACGTAGTGATGCCATTCGGGTTACATGGAGCCCCTGCCACTTTTCAGAGGTTGATGGACTTGATTCTGCGACCACATCGTGATTACTCCGCTGCCTACCTCGATGATGTGGTCATTTTTAGCCCGGATTGGGAAAGTCACCTCTGTAAGGTCCAGGCGGTGTTAGATGCCATAAGTGATGCGGGTTTAACCATCAATGCAGAGAAGTGTGCACTAGCCTTAGAGGAGGCCAAATACTTGGGCTACATTATTGGGAGGGGGTTAGTGAAACCACAACTAAATAAAATTGAGGCAATACAGAATTGGCCTCAACCCCTCACAACGAAACAGGTCAGAGCTTTCCTGGGTATTACGGGCTATTACCGAAGGTTTGTGCCGAACTTTGCCTCAGTTGCAGCCCCGCTAACTGACCTGACAAAGGGTGCGAAGTCCGCAATGGTGACATGGACTCCAGAGGCCGAGAAGGCTTTCCAAAGCCTTAAGTCTGCCCTGTGCCAACAACCTGTGCTAGTTACCCCTGACTTTAGGCGAGAGTTTTTGGTACAGACAGACGCCTCTAACACAGGGTTAGGTGCCGTCCTCTCACAGGTCGTGAATGGCGAGGAGCACCCGGTGATGTACTTGAGTAGGAAGCTATCCCCGGCCGAGAAAAACTACGCCATTGTGGAGCAAGAGTGTCTGGCAGTGAAGTGGGCCCTCGAATCCCTGAGGTATTACTTACTAGGCAGGAAATTCAGGTTAGTGACCGACCATGCCCCCCTAACATGGATGAAGCTTAACAAGGAGAGAAATGCGAGGGTGACTAGGTGGTTTCTGTCCCTACAAAACTTCAATTTCACTGTGGAACACAGGCCGGGAAATTACAGGCGAATGCTGACGCCCTATCAAGGCTACACTGTCTGTGGGGACGAAACGCTCAGCCCTCCGGTCTGAAAAAGAGGGGGGGGATATGTAGACATGTGACGGGAAAAGTGCTCGAGGGGAGGTACATCTCACCTAGGTTACTACACAACGTCAGATGGTAAGTCCAGGAGGGATCTGTTGCTCGGCAGTGCTATGCTGCTGAGTTATTTATTATTACCGGGCCTGGATGTTACATGGAATGGCGGATAGGTTGGTAGTGGGATCTGCCATTCCCTCCCCCTCGATCCAGTATGGGTTTTGGGATCAGGTGAGCTCTGATCCCAATCAGCCTGAGAAGGTAAAAGGTGGGCTCAGTGTGCAGGTGATGGCTCTCAGACAGGAGTGATCAGCCTGGATGCTGTGTTTGTTGGGAGCGAGGGATACCACTGCTGCTGGGGACTGTCCACACCCTGCGATACCGCCTTGAAGTGTCAGATAGGTGACCTGTATGTCAGTAAGCGCCCAGGCGGGCAGGACCTTTTGTTTTGTTTGTTCTTAAAAGCGCGGTGTTGCTGTATTTATGTTTCTGGACGGTTTATGCTGAAAATAAACGCCAAGCTGTTATTTTACAAGTCTGATGTGAACTGTGTCAAAACACACCATCCCCCGGGAAGATCCCTACAATATACACACACATCACACAGACATCATACACATACACACATATATACATCACACAGACATGCTAAACAACACTTTATTGTATTGACTGTGCAAAGGGTTAACATGTATGAATGAAAGAAACCTTGGTCACGTGTTTCTCCCAACTAATAAAAGACCTAAAACCTAAATGTCAGCAGGAGTTGGCCTGGTCCCTGACTCTAGTCAGCTGTGTTCTCAGAATCCCGTGGACTGTGTCAGTACAGCAGCCTGAAGGGGACAACAGAGGAGAAGAAAACTTCTGCCTCAATCATAGCTCTGTGTTCTGTGTGAGCCTAACCTATGGGGGAAGCTACTAACAGACCTTGCCTCAGAGAGCCCCTGAACCTGCCAATGCACAAGCTACAATCAGGAGAGTGCTGCCGGGGGACCCTGAACCTGCCAAAGGACAATCTACAAGCAGGAGAGTTCTGCCCGGGGACCCTAAACCTGAGAAAGGACAAGCTACAAGCAGGAGAGTGCTGCCCGGGGACCCTGAACCTGCCAAAGGACAAGCTACAACCACGAGAGTTCTGCCCGGGGACCCTGAACCTGCCAATGCACAAGCTACAATCAGGAGAGTGCTGCCCGGGGACCCTGAACCTGCCAAAGCACAAGCTACAAGCAGGAGATTGCTGCCCGGGGACTCTGAACCTGCCAAAGGACAAGCTACAAGCAGGAGAGTGCTGCCGGGGGACCCTGAACCTGACAAAGCACAAGCTACAAGCAGGAGAGTGCTGCCGGGGGACCCTGAACCTGACAAAGCACAAGCTACACGCAGGAGAGTGCTGCCGGGGGACCCTGAACCTGACAAACCACAAGCTACAACCACGAGTGCGCTGCCGGGGGACCCTGAACCTGACAAAGGACAAGCTACAACCACGAGAGTGCTGCCGGGGACCCTTAACCTGAGAAAGGACAAGCTGCAATCAGGAGAGTGCTGCCGGGGGACCCTGAACCTGACAAAGCACAAGCTACAAGCAGGAGAGTGCTGCCAGGGGACCCTAAACCTGCCAAAGCACAAGCTACAATCAGGAGAGTGCTGCCGGGGGACCCTGAACCTGCCAAAGCACAAGCTACAATCAGGAGAGTGCTGCCGGGGGACCCTGAACCTGCCAAAGCACAAGCTACAAGCAGGAGAGTGCTGCCCGGGGACCCTGAACCTGCCAAAGCACAAGCTACAAGCAGGAGAGTGCTGCCCGGGGACCCTGAACCTGCCAAAGCACAAGCTACAATCAGGAGAGTGCTGCCAGGGGACCCTAAACCTGCCAAAGCACAAGCTACAATCAGGAGAGTGCTGCCGGGGGACCCTGAACCTGCCAAAGGACAAGCTACAAGCAGGAGAGTGCTGCCCGGGGACCCTGAACCTGCCAAAGCACAAGCTACAATCAGGAGAGTGCTGCCGGGGGACCCTGAACCTTACAAAGGACAAGCTACAATCAGGAGAGTGCTGCCAGGGGACCCTAAACCTGCCAAAGCACAAGCTACAAGCAGGAGAGTGCTGCCGGGGGACCCTGAACCTGCCAATGCACAAGCTACAAGCAGGAGAGTGCTGCCGGGGGACCCTGAACCTGCCAATGCACAAGCTACAAGCAGGAGAGTGCTGCCGGGGGACCCTGAACCTGACAAAGGACAAGCTACAATCAGGAGAGTGCTGCCGGGGGACCCTGAACCTGACAAAGGACAAGCTACAAGCAGGAGAGTGCTGCCCGGGGACCCTGAACCTGCCAATGCACAAGCTACAAGCAGGAGTGCGCTGCCAGGGGACCCTGAACCTGCCAATGCACAAGCTACAAGCAGGAGAGTGCTGCCCGGGGACCCTGAACCTGCCAAAGCACAAGCTACAATCAGGAGAGTGCTGCCCGGGGACCCTGAACCTGCCAAAGCACAAGCTACAATCAGGAGAGTGCTGACGGGGGACCCTGAACCTGACAAAGGACAAGCTACAATCAGGAGAGTGCTGCCGGGGGACCCTGAACCTGACAAAGGACAAGCTACAATCAGGAGAGTGCTGCCGGGGGACCCTGAACCTGACAAAGGACAAGCTACAATCAGGAGAGTGCTGCCGGGGGACCCTGAACCTGACAAAGGACAAGCTACAATCAGAGTGCTGCCGGGGGCCCTGAACCTGCCAAAGGACAAGCTACAAGCAGGAGAGTGCTGCCGGGGGACCCTGAACCTGCCAAAGGACAATCTACAAGCAGGAGAGTGCTGCCGGGGGACCCTGAACCTGCCAAAGCACAAGCTACAAGCAGGAGAGTGCTGCCCGGGGACCCTGAACCTGCCAAAGCACAAGCTACAATCAGGAGAGTGCTGCCGGGGGACCCTGAACCTGACAAAGGACAAGCTACAATCAGGAGAGTGCTGCCGGGGGACCCTGAACCTTACAAAGGACAAGCTACAATCAGGAGAGTGCTGCCAGGGGACCCTAAACCTGCCAAAGCACAAGCTACAATCAGGAGAGTGCTGCCCGGGGACCCTGAACCTGCCAATGCACAAGCTACAAGCAGGAGAGTGCTGCCGGGGGACCCTGAACCTGACAAAGGACAAGCTACAATCAGAGTGCTGCCCGGGGACCCTGAACCTGACAAACCACAAGCTACAAGCAGGAGAGTGCTGCCGGGGGACCCTGAACCTGACAAAGGACAAGCTACAAGCAGGAGAGTGCTGCCAGGGGACCCTAAACCTGCCAAAGCACAAGCTACAAGCAGGAGAGTGCTGCCCGGGGACCGTGAACCTGACAAAGGACAAGCTACAATCAGAGTGCTGCCGGGGGACCCTGAACCTGCCAAAGGACAAGCTACAACCACGAGAGTGCTGCCGGGGGACCTTTAACCTGAGAAAGGACAAGCTACAATCAGAGTGCTGCCCGGGGACCCTGAACCTGCCGACGGACAAGCTACAAGCAGGAGAGTGCTGCCCGGGGACCGTGAACCTGACAAAGGACAAGCTACAAGCAGGAGAGTGCTGCCAGGGGACCCTGAACCTGCCAAAGGACAAGCTACAATCAGAGTGCTGCCGGGGGACCCTGAACCTGCCAAAGGACAAGCTACAACCACGAGAGTGCTGCCGGGGGACCTTTAACCTGAGAAAGGACAAGCTACAATCAGAGTGCTGCCCGGGGACCCTGAACCTGCCGACGGACAAGCTACAATCAGGAGAGTGCTGCCGGGGGACCCTGAACCTGCCAAAGCACAAGCTACAAGCAGGAGAGTGCTGCCCGGGGACCCTGAACCTGCCAAAGCACAAGCTACAAGCAGGAGAGTGCTGCCAGGGGACTCTGAACCTGACAAAGGACAAGCTACAAGCAGGAGAGTGCTGCCGGGGGACCCTGAACCTGACAAAGGACAAGCTACAATCAGGAGAGTGCTGCCGGGGGACCCTGAACCTTACAAAGGACAAGCTACAATCAGGAGAGTGCTGCCGGGGGACCTTTAACCTGACAAAGGACAAGCTACAATCAGGAGAGTGCTGCCGGGGGACCCTGAACCTGACAAACCACAAGCTACAATCAGGAGAGTCTCCGGTTCCTCCAGAGAGCTACACGCATATGCCTCCATATTACACAGATGTGAATGCAGATTCTGTATAATTTTGTTGCTACTTATACGCAGATTGAAAATTAATTACACACATTGGTTTGTGATAGATGTGAAATAAAATGATCTAAAAAATATGGGTTGTAGTACCAACCTACACCCCCAGATGTCACTCTATCATTTGAAACTACCCAAACTAAGATTGAATACAATAAAAGAAAAACATGGGCTTATTTCATGAAAATACAAGTACAAATACAAGTTCCACGGCTCGTGTGGTGTCTGATATTATGGGTAGGTGCAATATGTTCTAAAATGTTATAATGGCCATTTGGTCTGTGCAGCCTATGTGCTTATTGGAACTGAGGCAGTAATAAAGCATTACGAGATTTAAAGCACCTTATAGATTTATATATTCCCATATAGATAAACTGTTGTGGTTAATACACTTCACTGCAGACACTCGTTTTATATTTGATTTTACTGTGGTCATACTTTTTAACTTCATTTAGTATTGAAAAAAGTTTTTTATGTATTGGTACCTATTATATATAATAAAAATTGCTTGTATTTTCATGAACTAAGCCATTTTTTTCTTTTATTATATGCAGATTGGCCAAGTATTAACTTACCTTTTGGCATCAATGTCACCACCAACTTCGGATAGGCGATGTTTGAGCATCCAATGGCCGCACCACAGATCCGCTGGCACTCGGATGGGTCAACGCAGGCAACATCATCTGAAAGAACCAAATGTAAGTGATATGTGGGAGACAGGGGCCCAAGCTCTGACATCTATTTCTGGGCACAACTAGAACGTGCAGCTCAGCGTCTGTACCAGCTCAGGACACAATCCGCCAGGCACAAGATGCCACGCACTGGGCTCCAGATTGCTGATCACTTTTTCACAAAGACCCAAACCCTTAGGCCCGAAGGCCTAGAGGGAAATAGCCGCTCTATTCTGGGGAGCCACGTGAGCACGAAACCTTTATGTGAACTTTACAATCTGCAGAGAATTGTGATTAATAATATATAATAATAATTAATAACATATAATAAGCTGCCTCTATACCAGCATTTTCCAACCAGGGTGCTGCGGCACACTGGCGTGTCGGGAGAACCCGCCAGGGGTGCCGCGGGATCCCAGTGGGAAATGTGCGCTATCACTTTAAGCATCCCGCGGAGATTCTCAGGATGCACAGATCACTTTGATGTTCTGCCCGCACTGTGATCGGGGGGAACATTAGAGTGAGCATAATGTAGGAGCAGGACCTGTCAGCATCCTGCTCCTACATTCCCTCCCATAGGCTGCCCGCACTTCATACCAGCAGCCTATGGGAGGCCGGGACGTGACCTTTCCAGCAGGCGTGATGATGTGACGTCATCACACCTGTGGGACGCCCCGTCCCCGTGGCTTGCAAGATTGAGCCAGAAGAGGAGGAGGAGAGCTGCTTCCTGCAGCCACAGCGCGGATTAGGTGAGTAGGATGTTTGTTTTTTTTAGGGGCAGAGCAGGGGGCATTATAAGTTCATGGGGGGCACCTCTGGGGGCATTATTAGTTCATGGGGGGCACCTCTGGGGGCATTATTAGTATATGGGGGCACCTCTGGGGGCATTATTAGTATATGGTAGCACCTCTGGGGGCATTATTATTATATGGGGGCACAGCAGGGGATCCTACATACAGTGGGCACAGCAGGGGATCCTACATACAGGGGGCACAGCAGGGGATCCTACATACAGGGGGCACAGCAGGGGATCCTACATACAGGGGGCACAGCGGGGGATCCTACATACAGGGGGCACAGCGGGGGATCCTACATACAGGGGGCACAGCGGGGGATCCTACATACAGGGGGCACAGCGGGGGATCCTACATACAGGAGGCACAGCAGGGGATCCAACATACAGGGGGCACAGCAGGGGATCCTACATACAGGGGGCATCCCATATAGCGCAGTTACTATGGGAGCCTACAGGGGGGAGAAAGAAAAGGAAGTTGCTAGAAATGGGCGGAACCTAAATTGTTTGTCTCGCAGGTTCTGAAAAGATGAAACGTATCTGGAAAAAATCATCATGGCGGTCTGGGCCGGATGGAGAGGAAAAGGGAAAGTGACGCCTCAGATCAAATAAGACGTCACCTGTCAGTCACTGTATGACCGTTTACTTATTTTGTAGAACATTATTTAGTAGGGGTGCACCGAGGAAATTTTTTTTTCCAAGGTGTGCCCCGAGGTGGAAAAGGTTGGGAAGCACTGCTCTATACCATCTATGCCATCTATAGTCCATAATACAAGTTCTTACACTTCTCCAGGTTGTGGAAACCAAAGCTTGTAGATATCCAAAAATGTAACGGGGTGTGATCTGTTGTACCAACCCCTCACTAGCGCTGCACTGCAATGCTGCTAAACGTCCAAAGTAAACACCCGTAGGGTCACTACAGTGTAATAATACAAGAGGATACAAAAAAGGGGGTGACGTTCAGCGCAAAAATTGGATTCCCCAATATTTCTACTGACAATAGTGATGTAACATTGCGGGTATAGAAGAGAAGAGGTACAGTGTTGAATGTTAAATGGTGCTCAATAAATGTTGCCTACAACCGGAGTATAAGTGATCCATGGTTGTTCTTTGTAGTGCTATCCGTAATGCCAATTGTATATGCCGTTATTGCTGCTGAATCCAATCCTTTGAAGACGTTTTTCTTCGATATGGATCCTGACGAGGGCAACCTAAACTGTTGCCAAACGCGTTGATCAATTTTGTCTCCACCAAGCACCCGTAGCAAAAGTGACGTCACTAAACCTCCCGAGAAAATTTGAACTGAACTGTTAGCGACGTTCACTGCGCAGTAGCACCACCGGTCTGGGCGCCTCTAGCGGGATCTACATTTCATCTTCATTTTGAAATCCATATCGAATAAAAACGTCTTCAAACGATTGGATCCAGCAGCAATAACGGCATATACAATTGGCATTACGGATAGCACTACAAAGAACAACCATCGCCTACTAACAGGTAACAGAATTCATCAACCCATCAATCTATCACTATCTATGTGTATCACTTATACTCCGGTTGTAGGCAACATTTATTTAGCACCATTTAGCATTCAACACTATACCTCTTCTCTTCTATACCCGCAATGTTACATCACTATTGTACATCCCTCCCAGACCCCATCAGGAATAGCAGAGAATGGCGTCTTACATCCCTCCCAGACCCCATCAGGAATAGCAGAGAATGGCGTCTTACATCCCTCCCAGACCCCATCAGGAATAGCAGAGAATGGCGTCTTACATCCCTCCCAGAGGTCATCAGGAATAGCAGAGAATGGCGTCTTACATCCCTCCCAGACCCCATCAGGAATAGCAGAGAATGGCGTCTTACATCCCTCCCAGACCCCATCAGGAATAGCAGAGAATGGCGTCTTACATCCCTCCCAGACCCCATCAGGAATAGCAGAGAATGGCGTCTTACATCCCTCCCAGAGGTCATCAGGAATAGCAGAGAATGGCGTCTTACATCCCTCCCAGAGGTCCATCAGGAATAGCAGAGAATGGCGTCTTACATCCCTCCAGACCCCATCAGGAATAGCAGAGAATGGCGTCTTACATCCCTCCCAGACCCCATCAGGAATAGCAGAGAATGGCGTCTTACATCCCTCCCAGAGGTCATCAGGAATAGCAGAGAATGGCGTCTTACATCCCTCCCAGAGGTCATCAGGAATAGCAGAGAATGGCGTCTTACATCCCTCCCAGACCCCATCAGGAATAGCAGAGAATGGCGTCTTACATCCCTCCCAGACCCCATCAGGAATAGCAGAGAATGGCGTCTTACATCCCTCCCAGACCCCATCAGGAATAGCAGAGAATGGCGTCTTACATCCCTCCCAGACCCCATCAGGAATAGCAGAGAATGGCGTCTTACATCCCTCCCAGAGGTCATCAGGAATAGCAGAGAATGGCGTCTTACATCCCTCCCAGACCCCATCAGGAATAGCAGAGAATGGCGTCTTACATCCCTCCCAGACCCCATCAGGAATAGCAGAGAATGGCGTCTTACATCCCTCCCAGACCCCATCAGGATAGCAGAGAATGGCGTCTTACATCCCTCCCAGACCCCATCAGGAATAGCAGAGAATGGCGTCTTACATCCCTCCCAGACCCCATCAGGAATAGCAGAGAATGGCGTCTTACATCCCTCCAGAGGTCATCAGGAATAGCAGAGAATGGCGTCTTACATCCCTCCCAGACCCCATCAGGAATAGCAGAGAATGGCGTCTTACATCCCTCCCAGGACCCCATCAGGAATAGCAGAGAATGGCGTCTTACATCCCTCCCAGAGGTCATCAGGAATAGCAGAGAATGGCGTCTTACATCCCCCCCAGACCCCATCAGGAATAGCAGAGAATGGCGTCTTACATCCCTCCCAGACCCCATCAGGAATAGCAGAGAATGGCGTCTTACATCCCTCCCAGACCCCATCAGGAATAGCAGAGAATGGCGTCTTACATCCCCCCCAGACCCCATCAGGAATAGCAGAGAATGGCGTCTTACATCCCTCCCAGACCCCATCAGGAATAGCAGAGAATGGCGTCTTACATCCCTCCCAGAGGTCATCAGGAATAGCAGAGAATGGCGTCTTACATCCCTCCCAGACCCCATCAGGAATAGCAGAGAATGGCGTCTTACATCCCTCCCAGACCCCATCAGGAATAGCAGAGAATGGCGTCTTACATCCCTCCCAGACCCCATCAGGAATAGCAGAGAATGGCGTCTTACATCCCTCCCAGAGTCATCAGGAATAGCAGAGAATGGCGTCTTACATCCCTCCCAGACCCCATCAGGAATAGCAGAGAATGGCGTCTTACATCCCTCCCAGAGGTCATCAGGAATAGCAGAGAATGGCGTCTTACATCCCTCCCAGAGGTCATCAGGAATAGCAGAGAATGGCGTCTTACATCCCTCCCAGACCCCATCAGGAATAGCAGAGAATGGCGTCTTACATCCCTCCCAGAGGTCATCAGGAATAGCAGAGAATGGCGTCTTACATCCCTCCCAGACCCCATCAGGAATAGCAGAGAATGGCGTCTTACATCCCTCCCAGACCCCATCAGGAATAGCAGAGAATGGCGTCTTACATCCCTCCCAGACCCCATCAGGAATAGCAGAGAATGGCGTCTTACATCCCTCCCAGACCCCATCAGGAATAGCAGAGAATGGCGTCTTACATCCCTCCCAGAGGTCATCAGGAATAGCAGAGAATGGCGTCTTACATCCCTCCCAGAGGTCATCAGGAATAGCAGAGAATGGCGTCTTACATCCCTCCCAGACCCCATCAGGAATAGCAGAGAATGGCGTCTTACATCCCTCCCAGACCCCATCAGGAATAGCAGAGAATGGCGTCTTACATCCCTCCCAGACCCCATCAGGAATAGCAGAGAATGGCGTCTTACATCCCTCCCAGAGGTCATCAGGAATAGCAGAGAATGGCGTCTTACATCCCTCCCAGACCCCATCAGGAATAGCAGAGAATGGCGTCTTACATCCCTCCCAGACCCCATCAGGAATAGCAGAGAATGGCGTCTTACATCCCCCCCAGACCCCATCAGGAATAGCAGAGAATGGCGTCTTACATCCCTCCCAGACCCCATCAGGAATAGCAGAGAATGGCGTCTTACATCCCTCCCAGACCCCATCAGGAATAGCAGAGAATGGCGTCTTACATCCCTCCAGACCCCATCAGGAATAGCAGAGAATGGCGTCTTACATCCCTCCCAGACCCCATCAGGAATAGCAGAGAATGGCGTCTTACATCCCTCCCAGACCCCATCAGGAATAGCAGAGAATGGCGTCTTACATCCCTCCCAGACCCCATCAGGAATAGCAGAGAATGGCGTCTTACATCCCTCCCAGACCCCATCAGGAATAGCAGAGAATGGCGTCTTACATCCCTCCCAGACCCATCAGGAATAGCAGAGAATGGCGTCTTACATCCCTCCCAGACCCCATCAGGAATAGCAGAGAATGGCGTCTTACATCCCTCCCAGACCCCATCAGGAATAGCAGAGAATGGCGTCTTACATCCCTCCCAGACCCCATCAGGAATAGCAGAGAATGGCGTCTTACATCCCTCCAGAGGTCATCAGGAATAGCAGAGAATGGCGTCTTACATCCCTCCCAGAGGTCATCAGGAATAGCAGAGAATGGCGTCTTACATCCCTCCCAGAGGTCATCAGGAATAGCAGAGAATGGCGTCTTACATCCCTCCCAGAGGTCATCAGGAATAGCAGAGAATGGCGTCTTACATCCCTCCCAGACCCCATCAGGAATAGCAGAGAATGGCGTCTTACATCCCTCCCAGACCCCATCAGGAATAGCAGAGAATGGCGTCTTACATCCCTCCCAGAGGTCATCAGGAATAGCAGAGAATGGCATCTTACATCCCTCCCAGACCCCATCAGGAATAGCAGAGAATGGCGTCTTACATCCCTCCCAGACCCCATCAGGAATAGCAGAGAATGGCGTCTTACATCCCTCCCAGACCCCATCAGGAATAGCAGAGAATGGCGTCTTACATCCCTCCCAGACCCCATCAGGAATAGCAGAGAATGGCGTCTTACATCCCTCCCAGACCCCATCAGGAATAGCAGAGAATGGCGTCTTACATCCCTCCCAGAGGTCATCAGGAATAGCAGAGAATGGCGTCTTACATCCCTCCCAGGGGTCATCAGGAATAGCAGAGAATGGCGTCTTACATCCCCCCCAGACCCCATCAGGAATAGCAGAGAATGGCGTCTTACATCCCTCCCAGACCCCATCAGGAATAGCAGAGAATGGCGTCTTACATCCCCCCCAGACCCCATCAGGAATAGCAGAGAATGGCGTCTTACATCCCTCCCAGGGGTCATCAGGAATAGCAGAGAATGGCGTCTTACATCCCTCCCAGACCCCATCAGGAATAGCAGAGAATGGCGTCTTACATCCCTCCCAGACCCCATCAGGAATAGCAGAGAATGGCGTCTTACATCCCTCCCAGAGGTCATCAGGAATAGCAGAGAATGGCGTCTTACATCCCCCCCAGACCCCATCAGGAATAGCAGAGAATGGCGTCTTACATCCCTCCCAGAGGTCATCAGGAATAGCAGAGAATGGCGTCTTACATCCCTCCCAGACCCCAT